>NW_022095767.1:3506017-3854898 GCF_006542625.1 Nomascus leucogenys | reverse complement strand
TTCTGGTTGTTGTGAACAGTCCAAAAAACAGACCCTCAATAAATAGCTGAGTAAATATTTCCAAAAGCATGGATTAGCCCACACATACCAGTAATTAACTAAATCAATAATTAATTAAAATGCTCAATAAACCCCACTCTGGCAGAGTAATAAATCTAGACACAACTAGAAAATTAAACCTCTTTCATTTAGATATCCCATAAGACATTCACTAGCACTATTCCTGGTGATTTCTAACACCACATGTATGAACATGCACTAAGAAGAACGTTTTTATTTGCTTTGACTAACAGGTGATACCTGATACCACCAAAAACAGTCATGATCTGGAAGCAACTCTCCTAACGCATTTTGAAGCCTGCTATTTATTGTTGAGACAATTCCTTCCTCCCAAATGCACCCTCTCCCCTTTTATCTACACTGAAAGCCCCTTCTTGTATCTCACTGAGCCCCTCTCTTGCCAGGAGGAAGCAGGAAAGAACCCCTGGAGAGAAGGCAGACTTCCCCCATCCCCCATCTAGTTGGAGTACAGAGTAGAAATCAGGGTTGGCTTCCAGGAGGAAGTGGCGTCAGACTGACATTTGAAGAGGCAAATTCCTTCTTGGCAGGAATGGGACAGGGAGAATGATCCAGGCAGTGAACATAGCAGAGGAAGCAAAGAATCTAGGACAGGGGTGTTCCTGTCTCTCCCTGCCTCTCTCCATCCCCAACCAAGGCTGGCCTCTGTCTCCATTTGGAAACCAGGAAGCCATGCTAGCCTGCCGCCTTCTGATTAATATTCTGAGGAGGAATATTCTAACATTCTAGGGAGGCCTGTGGCAAGCTCTCTGCCACTGCACTGTAAATAGCTTCATGGCGAGGTACCCAGAGGAGGATTCCTGGGTCTTCCTGAAAGCATGGCCCAAAGAGTTAGAGAAACCAATTTTACATGGTTTTACTGAAACCATGCCCCCAAAGAAATGTTTGAGTTTGCAGAATGGCAGATCAAAAAAGAAACAACTTGCTGAAACGCCTTCCACTTACGAGGGTTTTTTGTTTGTTTCTTTGTTTGTTTGTTTGTTTGTTTGTTTTGAGATGAGTCTCGCTCTGTCACACAGGCTGGAGTGCAGTGGCATGATCTTGGCTCACTGCAACCTCCACCTCCCGGGTTCAAGAGATTCTCCTGCCTCAGCCTCCCTAGTAGCTGGGACTACAGGCATGTGCCACCATGCCTGGCTAATTTTTTTTTTCTTTTATTTTCTTTTTCTTTTGAGACAGAGTCTCCCAAAGTGCTGGGATTACAGGTGTGAGCCACAGCGCCCGGCCCCAAAACTTTTCTAATAAAATTACTCTCTTAAATCCAGCCGAGAAACAGACTTGAGCTGGATTCCTAGCTCCCAGTGGGTCGATCTGCAACAAAAAGCTTGTCTTTTCTCAAAAACCAGGTGCCATCCTATTAGCTTCTAGCTCATCCAGCAGAAATGTGTTAGAGGGCCCTGCTCTGAGACGCTCATTTCCTCCTCCAAATTTGGCTCTTTGGAGAAGAGATGACAGACTTGGGGCAGGCAGGGCTGGGCAAGGACCCATCCTCTTGGCTGCATTGTGATGTCTTAAGAAGACTGAGGGGGCACCGTGACGTCATAGATTGCGGGCCCGCCCCCTCCCCCTCTCTGCCTGCCCTCCCCACTGGCCGGGCCTCAACCTCTTCTCCCCACAACCTCAACCCCAGAGGAAAAGCCCCCTCACCTGGCATCCTGCAACCATGAATGGAAGTCCCCCTAAGCCCTCGGAATCCCAGTCCTCCCTGGAGGCCCCCAGGCCGGCCCAAACCCCAGTCCCAACGTGGTGAACATGCCCCTGCAGCGGGACTCCCCTTGCATGGTGGCCGACAGGCTGCCACCAAAGACGGGCGCGGTTGTTATAGACATGGGCACAGGCACCTGTAAGGTAGGTTTTGCTGGGCAGGCCAGCCCCACCTACACCGTGGCCACCATCCTGGGCTGCCAGCCCAAGAAACCCGCCACCTCGGGGCAGTCCGGGCTGCAGACGTTCATCGGCGAGGCAGCCCGCGCGCGCCCGGAGCTGACGCTGGTGCAACCCCTGCGCAGCGGCGTCGTAGTGGACTGGGATGCCGCCGAGCTCATCTGGCGCCATCTGCTGGAGCACGATCTCCGAGTGGCCACCCACGACCACCCGCTGCTGTTCTCCGACCCACCCTTCAGCCCGGCCACCAACCGCGAGAAGCTAGTGGAGGTGGCCTTTGAGTCGCTGCGCTCCCCAGCCATGTACGTGGCATCGCAGTCGGTGCTGTCTGTCTACGCCCACGGGCGTGTCAGCGGGCTGGTGGTGGACACGGGACACGGCGTCACCTACACAGTGCCCGTCTTCCAGGGCTACAACCTGCCCCACGCCACGGAGCGTCTGGACCTGGCAGGCAACCACCTGACCGCCTTCCTGGCGGAGATGCTGCTCCAGGCCGGCCTACCCCTGGGACAGCAGGACCTGGACCTAGTGGAGAACATTAAGCACCACTATTGCTACGTGGCCTCTGACTTCCAGAAGGAGCAGGCCCGGCCACAGGAGGAGTACAAGCAGACTCTGAAGCTGCCCGACGGGCGCAGGGTCACCCTAGGCAAGGAGCTGTTCCAGTGTCCGGAGCTGCTGTTCAACCCCCCAGAGGTCCCGGGGCTGTCCCCCGTCGGCCTCTCCACCATGGCCAAGCAGAGTCTCCGCAAGTTGTCCCTGGAGATGCGCGCGGACTTGGCCCAGAACGTGCTTCTCTGCGGGGGGTCCTCGCTCTTCCCTGGCTTGGAGGGTCGCTTCCGGGCAGAGCTGCTGCGAGCTCTGCCAGCCAAGACCCACGTGGTGGTGGCTGCCCAGCCCACCAGGAATTTCTCCGTGTGGATCGGGGGCTCCATCCTGGCCTCCCTGCGCGCCTTCCAGTCCTGCTGGGTCCTGCGGGAGCAGTACGAGGAACAGGGTCCCTATATCGTGTACCGCAAATGCTACTGACCAGGGCAGAGCTGGGGAGGGCGTGGGGGCAGTAAAGCCTCTGCTACAGCCGGCTGTGTCCTGTCCTTCCTCCAGGGCCTGCCCCATCCACTCCTGGACACCTCGCCCCACAGGCTGACCGAACTCACCTCCTGTGATGCGTGCCCTGAGACACCCCAATCCTGACCCCCTAAACCCACCTTCCCCATGAACAACTCCCAACAGACCACTAAGTTCTAATCCTGTGATCTGTGCGGCTCCCCAAGCACCCTTGGGTTGGGATACCCCCTCCCCAAACCACCTCTGACAAGTGCCCTTCCCATTTCCACACTCCCAGAGATGGAGAGCTCACTACCTCAAGGCTACTGTTAGAAATATCACCTCCTCCTATGAGTCATAGGTAAGCCTCCACCTGGCACCTGCCCCCAATCCCAAGCATGAGCATGAAAGGCTCTGACCACCCGCCCCATGACCACACACACCCCTAGGGTCTGTCACATACCCAAGCCACATACCCAATTCCTTCCATTTCTAGTTTAAGTGATTCATGCACTGATCCCACACACATTCATTAATTACCCACTACGTGCCCAAGACATCCTCAAATACTGACTCCCTAATCTCACCCCATTATCTATTGCTTTTGATATAGCACCCCAAAATATCCCTGGGCTCCAAACTCTCCAAACTGGCGCCCCCCTTAATTGCTCCTCAGGGACCCCCCAACCCACTCTCTACCCTGGAATGCTCCAACCTCCTCCCAGAATCTTCCCAAGAGTGCTCCAACCCCTAGGTTCACCCGCATAATCTGCTCCTTATTTCTAATCCCCCCAAATACACTCCTAAATTCCACTTGTCAAGATACCCCTGGTTCTCAGCACCCCAAATCCACCCCTTCATTGGTTTCCCCTAGGATGCCCCCCCACAAGTGCTGACTCCCCAGATCCATCACAGAGACCTGGATTCTGACTTTCAAGGGTCTCTCCTACAGTGGTCCCACCATGGGATGCCCCGGCATCCATCATCCCCACGGAACTCTCCCTTCCCCTCAGGATTTTTCCCCCAGACCCACCTCCCCCGACCAGGTGCTCCCATCACCCATCCCCCATCTATCCTCCCAAAACACATCATTCTGAGACCCATCCCCGAAACCCCAAGGTGGACCCCTGTTGCTCTAAGATCACTTTCTTGCACTGCGTCTCCGCCCGAAATACTCCCAAATGTTCTCTCTCACAGGACACTCCCTGACCCTCTTCCTCAGCCCCCAGCTCCTCCCAGGAAAGAGCCAGCCTCCCAAATGTCATGCTCGGGTCCCCAAGAGCATCCTATAACGACCCCACTAGACCCTGGGCCCTCCTCTGTGTTCCAACATCTCCCAACTCCCTCCTCCACAGACTCCCCCAAATATACCCTCCCAGGCACCCCATGATGGACACCCCACCCTGGAACTCTCACAGGCCCTCCGGAACCCACTCCCCAAGACCATTCCCTGGACCCCATACTATCAAGCAAGACTTGGACACCAGTGGGTAGTGACACTCCTAAGGGCTTCCCAGTCCACTGCAGCCCTGGGGCAGTTACCCCAGGCAAGGAGCTTCACCTGGACACTGGCTCTCTCACTCGCCCCAGCACAGGCACCCAGGGCCCATGTGTCCCAGGCTATGCATCCCCATCTCCCTCCATTCCATTAAAAGTCCATCTCTCAGCCTGTTCCTCTGAGTCCCCATGAGCTTTCCCTGGGTTGTGCACTGAGGATGCTCGAGGAGGCCTTTCCCACCCCACCCTGTCCCTGCCAGGGTCCGGAGGGGGAATCTAGCTTCTCAGGATGGGGAACGTCCTGGGTCCCCTCTGGAGGTAGGACCCTCTGTCTTCATGCCTCCTAGTCCAGCCCGAGGGACATCCAGACCTCCAGCCAGCAGTCTGGACACAACCCCCAGTTTATCAACACAGTAGACAGGAGCTGCTGGAGGTTATCCATGTCTGCGCCAAGTCCTCTTTTTGCTCAGCCCAAGAAATCATTCATTCACTCATTCCTTCCTTCTTTCAGCCAGTCACTATTTAGGGAGCACCACTCACAGGCTCTGTAGGCTCCTGCTGTGTCTTTCTGTGCATTGCTAACTTTTCAGGAGTTTTGTGCTCAGTTGCTGTGTTTGTTTGTTTGTTTTTGAGACAGGGTCTCTCTCTGTCACCCCAGCTGGAGTGCAGTCGCATGATCATGACTCACTGCAGCCTCAGCCTCCCCCAGCTCAGGTGATCCTCCCACCTCAGTCTCCCGAATAGCTGGGACTACAGGTGCATGCCACCACATCTGGCTAATTTTTTGTATTTTTAGTACAGATGAGGTTTCGCCATGTTGCTCAGGCTGGTCTCCAATTCCTGGGCTCAGGCGATCCATCCACCCCTGCCTCCCAAAGTGCTGGGATTCCAGGCATGAGCCACAACACCTGGCTTCACTTGATGTGTTTCTTTCTCCCTAAACCAGTGTGTGTGTCTCTGTCTCTACCTGTCCCTCTCTCTCTCTCTCTGTCTCTTTCTCTCCCTCTCCATCTGACTCACCTGCAAGAACCATGCTTATGGATGGAATTTTCCAGAGAGGAAATGCATTTATTTGTGGAGCAGTGAGGCGACCTCGCCTACCCTCCAAGTCAGCCGTGAGACACTCCCCACCCACCCTGTCCCACTGTGTCCTGGAGACTAGGCTGCCGCTCCAGGCTCACCCTGGGTTAGTGTGAGACCCTCAGCTCGGGGGTGAGGGGCCCCCACTGACAGGCCAAGATCCCCAGGTCACAAATATTCAGGGTTGGACTCCCTGTGACTCAGCCAGGCTCTCCCCAAGGCAGACTCAGCCTATGGAATGGACAGAATCCCCTACCAGGAGGTCATGGGGTGTTGAGGAGACATTTCTTCTCCACCACACCAGGGGGCAGCACCTCCAAGCTCAAGGGCATGGAATTCACAAGATGATGCCTGGAGCAAGCCAGACACCCAGACCCCAAGTGAGACCCACTCCAAGCTCCAGCCAAAGGCCCAGAAGGTATGTGAGACAGGCTGAGTCTCAGATGCCACAGGAAGTGGGGGAGATGCAGAAACCCTGTCACCCCTGGGGTCCTGGGAAACCCAACGAATACTCATTTAGACCAGACTAAGGTTCCCTGTTCCCTCAGCTCCAGACCTTCCCTGGGGCAGAATTTTCCTCTACAACCCTCTAGACGAGTGCTCTTCCCACTTACACACTCCCAGAGATGGGGAGCTCACTACTTCAAAACTGTTATTAGAAATCTCACCTCCTCCTATGACTGATAGGTAAGCCTCCTCCTGCCACCCGCCCCCAACCCTGAGCACCAAGAACTCAAGACCCTGACCACTGCCCCCTCCATCCCCACACACACCCCCAGGGTCTGCCACCATGCTTGGCTAATCTTTTTTATTTTTAGTAGAGATGAGATCTGGCTAGGTTGCCCAGCAACCTCGCCTCAGCCTCCCAGTTCCCCAATTTCCTCTTCCCTCAGCCTCCCAGGTCCCCGATTTCTTCAATTCTGATTTAAGTCATTCATACATTGATCCCACAAACATTTATTGATCACCCACTATGTGCCCAGTACTGCTCCAAAATCTAAGGAAACCACAGCAAACAAGAAATGGGGCCAGGCATGGCGGCTCACGCCTGTAATGCCAGCACTTTGAAAGGCTAAGGCGAGAGGATTGCTTGAGCTCAGGAATTCAAGACCAGCCTGGGCAGCATAGCCAGATCTCATCTCACTAAAAATCAAAAAGATTAGCCAAGCATGGCTGCACCTTAGTCCAAGCCATCTGGCAGAGTTGGGAGGATCACTTGTACTCAGCAGTTCAAGACCAGCCTGGGAAACATAGCCAGACCTCGTCTCTACTAAAAATCAAAAAAAATTCGGCAGGGCGCAGTGACTCGCGCCTATAATCCCAGCACTGCGGGAGGCCGAGGCAGGTGGATCACCTGAGGTCAGGAGTTCGAAAACAGCCTGGCCAACATGGTGAAACCCCGTCTCTATTAAAATTAACCAGATGTGGTGACAGCTGTCTGTAATCCCAGCTACTCAGGAGGCTGAGGCACAAGAATTGCTTAAACCCAGGAGGTGGAGGTTGCAGTGAGCCGAGATCACGTCACTGCACTCAGCCTGGGTGACAAAGCGAGACTCTGTCTTAAAAAAAAAAAAAAATAGCCAAGCGTGGTGGCACCTTAGTCCCAGCTACTTGGCAGAGGTGGGAGGATCCCTTGAGCCCAGGAGTTCGAGGCTGCAGTGAGTCGTGATCGTGCCACTGCACTGCAGCCTGGGCAACAGAGCAAGACCTTGTCTCAAAAGAAAAGAAAAAAAAAATTATGTCTCTGCCCCACCAGATCCTCCTTGAAGGATTTAACTTGAGAAGGTAGATTCGTCACTTCACTTGTATAGACATGTTTCTTCCATCAGGAACTTTCAACTGGTTCATATCTGTTTTGCACACCGATTCACAAGTCCTTTCCTTCTCAGTGCCCCCAGAGCCATCCACCTCTCTCTATCTTTCTGATCCCAGCCCAGGGATCAGCTGAATGACTGAAGGCACCTCCTTCTTGGTGTCCCGGTCACCTTCTCAGAAGACCCTTGTATGCATAGGGCTTTTGTAAAACATAGCTCAGAACATGTGATTCCCTGCTAAGAACATCCTAGTGGCTTGCCTGCCTGCCTGCCTAGGAAGGGAAGGACCTTCATTCCTTTGTTCCTTCCTTCCCTCATTCCTTCCTTCTTTCCTTTTGTTTTCTTTTCTTTCCTTTTCCGAAACAGGGTCTCATTCTATTACCCAGGCTAGAGTGCAGTGGCTCAGTCATAGCTGACTGTAACCTTGAACTTCTGGGCTTAAGTAATCCTCTCACCTCAGCCTCTGGAGTAGCTGGGACTACAGGTGTGTACTACCACAACCAGCTATATTTTTAAGTTGTTTGTAGAGATGAGGTCCCACTATGTTGCCCAGGCTTTTGTCAAACTCCTGGGCTCAATCCTTCTGCTTCGGCCTCCCAGAGTGCTGGGATTACAGGCAAGATCCACCATGCTCAGCCAGCCTGCACCTTTTCATTTCGTGCAAATAAACCAAGTTCTTCCCATCGCCCTGAATCCTCTGCTGATCTCTCTAAACCTCTCCTTGGCATCCCTCCTAATCCCCTTTACCTCCAGCCACACTGGCCGCCTTTCTCTTCCAGTTATGGGATGCACTATGTCCCGCCAAGATTCATATGTTGAAAGCCCAACCCCCAGTACCTGAGAATGGGACTGTATTTGGAGATCAGAACTTTAAAGTAATAATTAAGTTAAAATGAGGTCTTTAGGGTGCAGCCTCATCCAGTATGACTGAGTGGACATCAGAAGAGATTGGGGCCAGGCATGATAGCTCATACCTGTAATCCCAGCACTTTGAGAGGCTGAGATGGGCAGATTACTTGAAGTCAGGAGTTCAAGACCAACCTGGCCAACATAGTGAAACCCCGTCTCTATTAAAAATACAGAAAAAATTAGCTGGGCGTGGTGGCGCATGCTTGTAATCCCAGCTACTCGGGAGGCTGAGGCAGGAGAATCACTTGAACCCAGGAGGCGGAGGTTGCAGTGGGCCGAGATTGTGCCACTGCACTCCAGCCTGGGTGACAGAATGAGACTCCGTCTCGAAAGAAAGAAAGAGTGACAGAATGAGACTCCATCAAGAAAGAAAGAAAGAAAGAAAGAAAGAAAGAAAGAGGCAGGGAGGGAGGGAGGGAGGGAAGGAGGGAAGGAAGGAAGGAAGGAAAGAAGCAAGGAAGGAAAGAAAGAAAGAAAGAGAGAGAGAGAAAGAAAGAAAGAAAGAGAAAAGAAAAGAGGGAGGGAGGGAATGGAAGGAAGTGAGGGAGGGAGGAAGGAGAGAAAGAGGAAGAAATGAAATAAGGGAGGAAGAAAGGAAGGAAGGACAAGAAAGAAAGAGGGAGGGAGGGAGGGTAGGAATGGAAGGAAGGAAGGGAGGGAGGAAGGAGAAAGAAAGGAAAGAAGGAAGGAAGAAAGGAAGGAAGGAAACAGAAAGAAAGAAAAAGACAGAAAAAAGGAAGAAAGAAAGAAGGAAAGAAAGAAAGAGAAAGGAAGAAAGAAAGAAAGAAAAGAGAGAAATGAAAGAAAGAAAGAAAGAAAGAAAGAAAGAAAGAAAGAAAGAAAAAGGGAAAGAAAGAAAGAAAGAATAGATTGGGACAAAGACACACACAGAGGGACAAACACGTGAAGACACACAGGGAGAAGACAGTCATCTACAAGGAAAGAGGCCTCAGAAGGAATCAACCCTGCTGACACCTTGAACTTGGACTTCCAGCCTCCAGAACTGTAAGGCTATACATTTCTGTTGTTTAAGCCACCCAGTCTGGGATACTTTACAGCCTGAGCAAACGAACACAAAGTTTGATACCAAGAGTTGTTCTAAAGTTAGTTAAAAATAACAGCTATAACCACGTGACCAGTTACAGAAATGAGGACTGTAGCTGTCACCAATATGTCTTCCTTAATTTGCTATGAATATGTTTACATGTATATGAAATATCTTTGTCTTATCCCTCCTCTTATCATTTAACATAAGGTTTATTAGGCCAGACATGGTGACTTGTGCCTGTAATCCCAGCACTTTGGGAGGCTGAGGTGGGAGGATCACTTGAGCCCAGGAGTTGGAGACCAGCCTAGGCAACATAGTGAGATCCTATCTCTACCCAAATAAAAATATTAGCTAGATGTGGTGGTGTGCACCTGTAGTCCCAGCTACTCAGGAGGCTGAGGTGGGAGGACTGCTTGAGCCCAGGACTTGGAGGCTACAGTGAGCTATAATCATACCACTGCACTCCAGCTTGGGCAACAGAGAAAGATCCTGGAAAGAAAAGAAAAAAAGAAAAGAAAAGAAAAGGAGAAGAGAAAAGAAAAGAAGAAGAGAAAAGAAAAGAAGAAAAGAAAAGGGGAATCTCAGATCCTACTCAAGACCCATTGAGTCATTTTAACAAAATCCACAGGGGATTCCTTAGCACATTAAAGTTTGAAAAGCGGCCAGCCATGGTGGCTCACACCTGTAATCCCAGCACTTTGGTAGCCCAAGGCAGGTGGATCACTTGAGGTCAGGAGTTCGAATCCAGCCTGACCAATATGGCGAAACCCCGTCTCTATTAAAAAGAAAAATTAGCTGGGTGTGGTGGCAGGTGCCTGTAGTCCCAGCTACCCAGGAGGCTAGGGCAAAAGAATCGCTTGAACCCAGGACGCAGAGGTTGCAATGAACTGAAATAGCACCACTGCACTCCAGGCTGGGTAACAGAGTGAGACTCTGTCTAAAAAAATAAATAAATAAGGTTTGAAAAGCACTGAAAATAAATTAAAATAAAAAATAAATTAATCTCAATCTCTCTCTCCCATCTTATCGAAGGTAGCCCCACAAATCTCAGCTGGCACAAAAGAAATGATTACAACAGTTGACTTCATGTAAACACCCCCAAAATATCCGCAAGGTAAAAATCACCCTCATCAAAGTCAAAAGACAAATGACCATTTAAGAATAATAAATAGGTCAGGGTGGTTGCTCCTGCCTGTAATCCCAGCACTTTGGGAGGCCAAGGTGGATGGATCACAAGGTCAGGAGTTCGAGACCAGCCTGGCCAACATAGTGAAACCTTGTCTCTATTAAAAATACAAAAATTAGCCAGGCGTGGTGGTGGGTGCCTGTAATCCCAGCTACTCAGGAGGCTGAGGCAGGAGAATCACTTGAACCCTGGAGGCGGAGGTTGCAGTGAGCTGAGATCAAGCCATTGCACTCCAGCCTGGGTGTTAGAGCAAGACTCTGTCTCAAAAATAATAATAATAATAATAATAATAATAATAATAATTTGTAATGACAAATGGAAAAAATACTTGGAACTCATAACACAAAGGAATAATGGCTGTCATATAGAAAGAGCTCTCAGAAAGAATCAATAGGAAAAATATCGCAAGGGTCTGTGAAAAAGTTAGCAAAGGATATGAACACAGAGCTCATTAAGAAAGACAGACAAACGGTTCTTAGACACAGGAGAAGATGCTCAATTTCATAAGGGAAATGAACATTACACCTATACTGCGATGTCGTTTTTAACCCATCAGATTGGCGATCAAAAGATTTGATAACACTCACCGTTGGTGAGGCTCTGGGGAAACTAGTACTGTTTTACCTTGAAAGTGGGGAGGGAAATCGGTACAACCCTATGCAGGACATATTGCAGCCGCACACACCTGGCCCAGCTATGGCACTTCCAGGAATGTCTCCTTCTGATACAATCAACTTGTATGAGAAATGACGTCAATGCAGTTATCCATCATCCGAGATGCGGCGCTTTCTGGCCGCAAAACACTGGAAACAAGATACCCGACCATCCACACGAACCGATTAAATAAATTGTATTCCAACACAAGAGAAATACTACACGGGCTTTAAAAGAAATGAACAAGCTGTGTTCTGACACGGAGTGATCCCCAAGATATAGTTTGGGAAAACAGAAAGCCCAGAACAGTATGTTACCATTAACATAAAAAGAGGAATAAAAGGAGATGTGGGTGTTTGCTTTAAAATGTCTAGAATATTCTGAGGTTTGGAGCAAGTTTTTTTTGTTTGTTTTTTGTTTTTTTTGTTTTTGAGACAGAGTCTCGCTGTGTTGCCCAGGCTGGAGTGCAGTGGCGTAATCTCGGCTCACTGCAAGCTCCGTCTCCCAGATTCATGCCATTCTCCTGCCTCAGCCTCCCAAGTAGCTGGGATTATAGGTGCCCGCCACCAAGCCCGGCTAATTTTTTGTATTTTTAGTAGAGATGGGGTTTCACCGTGTTAAGCAGGATGGTCTCGATCTCCTGACCTCGTGATCCACCCGCCTCAGCCTCCCAAAGTGCTGGGATTACAGGCGTGAGCCATCGCGCCTGGCCTGGAGCAAGATTTAAAAAAAAAAAAAAAAGAAAGAAAGAAAGAAAAGAAAAGAAAGAAAGAAAGAAAATGTCTAGAATAGATCAGACACAGTAGCTCACACCTGTAATCCCAGTACTTTGGTAGGTACAAGCCAGAAGACTGCTTGAGGCCAGGAGTTCGAGACCAGCCTGGGCAACATAGTGGGACCTCAGTCTCTACAAAAATACAAAAATTAGCCAGGGGTGGTGGTGCACGTCTGTAATCCCAGCTACTCAGGGGTCTGTGGCAGGAGGATGGCTTGAGCCCAGGAGGTTGAGGCTGCAGTGAGCCGTGATCGCACCTCTGCCCTCCAGCCTGGGCAACAGAGCAAGACCCTGTCACAATTTAAAAAAAAAAAAATGTCTAGAATAGGCTGGGAGTGGTGGCTCACACCTGTAATCATGGGAGGCTGAGGCGAGACGGTCACTTGAGCCTAGAATTCGAGACCAGCTTGGGCAACAAAGTGAGAACACATCTCTACAAAACAAATTTTTTTAAATGTTTTTAATTAAAAAAAATTTTTTTTAGGCCGGGTGCAGTGGCTCACGCCTGTAATCCCAACACTTTGGGAGGCCAAGGCAGACAGATCACGAGGTCAGGAGATCGAGACCATCCTGGCCAACATGGTGAAACCCAGTCTCTGCTAAAATATAGAAAATTAGCCGGGAATGATGGCACACACCTGTAGTTCCAGCTGTTAGGGAGGCTGAGGCAGGGGAATCGCTTGAACCTGGGAGGCGGACATTGCAGTGAGCTGAGATCGTGCCACTGCACTCCAGCCTAGTGACAGAGTGAGACTCCATCTCAAAAATAATAATAATCATAATCAAAAGATAAAGCAAAAAATAAAATGTCTAGACTATATCAAAGATCACAAAAAGAAAAACTGAACAGCAGCAGCTTCTATGCCAGTGTTTCTTAGCCTTCATTTCTTTATTGCCCCCTAAGGAGCCTTTTTAAACATATTTTTCCTAGTTCCTCCCCTGCCATGAAAGTTTAATATGATGGATATATTGCATAGCTGCCCAACTGAAGTATTTAACTTTTGAACCATGTGAATGTAAGTATGTAATACATATATTTTTTTGAGACAGGGTCTCACTCTGTTGCCCAGCAGCCATGATTATAACCTCCTCCAGCCCAGCTCAAGCAATCCTCCCACCTCAGCCCTCTGAGTAGCTGGCACTAAGGGCACACGCCCCCATATCTGGCTTTTTTTTTTTTTTTTTTACTTTTATGTAGAGATAGGGTCTCACTATGTTGCCCAGGCTGGTTTCAAATTCCTCAGCTCCAGCAATCCTCCTGCCTCAGCTTCCCAAAGTGCTGGGATTACAGATGTGAGCCACAATGCCTGGCCATGAGTATATTTTAAAATATAAATATTGTTATTTATATTTATATTTAAAATATGTTTGCTTTAGGCTCATCTGGTGTCCACCCAGACAATTCTTTTTCTTTCCTAATTTTCTCCCTAGCTGTGACCATCAAATTTCTGTTTGATTTTTTGTTAATCAATGGTGTCTCCATCCCTCCCACCATGAGTTCCATGAGGACAGGGCCCCCACTGTGTCACTGCTATGTCCCCAGCTTCCAGAACAGCACTCATCACACAGTCATGCCCGACAAATGTTTGTTGAATGACTGAATGATCCGCAACATTCAAACATCATTGAGTGACTGAATGAATGAGCCAAGAAGAATTCTCTTCTGTGGGAGGCCACTTCCCCTCTCTTCCTTGGGCATTGGAGTCAGACAGGCCTGGATTCCAGGCAGCTTCCTCCCATGCTGTGTGACCTTAGACAAGTGGTCTGACCTCTCTGAGCCTCACCTGAAAAATGGAGCCATGTCAGCGCTCACTTCAGGGGAGTTTTATGAAGATCAAATGAGCTCATGCAGGCTCTCTGGGCAGTGTAGAAGGACATCTGTTAAATTTTAGTCGCCTTTAAGATGGGAGGCTGGAACATTTTGAGTTTATATATGAATGTAATTGTTTGAATGTTTTATGATGCAAATGCCTCCATAGACATAATTTTTTTTTTTTTTTTTTGAGACCAAACCTCACTCTGTCACTCAGGCTGGAGTGCGGTGGTGCGATCTCGGCTCACTGCAACCTCTGCCTCCTGAGTCCAAGCAATTCTCCTACCTCAGCCTCCTAAGTAGCTGGGATTACAGGCACCCGCCACCACACCCAGCCTAATTTTCGTATTTTTAGTAGAAACGGGGTTTCACCATGTTGGCCAGTCTGGTCTCGAATTCTTGACCTCAAATGGTCCGCTCGCCTCGGCCTCCCAAAGTCCTGGGATTACAGGCGTGAGCCACCACACCTGGCCAGATATAAACTTTTAAAACTGCTTTTTGACTAATGCATGAAGTGGACTTAGCGTGCTTAGTACACAGCAAGCTATCAATAGATGGTGGGGCTGCTGTTGCAACTAGATCATGCCAAAGGCAGACTCCTGTGTCCAGCCTTGGACTCACCCTCCAGACAGACAGACAGCAACCCAGGACCTGGAAACCCTCTCTCAAGGGTTTGAGCAGAGAGAGAGGGCCCCCGTTTATTGCAAGGCCCAGGAGAGGAAGTATTTGGAGAAGCCAGGGTTATTCCACTAGGGAAATGATGAACCCAGTAGAGATTATGTTGAGGCCACCAATTCAGGGTGAGCAGATGCAGGGGCAAGCTTGGCTTCATTTTACAATTTGACACCAAGTATCAGGTGCAATGCCTTATACCTGTAATCCCAAGGTATATTGGGAGGCAGAGGCAGGAGAATCAGTTGAGCTCAGGAGTTGGAGACCAGCCCGGGCAACATAGTGAGACCCTATCTCTACAAAAGCTAAAAAATTAGCCTGGCATGGTGGCACACACCTGTAGTCCCAGTTACTTGGGAGGCTGAGGTGGGAGGATCACTTGAGCCAGGAGTTCAAGGCTGCAGTGAGCTATGATCATGCCACTGCACTCCAACCTGGATGACAGCGCAAGACCATGTGTCAAGAAAAAAGAAAACATAAAAAAAAAAAAAAAAAAAGGAACACTGCGGGCCAGGCACAGTGGCTCATGCCTGTAATCCCAGCACTTTGGAAGGCCAAGGCAGGCAGATCAACTGAGGTCAGGAGCTCGAAACAAGCCTGGCCTACATGGTGAAACCCCATCTCTACTAAAAATGCAAAAATTAGCCTGGCATGGTGGCACATGCCTGTAATCCCAGCTACTCGGGAGGCTGAGGCAGGAGGATCTCTTGAACCCAGGAAGGGGAGGTTGCAGTGAGCAAAGATCGCACCACTGCACTCTAACCTGGCAACAGAGCGAGATTCCATCTCAAAAAAAAAAGAGACTCAAAAAAAAAAAAAAAACCTGGAGCATCAGAGCTTGAATGGGGAAACTGAGTCACAGTGCGGCACAGTGGCCTGCTCAAAGCCATCCAGCATGTCCGTGGCAGAGTTGAGATCCCAGGTTTCCTGCCTGCCAGATCCGGCTCATCTCACCACCCTTCCCTGTTTCCGGAGGAAATGGAATTTGAGTTAGGATTTGGATTATTCCTGGGTTTGCCAAGGCGGAGAGGGATGAAGACATTCTGTGTAAGAGAACAGCGAGGATAAAAGTGTGGAGTCTGGAGTAAAGCAAGATGCAGGAAGTGAATAACAGTGACAGCCAGCATGTAGCAGGTGCGTTAGGACCTGCCAGACTCAGCTCTCACCTCCCCGTGGGTGTCACCTCCTCGACTTCTCCCACAGCCCTCGGGGGTAGAAACTACAATTATCCCCATTCTGTAGAAGAGAAAACTGAGGCCCAGAGAAGCAAAGAGAAGCAGGGCAGAGCCCTCTCCCCTCTGTCTAAGAACCCAGGCTGGGATGGGGGTTCTTAGTCTTTCCCCACAACCCCAAACCCGGGTCCCAAGACAGGAAGACAGTGGCCAGGGCAGCCCTACTGGGGATGGAGGCGGGTGAGGAGGGCCCAGGCCAAACCACAGGACAGGATTTCTCAGAATTTACAGTATGGGGGAGAAGGGAGGCTGGGGCTGTCCCCAGGTCCTTCGTAGCCAGGAGAGATGGGGCGATGGGGGAGGGGGCGCACCAGTGGCCTTAGGAGAGGGGACTCAACTCTCCCCCATCCCCTACCTCCTCCGCAAGGCTTCAGCCCCACAACACCGCTTGTTGGGGGGCATATGGAGAGACTTGAGGGGGTTCCTTCACCCCCAGGCTGAAGCACACATGTGTATACACGTAGGTATCATGCCCACACCTACGCACCCTGATCTGAGCATACACGTGAACACGCATGTGCTGTGTCTCCCATGCAAAAAGGGGCGGGAGTGTGTGCACATGTGACTTACTTCCCTACCCAGACAGGTCCAGGTGCTTCACACCCAGTCACCCTGGCACACCCACAAAGCCAGGGCTGGCAGGGTTCCCACACCCCCATCTCCAAGTGGGAGCCAATGAGGGGTGATTCTCCTCCCATGTCCTCATACTCTGCTCCCTGTTCCCTGATCTCTCTGTCCATTTTGATTACAGGTGCAAGCCTTCCTCTGGGCATGGCAGACTCACTAGCTTTTTTTTTTTTTTTTTTTTTTGAAACATAGTCTTGCTGTGTCCACCAGGCTGGAGTGCAGTGGCACGATCTTGGCTCACTGCAACCTCACTGCACGATCTTGGCTCACTGCAACGGGTTCAAGCGATTCTCATGTCTCAGCCTCCCAAGTAGCTGGGATTACAGGCACCCACCACCACGCCCAGCTAATTTTTGTATTTTTAGTAGAGACAGGGTTTCATCACGTCAGCCAGGACGGTCTCGAACTCCTGGCCTCAAGTGATCCACCCGCCTCAGCCTCTCAAAGTGCTGGGATTATAGGCGTGAGCCACCACACCCGGCCTCATTAGCATTTTTTTAATGGAGGTGAAATTTACATAACATAAAATTAATCATTTTAAAGTGTCCAATCCAATGTGGCCTTTAGTGCCCTCACAATGGTGTGCAGTCAGGCATCGGTGGGTCGGTGGTAGAATTCTCGCCTGCCGCAATGGTGCGTAGTGAGTACCTCCAGCCAAAACATTCTCATCATCCTCAAAGAAATCCCATCCCCATTAGCAGTCACTCCCATTCCCACCTCTCCCCCAGCCCCTGGCAACCACCAATCTGCTTATCGTCTCTATGAATCGTGTTTCAAATATTTCACACAAATGAAGTCAGACAACATATGTCCTTTTGTGGCTGGCTTCTTTCACTTACTAAGGTTTTCTAGGTCTTGGTTCAAATGTCACCTCCTCAGAGGGACCTTCCCTGACCTGCCCAGTCCCCGAATGCCCCAGCCATAAGCTCACAGCCCTCAGTAGCATCTGACACAGTACTGATTGTCTATTTGTTCACCTGAAGGTTGTCCATCTTCTTATCAAAGGGCAGATTCTGAAAGGGCTGCCCTTTGAAATCTATTCCTTTGGAATAGATTTCATTCTTTCTGGAAGGTTGTGGGTGAATAAATAAATGGATGGATGGATGAATGCATGCATGCATGCATGGATGGATGGGTGCATGAACGCATGGATGGATGCGTGGGTGAGTGAGTGAATGTGTGAATCAGTGAGTGAGTAGTTGAATGAGAGAGTGAAAAAATGAGTGAATGAATGACTGACTTAGTGAGTGAGTGGATGAATGAATGAATTAGCGAGTGGATGAATGAATGAATTAGTGAGTGAGTGGATGAATGAATGAATTAGTGAGTGAGTGGATGAAGGAACTAGTGAGTGAGTGGATGAATGAGTGAGAGAATGGAGTGCATGAATGAATACGTGAGTGCATGAATGAATGAGGGAGGGAGGGAGTGAATTAGTGGGTGAGCGAATGAGTGGGTGAATGGATGAGTGAGTGAATGAATGAGTGGGTGAACGGATGAGTGGCTGAATGAATAAATTAGTGAGTGAATCAATGAATAAGTGAATGAGTGAGTGGATAAGTGCAAGAATAAATGAGTGAGTGAGTGAATGAGTGGACGGATGAGTGAGTGAATGAATGAAGGAAAGACCTATGTGACACCCTCCTATTTTGTCTCCCTCTGCCTCATAACATGGCTCCTGTTTCCTTATCAAACCTCAGATTCAATTCAACAATATTTCTCACACACCTACGTGACAGGCTCTGTCACAAATACAAAAGCTTTTTGGGTGAATGCAACAGAAGAATCCCCATCCTCATCCTCCAGATGATAAAACCTGGTGACAGAGGATCTAACTCTTGAATTAAGTAAGAGCTACAATGGAAGTTTTACCAAGAGACTCATCTGATCCTATTCACTTCATTGATTTGTTCAACAAGTATTTATTGACCACCTACTATGTGTAGGTGCTCAACACAAATAACTGGGGCTCTTATTTAGACTGGGTGTACAGGGGGGGCCTTTCTGAGGAGGTGGCATTGGAACCAAGACCTGAAGATGGAAAAAAGAGAGTCATTTAAAGACTCAGGGAAAAATTCCAGGCAGAGGGAAAGCAAATGCAAAGACCTGAGGCAGGAAAGAACCTCAAGGAACAGAAAATTAGCCAATGACACTGGTGCAGTGATGAGGCGGGAAGTGGCCCAATCACCAACTAAGTAATATTAGGCAAGATATGTAACTGCTCTGAGTCACGGTTTCCCCATCTGTTAATGGAGATCATAATAATGAAGTCTTTTTCAGAGGGTCAAACAAAATCTAGGATAAATCACCAGCACAACCACTGGCCCAGACTAGGCTCCAAGAAATGAGTCCGCTTGTCATAGGTGACAGACCCTCCAGAGTCATGGTATTTGCAGGGCAAGTTGAAGCCTTTACTTCCTTTCCACTCCATGGCCTTCCTCCCCAGAGTCACCAGTTTATCTCCAACTTACCTCCAGCTCTTGCTGTTTCCTTGAGCTGTTTACCTTCCTGTTTACCTACCATGCAATGCCTCGAGGACTATTCCTGGCCACTCCCTCACTGACTCGCCTCCCACCTCAGCCATCCATTTGCCCTTCCAGCATCCCCCACATGCATCTGATTACCCTTTCTCCCACACTTGTCAAAAATAATTATTTAGTGGAAGACAGCTTCATAAAGAAAAACAAAGAACCATCTGTGTTTTTCGTCCATGATTCTGCCTCATGGAGCAGCTTTACCTGCCCTGTCCCTCATATCTCAGAGAAGTTTAGAAGCAGGGATGGGATGAGCACCCTGGCTTTGAGGGCAGGGAGCATGTGGCCATTTAGGGGGACATGAGTCATAGCAACACTGTGGTCAGTCACCACCTATCCCCACCCCAGACAATGAGCCAGCTCTCCTGCACTTATGTGGTGGGTTTATTTTCACTCAGCCTCACACACCACGGGATGGAGGTAAGGGGAGAATTACAACAGAAATATACTCAGAAACATCCCCATCATGCCCATATCACTCAGAAAGGAAGCCAAAGTCCTCACCTTGGCCCACAAAGCCCTCTACAACCTGCTTCCATCACCTCCCTGCCCTCACCTCCTCCCTCTCTTCCCCTTACTCACTCCGCTCCAGCCACATGGGCCTCCTCAATCTTCCTCAAAACACTAGGCATGATCCCACCTCAGGGCTTTTGCACAGGCTGTTCTTTCTGACTAGGAAATACTCTTCCTCTGATACGTGCATGACTCCCCCCTTCATCTCTCTCAAGTCTCTATTCAAATGTCACTTTCTCAGCAAGGCTGAGATCCCCCTATTTCAATCCTGATCTCCCTATTTCAATTATTACAATGCACCCACACCTACCTTCCCCAAGCCTTCCTTTTTTCTCCATGACACCTATCATCATTGGTCCTACTATATGTTTTTCTTATTTTTTAATCTATCTCCCTCCCTGGGTTATCAGTACCATAGAGGCAGGAATCACATCTATTGTGTTCACTTCTCTTTCCCCAGTACCTGGAACATAAAGATAAGAGACTATCCTTATGACCTTGAGACATGGAAGTTGTCTTAAACATGACAAAAATGTACAAACCACAAAAGAAAAGATTGCCAACTTGGCTGCATATGATTTTCAGACTTTTTACAACAAAACATGCCTTGAATAAAATGAAACGATGAGAAGCTTATGATCAAGAAAATTTGCTAAATGAGCAAATGAATAAAAAAAGAATGAATGAATGAATGAATGAAAATGCTGTTATAACTGAGCCGCAAGTTCGGCCCTGAGCTCCTTGGTGGACAAAGCAAAAAGGGAAACAGGATTTTTTTTTTTTTTTTTGACATGGATTCTTGCTCTGTCGCCCTGGCTGGTCTGCAGTGGTGCGATCTCAGCTCGCTGCGGCCTCCACCTCCCGGGTTCAAGTGAGTTTCATGCCTCAGCCTCCCAAGTAGCTGAGATTACAGGCGCTCGCTACCATGCCCAGCTAATTTTTGTATTTTTACGAGAGATGGAGTTTCGTCGTGTTGGCCAGGCTGGTCTCGAACTCCTGACCTCAAGTGATCCATCTGCCTTGCCCTCCCAAAGTGCTGCGATTACAGGCATGAGCGACCTTGCCCTCCAGGATTCACATTATTTATGAAGATAAAACAGTCCAGAGAAGCCCCTATACCAGGCAATTTATTTACCGCCTCTTATTTAATATTCACAATATATTTCTAGGGAATGGGCTCATTTATAGGTAAACATTTATAGATGTGTAAGGGAGGCTCAGTGACATGAGTAAACCCACCTGCTGGAAGGTCAGGCATGGAGGGAAGGAGGAGGGCTGATCTTGCCCAATCCCTGCCCTGGACCAGAACCAAAGGCTGAGCAGGTAGAGGAGGGCCTGGCTGTGATGTGCAGGATTTTAGGGATACCCAGTCACAGGGGAGCTCTTGGCCTATTCGGTGATACTGCCCACCTGTTGTACTAGTGAGAGAGAGGCACTTTGTATGTCCTCACCCTGCACACATTTGTGGCTCTGATAAACTTGGAGTAGCCAAGAACTAGCCCAGCCCCCACATCTGGTGGGGGCGGGGAATGCTCCTGAGTCCAAATGATCCAGTTGGCCAGAGGCATCTGGTTCTCAGTGTCAGTACCAGTCCAGATGAGCCCTCCAACCCATGAACTCTCCCCATGATTGGAGTTTGAGTATTTTTATCCAGAATCTAACAAAATCCCTGATGTAATAATAATAATAATCGTAATAATAATGGGAGAGGGGCTGAGTGAGAAACTGAGGAGGAGGGAGCCTTGATAAGTCCTTGGGCTCCAGGCCCCTGGAAGACCTTCCCTGCAGAATGGCCCCTTCCACCTGGGTGGGAGTGTGTATACCTGGTTCTCAGGGGTCAGGAGGCAGCCAGGGAGAGAGAGGACACTGATGCCCCCACACAGCTGCTCCTGTTCCAGCAGCTCAAGGCCCTGATCCAAGACACAGAGGAAGCCAATATGTCTGCCCCTCAAACTGGGTGGTAAGCAAGTTCCCCAGGGGACACCAAGAAGGGGGATTCAGACACCCTAGATATTACCTCCTCCTTCAGTCTGGTCTTCAGTATGTTTCTTCCCAAACACCCATTCCTACTCCAAGACAGGAAACCCAAGGCCAGAAAAGTGTCTTCTCACTTGTCACTAACTGGGCACAAAAGGAAGGTCCAAAGATCATGAGTGGGTGGGTGAGGGGACAAGTGAATTATAAGTAAATTAATGAGTAAGAGAATGAATGAATAAACAAGTTAGCACATAAATGAGTGGCTAAATGAATAAATGAATGAAACGATGGATGGATGGGTGGGCAGATGAATGGGTGGATGAAAGGAAGGATGTGTAGATTGATGGGCGAGGATGGATGGATGGGTGAATGGATGAGGATGAGTTGATGCAAGGAAGGAAGACAGGATGGATGGAAGAATGGGAATGGATGAGGATGGATGGAGAATAAATGGATGTATGAATGGATGAATGGATAGGTGTATGGATGGAAAAATGGATAGAAGCAAGAAGGAATGGGTGGATGGATGGATAGGTGAGGATGGGTGGATGAGTGGATGAGGATGGATGGATGCATGCATAGATAGGTGGATGGGTGGATGAATGAATGGATGGATGGATGACAGGGTGGATGAGGATGGATGGATAGATAGAAGGAAGGAAGAACCAATGCATGGATGAATGAGAATAGATGCATGGATAAATGGAGGATGGATAAATGGACAGATGGATGGCTGAATGGATGGATGGATGAATGGATGGATGGATGGGGAGATGGATGGGGATGGGGGATGGGAGGGGATGGATGGATGGATGGATGGATGGATGGAATGGATGGATGGATGGATGGATGGATGGATGGAATGGATGGATGGATGGACAAATGGATGAATGGATGGATGGATGGATGGATGGACAATGGATGGATGGATGGATGGACAAGTGGATGAATGGATGGAAGGATGGGATGGATGATGGATGGATGGGTGGATGGGTGGATGATGGATAAATAATGAATGGATGGATGGGTGGATGGGTGAGGATGGATAAACTAATGAATGGATGGATGGAAGAATGGATGGATGGATGGAATGAATGGATGGATTGATGGATGGATGAATAGATGGGTGGATGGATGGAAGGATGGATGGATGGATGGATATGTGGATGGATGGATGGACAAATGGATGAATGGATGGATGGATGGATGGATGGATGGACAAGTGGATGAATGGATGGAAGGATGGATGGATGGATGGATGGATGGACAAGTGGATGAATGGATGCAAGGATGGATGGATGAATGAATGGATGGGTGGATGGGTGAGGATGGATAAACTAATGAATGGATGGATGGAAGAATGGATGGATGGATGGAATGGATGGATGATGGATGGATGAATAGATGGGTGGATGGATGGAAGGATGGATGGATGGATGGATGGATGGATAAGGATGGAGGGACTAATGGATGGATGGATGAGGATTGATGAATGAATGAATGAATGAATGAGGATGAATGGATGGATATAGGGAAGAATAGATAAATGGAAAGGAGGAAGGAAGAGGAAAAGTGACAACCCAAAGCATAGATTTTAGGGCAAGGCAAGAGCCATAGTAGAATCCAAGATGGGCTCCCATCCACTCCACCCCTAGGAGGTCTGGTATGGAAGCTGTGAAGTGGACCTTCCAAGCCAGGGCACCCCTACTTCCTACAGGCCTTCCCAGACTGCTGATCAAGACCAAGCTACTCATCCCTCAGACAAACCTATATGCCGCCCCCAAACACCCCCTTGCAAGCCTAGCCCTTCCCAGAGGAAGCCCTCAGAGGGGCGCCTGACCACCCTCCCAGCCACGAGGTACCCTGCCTGAGGCTCGGGATTTGATGCGCAGTTTGTGGGGCAGAGAGGGCTGACCCAGACCCTCAGGACTGTTCCCTGGGACAGGGCAGGTCACCCCAGGAGACAGACCCATGTGATCAGCAGTGGGTGTCAGCAACACATCTGATGGCCCTGAAGCCCGGCATCCAGAGGGCCTTTGTGACCACAGCCCCCAGCAGGGTCTGAGCTCTGGTCCGGACCCTACGTGCCCATCCAAGAGGTGACAGCTGAAGAGGGCAGGTGGGAGGGCAGTCTGCAAGGCCATGCCAATTCTGTTGAGGGTAGGAGATGCAGACTCTTGGGGGGACCTAGGAGAAGTGGCCAAGCCAGTCCATCTGGGAGCCAGTAGGCAGCCCCGACATCCTGGAATCCCAGCATCCAGGGAACATGGCCTCAAGAGGCAGGTGTGAGAGCCAGACAAGGAGGAGAGTGTTTCAGCCCCAGGCTGGGGGTCCCCAGTCCAGGGGGCTTCCCATAGCAGAGCCTGCAGGGGCAAGGCCCGGGGCCCACCAGTAAGGGGCAGGAGGCCAAAGCGAAGCTTGAGCGCCCTCAGCTCACCCCTGAGCAGGGCATTCTCCTCCATCAGTGCAGCCAGCCTGCCCTCAATGGCTGCATCATTGAGACGTCGCTTTTCCCTGGATCTCTTGGCTGCTTCATTGTTCTTCCTCCGCTTCTCCCAGTAAACTGTGTCCTTCTTTTCTTCTGGCATGAACTCCCGCTGGCGACGTATGGAGGGGCCCCTGCCCCGAGCCCCCCACAAGGTCTTGCTATGACTCTGAGACACATCTGGCAGGCCCGAGAAACCCACATCCATGGCTGCTTGGAGAACCTGGGAAAGAGGAAAGAGATCTTGGAGTAAGGGCAAGAGGTGGACCTGGATGACCCCTTTCTCTAATTTATCCTGTGTCTCCACCATCACCCATGGAGGGGACAGGTGGGGTTGGAACTGAGCTGGAGACCAAGGTTTGATCTTCATCGATTTGATGCCCAGTGAAGACTGGGTGAGGCCACAAAACAAGAAACTGCTGGAAAGGCTTAAGAGTAGACCACAGTCATCATGAAGAGCTGGTTCAACCCTGTACCCTCAGAAGGACACATGCTCTTCCAGGGGTGTTCTCCTTACTGTTGAGAAGGTCAGCAGACAAGCCCAGGGCTCAGTTCAATTGGAGTTCCAAGGTAAGATTCTTGGAAACCCAGAGGGAGACAGAAGGATGACTGAACCTAGAAATAGAGAATATGTATCCATGGAGGTAAACAGAGCCAATCTGGGATCAGAAAATAAGCTGCTATTCACCTAAACTGTGCCCAGATTGTACCTAAGATCGCTTCAGTTTGTGGCCAGAATTTTTTACCCATCCATCCATCCATCCAACTACCCACCCATTCATCGGGTAATCCAATCACTCACCCATTCACTCAACTGTCCATTTGTCCATCTCTCTACCCAATTTAGCATCTATCCATTTATCCACTCATTCACTCACTCATCATCCATTCACTCAAACCCATCTCCCCATTTCACTGGCAACTCTCCATCACATCTACCACTTACTCACTCATCCATTCATCCAACCGTCCATCGATTCACTGATAGACTGATTTTTTAAAAATCACATTGTGCCTTTACTAGGCATTTTTCATCCGTATATTCATTCACTGGTCTCAACCATCCACCCATCTATTCCTCCATTCTTTCATTCATCCAAATGTCCCTCCTATGTGTCAGTCACTCTTCTACAAATCCATTCATTCATCTATATATTCATCCACGGGTCCATCCATTCATCCAACCAACAAAAAAGCAATTTTTTTAGAGGCAGGCTCTCACTGTCACCCAAACTGGAGTGCAGTGATGGGATCATAGTTCACTGCAGCCTTGAACTGTTGGGCTCAGGCAATCATCATGCCTCAGCTTCCCAAGTAGCTGGGACTACAGGTGTATGCCATTATGCTCAGCTATTTTTAAATTTTCTGTAGCGACATGGTCTCACTTTGTTGCCCAGGTTTGAAAACAAAATGCAATTCCCATGTGCCCAGTGTTGAAGAATTAGAGGGTTAGTAATTGGGAGTAGAGAAAAAAATCAAAGTTATTAGTTTCCCAACTCCTAGGGTGGAGCCCAGTAAAGACGCCCCATGTCCCACAGATATAGCAAGGATGGAAGACCACCTCCTTTGCCTCAGCCCGGTTTCTCACGTTGGTTTTCATGAAGACTCTAACACAAAGATCTGGGTTCTACCAACTACCTGGGGGATGTCATCACCTTCTGTGATTCGGATACAAAACAGGTGGAGAGAAAACCCATAGCAAGGTGGAAGGAGCCCGTCTAAAAATTCAGAACAAACCTCAGGAAAGAAGGGGCACTGAGGGCTGAAAACCGATCATCTTAGTTCTGAAAACCGATGACTGTCATCTCCATAAGGGCACGTGTATGTCTTTTTTTTGTCTACTGTTGTATCCCTGGTACCTAGCATTGTGCTTGTAAATAGTAGATGGTAAAGAAACACTTGTTGAATGAATTAATGAATTAATGAGTGAACACATGAATGAAAACAACCTTGTTCACAGCTGGAGAGCATTTAACCCGTTGCTGAACTCCCACCCAAGAAACCATGAAAGACACCACATTTTTCTGTTCATTTTGGCAGAAACTCAGTGTTGAATTTTAAGATAAACTTTAGTAACTTTCCTAAATTGGGAGTATAGGTTTTTCTTCCCCAACATTCTAATTTAGTCTTTTATTCTTCACTGACAGCCCTTGGCCTTAGTTTCTGTGGCTACATGGTTATGTGACATAATTCAGGTACTGTTTGACAGAGGATAAAGGAATATACAACCAGACAAATAGCAACACTCCAAGGGCCTCTGACAATGATCCTAAGTCCACATTTTCCAAAGTATGTTCCTAGGAACCCCAGTGCCAACGATGACGTGCCCTCAAAAAAAGAATACAAAAATGTTTGAGAAATATTGCATACCTTATTCCTTGTAGGAGAATCACAAAGTAAATTGAAGGCTCTGAGAAGTCCTGCAAAAAAAAAAAAGAAGTTTAGTTTTGTTTGACTTAGGGGCTCTCAAATTTATCTGCCCAAGAAATGCTTACTATACTTCACAAAACAATTTGAGGTGCATATTTATTCATTCATTCACTGTGCCAGGTTGTAAGGTAGACAAAAGAAGAAAATCAAACTGCCTCCCAGCCTTCACAAATCTCCCAGTCTCATGGAAAAGTTGAGTGAAATTATAATTAATAAAGAGGAAAATATGTCTAGAGAAGGTCTTTCTTCTGCTCACATCACACAGTAAGTCAGTGGCAGGACTAGGATTTGAACTCAAATCTGTCTAATGTGTGAGTCTGTTCTGCCACACCATGTGACCTGCTCATGTGCTCAGGAGGCTGCCATGTCTGGAAATCTTGGTTGGGCTTGAAGAATAAAAAATAAGGCCAAGCGCAGTGGCTCATGCCTGTAATCTCAGCACTTTGGGAGGCCGAGGCAGGCGGACCACAAGGTCAGGACAGCGAGACCATCCTGGCTAACATGGTGAAACCTGTCTCTACTAAAAATACAAAAAATTAGCCAGGGATGGTGGCACATGCCTGTAGTCCCAGCTACTCAGGAGGCTGAGACAGGAGAATCACTTGAACCCAGGAAGCAGAGGTTGCAGTAAGCCAAGATCGCACCACTGCACTCCAGCCTGGGCAACAGAGCAAGACTCCGTCTCAATAAATAAATGAATGAATGAATGAATGCCTTGTGGGGTTCTGCAGTCGCCCAAGTCAACAAGAACTCTTAGTTACTGGAAGGTCTCCAGCACTCATGCCCAGGACCACCTAGTCACAGGAGGGACTCCAGTGCCCATGCCCAGGACCTCCTCTGAGAACTCCTAGTCACAGGAGGGTCTGCAGTGCCCATACCCGGGGCCCCCTCTGAGAAATCCTGGTCACTGGGGAGACTCCAGAACCCAAGTCCAGGACCCACTCTGAAGCCGAAAGACATCTGGACCACCTCCCCACCTGTTGCCACTTGCTGTAGTGGTAGGCAGCTCCACACCTGCCCACATCACATGGGCCGGGGAAGCAGCTGCAGTTAGGTGAACCCTGGTCCACAGGTGCCAGGCGGGATGCCCTGGGTTTGCAATTTCCTGCAGCTGTCTCTGAGCTTTGTTCCTGGCAGCCAGGCTAATACCATAACCTTGCTCAGGTGTCCAGGTTCGCTGAGCCCTTACAGACACCTAGGGCTACCATACCCTCTATCAGGAGCATATCATCCCCATTTACAGACCATGCAACTCAGGCTCAGGAAAAGTTAAGTGGCTGACCCAGGGACAGTCAGAGATTCCAAAAGTAAGCAGCACTCTTCTCCTAGCACGTGAGTACCACCACCACCCTGGCCCCAAAGCTGCCACTGACATCCCTCAAATCCTTCTCCCTGGCCCCATTCATGCCACCTCCCACTAATCTCTCCTCCACAGTTGCATTCACCCTTCTCTCCACTCCCCACAGCCCTGGTCCCAGCCGCCCAAGCATTTTCTATCCCACCTGGGCCCCCCTCACCAGTCTCCATCCTTGTCCCCCACAAACCCACCATGAGCCCAGAGGTGGCTTTTTAAAATTCCATTTATCCTTTGCTTAAAAGCCTCTGGGGTGTGCTTATGAAAGGATAAGCATCTTAGACTCCTAAAAACAGTGTTCATATGTTCCTCAATTCACCTCCATCCCAGGATCAGGAATGAAGGAGGAAGGCCCTGTAAGAGTGTTTATTGGAATAAACTAATAAATAGATGAATATTTTTAGAATAAACTATTCAATGCATAAATGTTTTTGGAATGAACTAATAAATGCATGAAAATTTTTGAATGAACTAATAAATGCATGGATTTTTGGCATGAACTAATAAATGCATGGATTTTTTTAATAAACTAATAAATGCATGGATTTTTTTGAATTAACTAATAAATGCATGAATATTTTTTGGAATGAACTAATAAACACATGAATTTTTTAATGAACTGATAAATGCATGGATTTTTTTGAATGAACAAATAAGTGCATGGATTTTTTTGAATGAACTAATAAATGCATGGATTTTTTTGAATAAACTAATAAATGCATGGATTATTTTGCATGGACTAATAAATGCATGGATTTTTTTAATGAACTGATAAATGCATGGATTATTTCGAATTAACTAATAAATGCATGAATATTTTTTGGAATGAACTAACACATGAATTTTTTAATGAACTAATAAATGCATGGATGTTTTTGAATGATGAATAAATGCATGGATTGTTTTGAATGAACTAATAAATGCATGTTTTTTTAATAAACTAATAAATGCATGGATTATTTTGCATGAACTAATAAATGCATGGATATTTTTGAATGAACTAATAAATGCATGGATTTTTTGAATGAACTAATAAATGCATGGATTTTTTGAATGAACTAATAAATGCATGAATTTTTTTAGAATGAACTAATAAATGCATGGATTTTTTGAATGAACTAACAAATGCATGAATATCTTTTTGGAATGAACTAATAAATGCATGGATATTTGAATAAATTAAAATGTAGTGAAGTGTGGGTAAATGAATGAATGAATGAGCAGATGAAGGAATACTCAAAGGGCAGAACCCATAACAGTGGGATGCAGTGAGTCTGAATGGGTCCTCTCTCCCCACAAAGGGCTGGGCCTGGGTCTTCCACTGCCCAGACAGCTCACCTGAACCCCAGACAAGACCCCAGACAAGCCCTCACTCGGGGTCCCCCATTAGCCACAGAATTCCCCTGCCACCTTCCTGGCCCTGTCTTGGGGGGGCATCAGAGGGGGTCCCAACAACCATTCCAACTTCAAGGGATGTTGGCCAGAGCCCAGGAATTGATAAACATCTGTGTAGAGGTCCACAGCACATCCTGGAGCTCTGGGGCCAGCATCTAGAAAGTACCACTTTGGCTCTAGGAGAGAAGACAGAAGTGGTAGGCAAGCCCTGAAATGACCACAGCTGGGCTGGAAAGGAAGAGGAACACAGCCCAGAGGTCCCCAAGAGCCACACCAGAATCAGCAATGCCCAAGGAAGAGAAGTGAGTGTGGGCTGGTAGTCACATAAAGAAAGGACAGGCCAGAGTGACTCTGAGCATCAGCTCTCAGGCCACACCACTGAGATAGAGGAAAATTTGTTATCACTGTGGTCTGAGTCCCTCCTGTCTGTGGCTTGGCCTGAAGCCCCCTAACCACCGCCCTCTACACCTCCACAGGAACCCAGAGGGAGATGGGGCAGCAGATAGTTCTGCTGCCCGAGTTTATTTAGAGAAAACACAGTAAGAGCTGGGCTGGGCCTTCCTGTGGTCGCAGAGGAAGTGCTAACGGAGGGTGGCGAGACAGGCAGCACTCCTTGCAAAGTGGCCGGAGGGTGATGAAGAAACAGGAAAAGGGTCTCCCTCAGAGATGGCCCCATCTCAGGCCAGCCCCACCCCAGCCCAGCAGCCTCTGCAGCTGCTTTGACCAGTGACAATCAAAGCTCTGTTTGGTCCTCTTCTGTAACAGGGAACTCATCCCCCTCTAAAGTCACTAGAGAGAATGTTCTGCCACACCATGTGGCCTGTTCATGTGTTCAAGAGGTTCCCATGTCTGGAAATCTTTTTTTTTTTTTTTTTTTTTTTTTTTGAGATGGAGTCTCGCTCTGTCACCCAGGCTGGAGTGCAGTGGTGCAATCTCAGCTCACTGCAACCTCCACCTCCCGGGTTCAAGCCATTCTCCTGCCTCAGCCTCCCGAGTAGCTGGGATTACAGGCGCTCGCCACCATGCCTGACTAATTTTTGTATTTTTAGTAGCGACGGGGTTTTGCCATGTTGGCCACGCTGGTCTCAAACTCCTGACCCCAGGTGATCCGCCTGCCTTAGCCTCCCAAAGTGCTGGGATTACAAGCGTGAGCCAGAGTGCCTGGCCATGTCTGGAAATCTTGACCGAGCTCAGAAAACAAACAGTAAAAGCCTTGCAGGATTCTATAGTCACCCAACCCAGCAAGAACTCCTAGTCACTGGAAGGTCTCCAGCATCTACCCCTGAGAGGATCCAATCAGACTCTGTATTCCACTCTCATGGCCCTGCCTTTTGAGTATTATTTCATCTGCTCATTCCTTCATTCACTCACTCACATTTCACTCATTCTTTAATTTATTCAACTATTCATGCATTTATTGCTTCATTCCCAAAATATTCACATGTTTAATGGTTTATTCTAAAAAATATGGGGCCGGGTGCAATGGCTCACACCCATAATCCCAACACTTTGGGAGGCCAAGGTAGGTGGATCACTTGAGCCTAGGAGTTTAAGACCAGTCTAGGCAACATGGCGAAACCACGTCTCTACAAAAAATACAAAAATTAGCCACGTGTGGTGGTTTCCACCTGTAGTCCCACCTACCCAGGAGGCTGAAGTGGGAGAATCATCTGATCGTGGGAAGTCAAGGCTGCAGTGAGCTGTGATGTACCACTGCACTCCAGCTTGGGCATCGGAGTGAGACCCTGTCTCAAAAAAAAAAAAAAAAAAAGTCACCTGTCAGACTAGGTGAGCTCTCGTGGTCCAAAAAGTTTTCCTGGAGTAGAGCTAGAAGCCACCTTTGCCGGACCCATCCCTGCTAGAATTCATTCTTTCCTTACGTCCGTGGAGAATCTCCCCTTCCTCTGACCTTAGAACCCTTTGGGGATTTGAGGAATTGACACTGACATTTCCCTATTCCCACACCAGCCTGCTCTCCTCCAGGGAAAACAATTCTTGTGTATTGAGCACCTACTGTATGCCAGGTACATGCAACATCTCACTTTTCACTCACCACTACCCAGAGAGGAAAGTAAAGCATGGCTATCATCCTGATTTGGCAGATCAGGAAAGCAAAGCTCCCAGAGGTCAAGTGACCTGCCTGGAGTCGCACAGCCAGAATCCAGGTACAACGGGATCCAGTACCCAAACCCTTCCTAATGCACCAGGTTAAACGTCCCCAGATACTTCCACTTGTTTCAGTGAGGACACAGTTTTGAGTTTGCGTAGCACCTCTGAAGGGTAGAGGTTGGTTTCCACAGAGGAACAAAAGCGTCAAGAAACCACACAGTTAACAATACAGCAAGGCTGAGATTAGTATCCATGCTGTCAGGATGCAATGGCATAGGCAGGATTAAGAACACCTGCTTTAACTGGGTTTAAATTTTCCTCCCTAGCTAAGTGTGCCTGGGCAAGTCAGGTCACCTCTATGGGCTTCCAATGTCTCATCTGCAAAAGGGGAATAATAGTAGTACCTACCTCATTGGTTGTATAAGGAATAAACAAGGTAAGATGTGTTAAGAGCTGGTACCTGATAATAATAAATAACCCACATAGCTATTTTTTATTTGTTGTTGTTAGAATCCTCTCTTGGCCAGGCTTGGTGGTTCGTGCTTGTAATCCCAGCATTTTGGAAGGCCAAGGTGGGCAGATCACCTGAAGTGGGAAGTTCGAGACCAGCCTGGCCAACATGGCGAAACCCTGTCTCTACTAAAAAATACAAAAATTAGCCGGGCATGGTAGTGCATGCCTGTAGTCCTAGCTACTCGGGAGGCTGAGGCAGAAGAATCACTTGAGCCTGGAGATGGAGGTTGCAGTGAGCCGAGATTGCACTCCAGTCTGGGTGACAGAGTGAGACTCCGTCTCAAAAAAAAAAAAGCGAATCCTCTCCCACTGGACTTCTCCTACCACACTCTGTACTATCTGTGTTGACAATGTCTCTGAGAACCTTCAGACATTACCCAACACAACTGTATCCATTTACAGACGGTAAATTGACCATCCATTCAAGACCAAATACACACCAAAACCTCGCCATTCCTCCCAGACACTGAGAAATGGTGGGAAAATGCTAACTTGAACCAGAGATCAAAGCAGAGATGCCCAGTGACAAGGATAAAAGTCTCCCATGCATGGAAGTGCAGAGTCCCCTAATATATAAGGTCAAAAGCATACACGTGCAGAAGGCCCAGACCAAGGAGAAATAACCTAAAGAAGATAATGAATCTGTGGCCACTTCATGAAATTCCCACAAACTCCCCAACTAGAAGATATTACATCTGAGGAAACAGAGAATATCAGTTTAATCTTGAAAGAGCTGTACAATGAATATGTTAGGTGACTCAGAAAGATAAAGGAAGGAATGACAACTGTCAAACAAGAACAGGAGGTTATGAAACAAAAACAGGTGGATATAAAAAGAACCAGTTAGAGCTCAGATATGAAAAGTACACCATCATTCCTCTGTATCCTCAGGTTCCATATCCATGGATTCAACCAACCACAGATTGAAAATACAGTATTTTAAAAAAATAACAAGACAACAATAAAAATAATGCAAATTTAAAATTATATATATGCCGGGCACAGTCGCTCAGGCCTATAATCCCAGCACTTTGGGAGGCCAAGGCAGGCAGATCACTTGAGGCCAGGAGCTGGAGACCAGCCTAGCCAACATGGTGAAACCCTGTCTCTACTAAAAATACAAAAATTAGCTGGGTGTGGTGGCGCATGCCTGTAATCCCGGCTACTGGAGAGGCTGAAGCATGAGAATCACTTGAGCCTGGGAGGTGGAGGCTGCAGTAAGTCGAGATCATGCCACTGCACTCCAGCCTGGGTGACAGAGCAAGACTCTGTCTCAAATAATAAATAAGTAAATAAAAATATAATAAAAAATACGTATATAGTATAACAACTATTTACATAGCATTTATATTGTATTAGTTATCATAAGTAATGTAGAGATTATTTAAAGTATATGGGAGGGCAGGGCACCGTGGCTCACGCCTATCATCCCAGTACTTTGGGAGGCCGAGGTGGGGGAATCACTTGAGGTCAGGAGTTCGAGACCAGCCTGGCCGACACAGCAAAACCTCATCTGCACTAAAAATACAAAAATTAGCCAGGTGTAGTGGTGGACACCTGTAATCCTAGCTACTTGGGAGGCTGAGGCAGGAGAATCACTTGAACCCGAGAGGCAGAGGTTGCAGTGAGCCGAGATCGCACCACTGCACTCCAGCCTGGGCAACAGAGCCAGACTCCATCTCAAAACATAAAAATATAAATAAATAAATATTTGGGAGGATATGCATAGGTTATATGCAAATTCTACACCATGTTAGATCAGAAACTTGAGCATCCATGGATTTTAATATCCAAGGGAGACCCCAGAGCCAATCCCCGCCAGATATCAAGGGATGACTGTAGTTCCCAGAAAATCCAAGAGATGGGTTGACTCGTAGAGGGAAAAACTGAGACCATCATGTGGGGTTTTAGTGGCAGAGATGGAACTAGAACTTGGAGCTCAGAATTTAGCAGCCCAAAACTGAGGTCTAACTCAGGAACTGAGCCCTGGGGCCACTTGTGGCTCTCTAAGGGTTGTTTGTGGTTTCCCCTCCCTCTTTCCTGTTTTCTTTTCTTTCCTTGCATTGTAAGGCTGGTGCTGAACTGGACTCCACAGTCCCTCCCTAATGAGGAATGGGGCTTCCATCCCCTGACAGGGCAGGGTGGGACAGTGAGTAGAGAGAGATGGCCAACAGCCAAGCGTGGTGGCTCACACCCATAATGCCAACACTTTGGGAGGCCGAGGCAGGAGGATCACTTGAATTTAGGAGTTTGAGACCAACCCGGGCAATGTGGCAAAACCCTGTCTCTATTAAAAAAAAAAAGTTTTCAAAAATTAGCCAGGCCTGGTGGTGTGTGCCTCTGGTCCCAGCTACTTGGGAAGCTGAAGTGGGAGGATCACCTGAGCCTGGGGAGGTGGAGGCTGTAGTGAGCTGTGATCACACCACTGCATTCCAGCCTGGGCAACAGAGTGAGATTCTGTCTCAAAAAAAAAGAGAGAGATTGACAGAAAGAGAGAGATAAATGGCCAACCCTCTGCTCCTAAATTAGAATTTAATAAAATCTTAATGTCATAAGAATAGTTGATTGAGTGAAACTAAGAGAAACAGCCAATATTGGCCATGGGATACTGACTGAGTGACTTAACCTCTCTAAGCCTCAGCTCCTCATCTATGAAATGGGTTCAAGGTTATCATCATATGCAGATGTCGTGAGAATTAAAATGGCAAGCTGTGTCTGTAAGATATAAGATACCTGGCATAGGCTGGGCACGGTGGCGCACACCTGTCATCTCAGCACTTTGGGAGGCTGAGACAGGTAGATCGCTTGAGCCTAGGAGTTCAAGACCAGCCTGGGCAACATAGTGAGACCTTGTCTCTACAAAAAAATCAAAAAAAAAAAAAATGAAGCAGGAGGTTGCTTGAGCCCAGGAGGTCAAGGTTGCAATGAGCTGTGATGACACCACTGCACTCCCACCTGGATGATAGGAGTGACAGCCCATCTCAAAAATAAGAAGAAGAAGAAGATACTCAGCATATCAGCATAATCTCCTATGAAGACTTGGGGAGTCTTTCTGTGGTTTGCCAACCCTCTTTTTTGAGCCCAAAGACACCCCAGATGAAGATGAAGCTACAGTTACTAGGAGACTCAGAGGCCAACAGAGTACAGAGAAGTTTAAAACTTTGAAAGGACAAAAAAAAAAAGGTGAGAAAAAGAAAAGATGAATCAAAGGAGAAGGGAGGAGGCTGCCTCACAAATTCCCCCACCCATGTGGCCAGAGGGTAGCCCACAAGCTTTTCTTTTGCTCTAAGAGAGGAGCTAAAAATGACTGCAAACTCTACAGCGAGTGTAAGATTTCTTAACACTCGGGCAAAAGGTAGCATTTGCGAGGCCAATGCACGTCTGGAGAAATTGTTTAGGCATGTCGCTTACAAGGGAAATACTCACTTGTTTTCATTTACATGAGATACCAATTTTTCCTGCTGAAATTGGCAAAGATTTTTTAAAAACGATAAAACCTAATGCTAGCAAGGATGCAGTAAGATGGGCACTTGTGTACCTAGAAGGTATACACTGCTTCCTGGCAAAGCAATTGAGAAATGTGAAATGAGCCAGGCATGAAGGCTCATGCCTGTAATTCCAGCACTTTGGGAGGCTGAGGTGAGAGGATCACTTGAAGCCAGGAGCTGGAGACCAGCCTGCACAGCATAGCAAGACTCCATCTCTCTTAAAAAAAAAAATGTGTAAGAAATACGAAACAAATTTGGAATCATACCCTGTTTGAAGAATGCGGGTATTGTTTTTCTGCTACCTGGGTCACTGCTCCAGGCTTTTCTCTATCCCTTTTCTGCCCTTAGTACCCACTTAGCCCTCCTCAGACACACCACTCCAGCCACGTAGACCATTTTTACTTCATGAAAGAACGGTCCCTCACCTCCACATAATGTTTCTTCTGACTGAAGCATTCTTCCCTCACCTCTTCCCTAAGCCAAATCATATTTGTCCTTTAAGACACAGCTTAGATGCTACCTCCTACAGGAAGCCCACCAGATTGATTCCTCTCAGATAGGCCAGAAGCGCCTTCTAGGTTCCCAGGACCCAGTGGGATTCCACCATTGCTGCAGCAATCTCTCTGGATCTGCCCCTGTGTCCACACATCTCCTGAATAGACAGTCGAATAAATGTAAGAGTGTGAACTATTTGGAGAAGGGGTGTGCTCTGTGTGGTCCAGAAAGCTAAGTAAGGACCACACAGAGGGGGATGAAAGCGCAGTTTTGAACCAGCCTCTGAAAGGATTTTGTAAGAATTCCAGCTCACTAACCAAGCAAAGTTGCCTTGATAGGTAATGAGCTGCCCATCACAGGAGGTGTGCAAGCAAGGAGTTGGAGACTACTTCTCTAGGTCCAGCTCTCTGCCTTCTCCACCCCTCCTGCCCAGATTCGGGGGGCCTGAGATGAGGAAGTTGCTTTCCTCCTCAAGCTGGCTTTCCTCTGACTTGAAAGTCTGCCCAAGGAGAACCAGGGACCCACAGAGGCTGTTCCCACGGCCCTGGGCAGCCCAGCCCAGGTTTCTTGGAAGGGCCACATTTCCATGGGGTTCAGGGAGCCCAGTGGAACCAAGGGGCCCTGCACTCTCAATCTGATGGAGCCCCTGCCTTATAAAAGCCCCTAGCGAAACCGATCTCTAAAACCGAGACGCTTCTGTGGGAACTCAGTTTTCAAGGGGAAAATGCAAGGCACCCTGGGACCCGTGGCCCGCCCTCCCCCTCACCCTGGCCCCTCCTGAGCCTCAGGGAAAGAGACCGGAAGCCGTTGGTATCTCCTGTGCCCAGCCCACAAGCCCATCTGGGGTCCCACGTGCCAGGAACAGATTGATGGGCAGGAAGCGGGGGTGGGCAGGGGTGTCCAGAGCCAGTGAGACCAAGGACCCAGTCCCTGCTCTGCCAACGACACACTTGGACAAGTGACTCCTCTTTCCTGAGCCTCAGTTCTTTGAACTATGAAATGGGCACAGGTTTGCAGCAAAGGCTGAACAGGTAACCCGGTACATACATTGTTGACCAGCATAACAGATAGTCAGTTCTTGGACACCCGAGCTCCAAGGGAGGCTCCCCAGGGCTCACGGAGTCTGTTGTGACGTCAGGGCTGTGTTATGCAATGGATGCCGTGCAGTGGAAATTCACTTCCTTAAACTCACTCCCAGCAAAATTCATCTCGGGCTTCGAGCCCTCAGCCTCTGGCCCAATGGGCCCCTCAGGTTCTGCCTTTCCCACTCTGCAGGGCAGTGGCCCCGGTCACCACACAGCCCCAAAGGAAGGAAGCTCGGAGGCACCTCGTGTCCATCCAAGGCCAAGCCCCAGCTCCCACTAAAACTCCAGCCAGGAGCGTCTCTCTTCCAGGCACCTGAGTCCCTACATCCCCCAGAGCAGGTGACTGGCCCCCACTCAGGCCACCAAGTCCCCCCTACAACACACACACACACACACACACACAAACACACATACACACAAACACACACATACACACACACACCACACCTTGTTAATTCTACGCTGAGCCCACGAGACTGTGACTCCCGGCTGGCTTCACCCCAAACTCAGCACTTGTGGGACATTTACCTCCCAACGCCCGCGGGCATCAAATACTCAACGTGGCCAAAACCCAGCGAGTGATGTTCCCCACCACCAGCGCCCCCTCCACCTTCCCCATCTCAGTTCACCGCAGTTCCATCCCGCAGTCCCACACTGCCACCACCCCTGCAAGTGCTCAGGCCAAAACCCCTACTTTCATCCTCTACTCCTCTTTTTCTCTCACCCCCAAATCTGAGCCCAACTCAGGAAACTACTGGCTTCACCTTCAAAAATTGTCATAGAGGCCAGGCACAGTGGATCATGCCTGTAATCCCAGCACCTTGGGAGGCCGAGACTAGAGGATCACTTAGGGCCAGGAGTTCAAGACCAGCCTGAGCAACATAGCAAGACCCCATCTCTTAAAAAAAAAAAAAAAAAAAAAAAAAAAAACAGGCATGGTGACACATGCCTGTAGTCCCAGCTACTTGGGAGGCTGAGATGCAAGGATCGCTTGAGCCCAGGAGGTCAAGGTTGTAGTGAGCTATAATCTCACCACTGCATGCCAGCCCTGGCAACAAAGTGAGACCCTGTCTCTTAAAAAAAAGAAAAAGAAAGAAAAATTTAGGCCAGGCGTGGTGGCTCACACCTATAATCCCAGCATTTTGGGAGGCAGACAGATCACGAGTTCAAGACCAGCCCGGCCAACACAGTGAAACCCCATATCTACTAAAAATACAAAAATTAGCTGGGCATGGTGGAGGGTGCCTGTAATCCCAGCTACTCGGGAGGCTGAGGCAGGATAACTGCTTGAACCTGGGAGGCGGAGGTTGCAGTGAGCCAAGATCGTGCCACTGCACACCAGTCTGGCAACAGAGCAAGACTCCATCTCAAAAAAAAAGAAAAGGAAAATTTTGTCTAAGATCCTTCCACCCGCCGCCTCTCTTGGACTCTTCTCCTCACGCAGCTGGACAACTGCAACCTCCCCTCCCACACTCACTCACTCCACTCCAGCCGCATGGGCCTCCTCCCTGTTTCTCCAACACCCCAATGCAGTCCTGCCTCAGGGCCTTTGCACAGGCTGTTCCCCCTGCCAGGAATGCTGTTCCCCAGACACTCACATCACTCTCCCTCACCTCCTTTAGGTCTTTCTCCTCCAATGTCAACTCCTCAGCAAGGCCTCCCCTGACCCCCAGGCTAAACAGCCACCCACACATTCACACACACACACACACACTCTCACACACACTCACTTTCTCTCTTTATTCTGCTTATTCCAGACACTTTTACTCCCCTCCTTTATTTTTTCACCTTTTTTTTTTTTTTTTTTTTTGAGACAGGGTCTTGCTGTGTCACCCAGGCCTGAATGTTGTGGCGCAATCATGGCTCACTGCAGCCTCACCCTCATGTGTTCAAGCAATCCTCCCGTCTCAGCCTTCCAAGTAGCCGGGACTACAGGCATGTGCCACCACACCTGGCCAGCTTTTTTTTTATTTTTATTTTGTAGAGACTGGGTCTTGCTACATTGCCCAGGCTGCTCTCCAACTCCTAGCCTCAGTGGATCCTCCTGCCTCAATTTCCCAAAGCACTGGGATTACAGGTGTGAGCCACCTTGCCCAGCCTACTTTACTGTATCTTTTGTTTGTTTGTTTTTTGAGACGGAATCTCACTCTGTCGCCCAGGCTGGAGTACAGTGGCGCGATCTCTGCTTACTGCAACCTCTGGGTTCAAGCGATTCTCCCGCCTCAGCCTCCCGGGTAGCTGGGATTACAGATGCACGCCACCATGCCCGGCTAATTTTTGTATTTTTAGTAGAGACGAGGTTTCACCATGTTGGCCAGGCTGGTGTCGAACTCCTGACCTCAAATGATCAGCCCTCCTCGGCCTCCCGAAGTGTTGGGATTACAGGCATGAGCCACTGTGCCCTGGTTTCTTATTTTTAATTGACAAATAATAATTGCAGATATTTGTGGACTATGATGTGAGGCTTTGATGTATGTGTACTGTGTGGAATGATTAAACCAGGCTCATTAACAAACCCATCATCTCGTACACTTATTGAAATCAGTATGAAGAGGTACCAGCATTCCAGGCACTATTCACAATAGCACAGATATGGAAGCAACTTAAGTGACCATGGATGGATGAAGGGATAAAGAAAATGTGGTATAAGCCTGGGCGAAACCCATCTCTACAAAAAATACAAAAACTAGCCAGGTGTGGTGATGCATGCCTGTAGTTCCAACTACTTGGGAGGCTGAGATAAGAGAATTGCTTGAACCCAGGAGATCGAGGCTGCAGTGAGCTATGATTGCACCACTACACTTCAGCCTGGGTGACAGAGCAAAAGAAAGGAATAAATTTAAAAAAAAGAGAGAGAGAGAAAAGGGAAGGGAAGGGAAAAAGGAAGACAGAAGGGAGGGAGGGAGGGAAGGAAAGAAGGAGGAAGGAAGTAAGGAAGGAAAGAGGGAGGGGAGAGGGAAGGGAGGGAGTAAAGGGAAGGGGAGGGAAGGGAAGGGAAGGGAAGGGAAGGGAAGGAAGGAAAAGGGAGGGAAAGAAAGCAAGAAAGGAGGGAGGGATGAAGGAAGGAGGGCAGACGTGGTGGCTCACACCTGTAATCCCAGCACTTTGGGAGGCTGAGGTGGGCGGGTAACCTGAGGTCAGGAGTTCAAGACCAGCCTGGCCAACATGGTGAAACCCCGTCTCTACTAAAAATACAAAAAAAATTAACCAGGCATGGTGGTGGGCGCCTGTAATCCCAGCTACTCAGGAGGCTGAGGCAAGAGAATCACTTGAACCCAGGAGGTGGAGGTTGCAGTGAGCCGAGATCGCACCATTGAACTCCAGCCTGGGCAACAAGAGTGAAACTCTATCTCAAAAAAAAAAAAAAAAAAAAGTAAGGGAAGGAGGGAGGGAAGAGGGAAGGAAGGAAGGAAGGAAGGAAGGAAGGAAGGAAGGAAGGGGCAGAGGGAAGGAGGGAGTGAGGGAGGGAGGGAAAGAAGGAAGGAAGGAAGGAAGGAAGGAAAGAAGGAGGGAGGGAGGGAAGGAAGGAAGGAAAGAAAGAAGGAAGGAAGGAGGGAAAGAAGGAAGGAGGGAGGGAGGGAAGGAGGGAAGGAAGGAAGGAAAGAAGGAAGGAAGGAAGGAGGGAAACAAGGAGGGAGGGAAGGAAGGAAGAAAGAAAGGAGGGAAGGAAGGAAAGAAGGAGGGAGGGAGGGAGGGAGGGAAGGAAGGAAGGAGGGAGGGAGGGAAGGAAGGAAGGAGGGAAGGAGGGAGAGAAGGAGGGAAGGAGGGAAGGGAGGAAGGAAGGAAAGAAGGAAGGAAGGAAATGTGATATGTATATACAATTCAATACTACTTAGCCTTGAAAAGCAAGGAAAATCCTGCCATTTGAGACAATGTGGATGAACTTTCTTACTTTATCATTACCAATGGTGTATTTGCTTGCTGTATGTCTCTGCCGCTAGAACACCAGCCCCCGAGAACAGGGACCGTTCCCCCTCTGTGTCCCCAGTACCCAGAACAGCATCTGACACATAGTAGGTGCTTAATAACCGTTTGTGGAATGAATGAATGTAAACAATGTTGTTTAATTCTCACAACACCCCTGGGAGGCCCCACATCTCTTTTTCCCCTGGAGGCCCAGAGAGGTGTACCAACTTGCCCAGGGTCACACAGCTAGTCACAGGTGGGTTTGGTGCCTGAGCAGCCGGAGCCCAGAGCCTACCCTGCCAAGCCTGAGATGTGGCCTGAACTGTGAGCAGGTCCCAAAAGCGCCTTTGATGCCAAGACGCAGCTCCTCTGGGACCTCCTACAGGGCGGTGGCCAGTGTTGTAGCTCAGGACTGGGTGCTCACGAGGCCCCAGGGCCTCAGTCTCCTTTCTGTGAAATGGTCCCAGGAGTTCACTGAAAGAAGTGTCTTCTGGCCCTTGGAACCCTCCCCCCGCCACCCTAGAGGTGGCCGTCCCTCCCCCATCTCCGAAACTATGCTCAAAACAGGGAAATTCTTCTTTTCCACCCCCTCACCCCAAGCCTGGAATATACTATGGGCTCCTGGAAACAGGCCAGAGCTTCATCCGTGGGGACTCAGAGGGCACGAATTGGAGCCTGTGACCCCTCTGGGTCCCCAAAATACCCGTTGGCGTCATCCAACTCGTCTCTGAGTCCCTTACACTGCCTATGCTAAGCACTTTACAGACACTATCTGCTGGAGGGATCTTTTTACCATGCAAATCAGATTATGCTACTTTCCTGCTTAAAACCTTTAACAGATCAAGACTGCACTCTCTTCCCCCACTCACAGGGCCTGGGAGATCCAGATGGAGCGTATCCTGACCCTACCGCAGCCACACTGGCCTTCCCACCATTCCGAGTCACCGGAGTCACCGCAGGGCGTCGGCACCTGCAGCTCCAGCACCTGCAACGCTCTTCCTCCCCTCCCCTAGTTCCCTTATCCCCCTCCTCTGATCACAAATTCTCTGGGAAGCCCTCTCTGACCTACCAGACTAAGTCAGATGCTTCTGCTTCTCAGCATTTAGTATTGTTGTGATTTTACAGGTATCTGTGTAATTATTTCATTAATGTCTCTTTCTTTTAAAAAAAAATTTTTTTTTTGAGATGGAGTCTCACTCTGTCACCCAGGCTGGAGTGCCATGGTGCAGTCTCGGCTCACTGCCATCTCCGCCTTCTCAGGTGCAAGTGATTCTCCTGCCTCAGCCTCCCAAGTAGCTGGGATCACAGGCACACACCACCACGCCCAGCTAATTTTTTGTATTTTTAGTAGAGACAGGTTTTTGCCATGTTGGCCAGGCTGGTCTCGAACTCCTGACCTCAGGTGATCCACCCACCTTGGCCTCCCAAAGTGCTGGGATTACAGGCATGAGCCACGGCACTCAGACTTTAAATTTTTTTAGAGAGAGGATCTTGCTCTGTCACCCAGGCTGGAGTGCAGTGGTGCAATCATACCTCACTGCAGCCTCGATCTCCTGGGCTCAAACGATCCTCCCACCTCAGCCTCCTGAACAGCTGGGAATACAGGCATGAGCCACTGCGCCCAGCAACTAACGTCTCTCTTTCTTTCATGACGCCACTGCCTGTCTTTCTTCCTCGTGTTGTATCCTCACTGTGGGGGCTGGCATATAGTAGATGCTTAATAAATACCTGTTGAATAAATGAATGAATGAATGAATGAATGAATAGAATCCTCTCATCACCCTGGACTCTGATTTGATAGGTGAGGAGAATGAAGCTTGTTCACTTAAAGTCACACCAGAAATCCTCACTTGTCCTGTGCAGATCCCACCCCAGTCCCCCCAGGCAGCCTCCCACTCCTGGCCCCACTTCCAACTTTAGGACAATGGTTCTAAACCCAGGGGAAAGTTGTCAATGTTTTTTGTTATCCCATCTTGGGAAGTGCTACTGTCACCTGGTGGGTAGAGACCAGGTGCCTCTACTGGTCTCTAAATATTTACACTGCTAAATATCTTACAATGCACAATGCAGCCCCCCAAGAAAAAAGACTGCCTGGCCCCAAATATCAATAGGGCATGGTGGAGAACCCCTGCTGTAGGGGAAGTGCCCACAGCTGAGCCTGTTAGGAAGATGTGCACCCCAAATAGGCTTGGGCCCAGGAGCTCCTGGCTCGGAAGTGGTGGTTGTAACACCAAATCATCCTGATACCTCTCGATCATTCTGTTTCAGGCATGCAGGCCTCCTTGCTCTTCCTTCAACACACCAGGCACTGTCCTGCCTCAGGGCCTTTGCACACGCTGGCTGTGCCCTCTGCCTGCAATGCTCCTGCCAGATATCTGCATGGCTGGTCCTCTCTCCCAATGCCTGTAACCCTCTCGGTTCCCCCCTCACCAGGGAGAGTCCCTGCACCCATCCAAGACCCCCAGTCCTGCCACACCCACCAAGCCCCTCACCCTCAGCCTTGAAGTTTGAGAACAAGGTTGGAATGGGGTGTGGTCTCTGAGACCCAAACATCTAGCTCTTTTGGCTCATGTGAGCCAGTGATTCCCACCTCCAGGGCCGATCACAGGTGGTGGGGAAAGTGAGGGGTGTCCTGCCTCCTCTCCCCGTCTGAGCAGGGCTGAGAGCCCCCCAGAAACCTGCTGCAGTCAGACGCTGGCCTCACCGTAATTATTCCAATGATTCCTCAACAAATCTTTGAATGAAAGCACGGTGTGGAGGGACAGAGAAAGAGGTAGAGACAGAGAGATTTACAGTGAGAGAGGACTGTCACTCACCCACTAACTACAATCCCACTCACAGCGATCAGACTCCAGCAGACAACAGCTGGAGGTCTGTGTCCCTAACTTGCCTGCAACAAATACTCCCAACCCCTTAGCAACTGTCACTCACAGCAGTCACGCCCCCACAACCATCATTCTTAAAGCAACAGGACCCTGCAGCAGCCAGAGTCCCCAGCGACCCCCTGCAGACAAAAGCAATCGCCAGGCCGGGAGCCGTGGCTGATGCCTGTAATCCCAACACTTTGGGAGGCCGAGACAGGTGGATCACGAGGTCAGGAGATCGAGACCATCCTGGCCAACATAATGAAAGCCCCACTCTACAAAAAAAAATTAGCTGGGTGTGGTGGGTGCCTGTAGTCCCAGCTACTCATGAGGCTGAGGCAGGAAAATCGCTTGAACCAGGGAGTTGGAGGTTGCAGCGAGCCGAGATCGTACCACTGCACTCCAGCCTGGTGACAGAGTGAGACTCCGTCTCGAAAAAAAAAGCAATCGCCAATCTCCACAGATTTGGACCTCCCACCGGGGAGAAAACCGCCCCCCTCCACAAAACCACCCCAGACAGGCACAGGAACAAGACTCCTTTCAACAGCAGAGCCCCCAGAATACTGCACCCCAAATCCTCACAACAACTGGATCCCCTCAATAGTCAAACGCCAACCACGGACAGCCCCCAGGACAAAGACCTTCAGCACGGCGACTGGACCCACCTAACCACCAGATTTACAGAGCCAAGCTGCACTCCCCCACCTCCCCTAGAGCAGATCCCAAGAATAACGACCCCTACAGCCACACGACAGCCAGACCCTCCCTGGTCCATGAGGCATCATCTTTGGAGACCTCCAGACCTCCCTTCAGTTCCCCGCTACACACACACAGGTGTCGCCACCCATAGGGGCCCAGGATTAGCTGCTTTGCAGAGGTGTAAGGAGGCCATGCTCTTCCATTCACCCAGCACAGGCCTGGGCACAGCAGGGAAACATTGGGCGGCAGCACCTGTGCTGTGTGGGGAGCAGGGCCAGGTGCGGGGGCTTCACCCGTAGAAGTAAAAAGGCAGAACAGGAGTTTGGAGCCAGGTGGGAAAACAAGTGGGGAGAAGGGAAGTTTCAGAGAGAAGGTGGGCTGCAGGAGAAGGTGGGCTGCAGGAGAAGGTGGGCTTCAGGGAGAAGGTGGGCTTCAGGGAGAAGGTGGGCTTCAGGGAGGAGGTGGGCTTCAGGGAGGTGGGCTTCAGGGAGGAGGGGACTTTGGAGGAGGTGGGCTGCGGGAGAAGGTGGGCTTCAGGGAGGAGGTGGGCTTCAGGGAGAAGGTGGGCTTCAGGGGGGGCTTCAGGGGGGGGGGGGAGAAGGTGGGCTTCAGGGAGAAGGTGGGCTTCAGGGAGGAGGTGGGCTTCAGGGAGAAGGTGGGCTTCAGGGAGGAGGTGGGCTTCAGGGAGGAGGGGACTTTGGAGGAGGTGGGCTGCAGGAGAAGGTGGGCTGTGGGAGAAGGTGGGTTTCAGAGAGAAGGTGGGCTGCATGGAGAAGGCAGGAAGGTTTCTGGGAGAAGGTGGGCTGCAGGGAGAACACTGGCTTTGTGCACAAGGTGGGCTGTAGGGAGAAGGCGGCTATGGAGGTCCTTCTCAGATGGAGGCAGCATGGGGGTCTGCAGCCTGGTGCTCCCTCTTCCTTCCTGGGCAGTGCCTGGTGCTCCCCCTTAGGGACTGGGTGAGAGTAAGCCGACGAGGGAGAGAACCTCGGAGAGGGTAGAACCTGTTCTCCCCACCCTGAGAGCAGGGCTTGGATGGGGCAGCAGACAGGGACAGGCAGAGACACAGAGAGAGACAGAGACTCAAACAGAGACAAAGACCCCCCTGAACCAGAGACCCAGGGAGAGAGAGGGCCAGAGACAGCGAGAGAGACATGGGGAGACACAGAGAGAGAAAGAGACAGAGCATGGAGAGCTCCAAGACAGTGAACAAGACCCAGAGAGAGACAGCGCCGGAGAGAAAGGACAGAGTTGAGAGGGTGGAGGGGACAGAAATGGGGAGACAGAGTCAGACAGAGGGCCCAAGACAGGCAGGGGTGCGGCAGCTGGGTGTGGGGTCCCTGAATGTGCTCCAGCCCCCTGAACAGGCCAGCCCAGCATGCCGTCCTCACCTGCTCTGGACGCTGTCTCCCTGGTGAGTCCCACGTGAGCCTCATCAGCCTTGTGGAACCTCCCGCGGTGGAGGTAGTCACCGGCGCTTCCGTAAAGGTGACACCCGGGCCCCCAGCCTGCAGCTTGTGGCTTTCCCTCCAGGGGTGTCCCCGCACCTAGTGTCTGCCCAGGGAGCAGGTGCTGTGGGCTGGCCCAGACTCAGGGACATCACTGGAGAGTAAACAGCCCCACCAGGAGGGTACAGGGGGAGGAAGACCTGCTTGTCCAGCCCCTGGGAGCCCAGCAAGTGGAGTCTGAGCTGGCCACAGCTAAAGTCTCCCATTCCAACCCCGTAAGACCCTTCTAGAAAGATCCAGGGGCAAAGGGAAGGAGGCTCTGTCCTTCCTTACATCTGAGGACACTCTCCTGCTCAAACACCCTCTATGGCTCCCCATTGCCTTTCAGATTGTCTAATTCCTGGCCCTGAACTTTTCTTGGACAAAGCCTCTCTGTCCAGCCTCTGCATCAGGGGAAACTGAGGCACGGAGCAATTAAGTGGTATGCCTCCAGGAAGTAGTGGAGCTAAGGACTATATGAGTTTTCTAATGAAAGGGCATTCCAGGCAGAGGGAGCGGCAAAGGCCCAGAGGTAAGAGTCCTGTCCCGGGAACCCAACAGGAAGTGGAGGAATGTGGTCAGAACTGCTTATAGGAAAATTTCTGCAAGTGGCTGCGGGGTTAACTGGACTCCAGGGGCAGAGTGGGAGCCTTGCGATGAGGGAGGAGGCCGAGCCACGCTGCAGATTGGAAGAGGAGACGTCCTGAGGTGCGACCCTGAGGCGCGACCCTGAGGCGGGGCTGGAGTTGAGATTCACCCTGCGGAGTCGCTGAGCGGGCCTATGCTTGGGAACACAGCGGCGCCTGGTGGGCGCTGCGTGGAACTGCACCCTCCTTCATTGGTTGATTCAACAGATATTTATTTCTTTTTCTTTTTTTTATTTTTCTTTTTTATTCTTCTCTTTTTTTAATAAATATTTTTTGAGGCAAGGCTCGCTTTCTCTGTCAACCAGGCTGGAGCGCAGTGGCGCCAACACAGCTCACTGCAGCCTCGATCTCCGGGGCTCAAGCAATCCTCCCACCTCAGCCTCCCTAGTAGCTGGGATTACAGATGCGTGCCACCAGCCTGGCTAATTTTCTGGTTTGTAGAGATGGGGCCTTGCCATGTTGCCCAGGCTGGTCTCGAACTCCTGGGCTCAAACAATCCTCCCGCTTTGGCCTCCCAAACTGCTGGGATTACAGGCATGAGCCACCATGGCCAGCCATAAATTTTTTTTTAATTTCAATACCTTTTGGGGTAAAAGTGGTTATTGCTTTTTGTTTTTGGTTTTTTGGTTGGTTGGTTGGTTGGTTTGTTTGTTTGTTTGTTTGTTTGTTTGTTTGTTTGTTTTGAGACGGAGTTTCGCTCTCGTTGCCCAGGCTGGAGTGCAATGAGACGACCTCAGTTCACTGCAACCCCCACCACCTAGGTTCAAGTGATTCTCCTGCCTCAGCCTCCGGATTAGCTGGGACTACAGGTGCCTGCCACCATGCTCAGCTAATTTTTTTGTGTTTTTAGTAGAGACGGGGTTTCACCATGCTGGCCAGGCTGGTTCTCAAACTCCTGACCTCAGGTGATCCACCTGCCTTGGCCTCCCAAAGTGCTGGGATTACAAGCATGAGCCACCACCCCGGCCTGGTGTTGATTACATGGATGAATTGTTTAGCGGTGAAGTCTGAGATTTTAGAGCACCCGTCACCTGAAAATGTACACTCTACCCAACATGTAGCCTTTTATCCCTCATCCCCCTCCCAACATTTCCCACCCCAAGGGCCTGAAATCCATGATTTCATTCTATGCGTTTGCAGCCTCATAGCTTAGCTCCCACTTATAAGTGCATGAGGACGCACAGTATTTGGTTTTCCATTCCAGAATTACTTCACTTAGAATAATGACCCCTAGCTCCATCCAAATTGCTGCAAAAGACATTATTTCATTCTTTTCATGGCTGAATAATATTCCATGATGAATATATACCACGTTTTCTTTATCCACTCATTGATTGATGGGCACGCCGGTTGGTTCCATATCTTTGCGATTGTGAGTTGTGCTGCAAAAAACATATGCGTGCAGGTGAACATTTATTTCGAGCAGTATTCCTGGTGTATTTGACACCAGCTAGGATCATTTTTCAATTTCTCCTCTCTATAAAATAGACTCATCTTCAGCAATAATCATGAAATAAAACAATAACCATGAAATAAATGCAGGCCAGGCACAGTAGCTCACGCCTGTAATCCCAGCACTTTGGGAGGCCAAGGTGGGCAGATCAACTGAGATCAGGAGTTCGAGACCAGCCTAGCCAACATGGCGAATCCCTGTCTCTACTAAAATGCAAAAATTAGCTGGTTGTGGTGGTGCGTGCCTATAATCCCAGCTACTTGGGAGGCTGAGTCAGGAGAATCACTTGAACTTGGAAGGCAAAGGTTGCAGTGAGCCAAGATCGCACCATTGCACTCCAGCCTGGGGAACAAGAGCAAAACTCTGAGGAGGAAGGAAGGAAGGAAGGAAGGAAGGAAGGAAGGAAGGAAGGGAGGGAGGAGGGAGGGAGGGAGGGGAGGGAGGGGAAAGATAGAGAGAGGAAGAGAGAAAGAGAGAGGGAGGGAGAGAAAGAAAAGAAAGAGAGAAAGAGGAAAGAAAAGAAAGAAAAAGAAAGAGAACGAAAGAAAGAAAGAAAGAAAGAAAGAAGAAAGAAAGAAAGAAAGAAAGAAAGAAGAAAGAAAGAAAGAAAGAAAGAAAGGAAAGAAAGAAGAAAAAGAAAGAAAGAAAGAAAGGAAAGAAAGAAGAAAAAAAAGAAAGAAAGAAAGAAAGAAAGAAAGAAAGAAAGAAAGAAGAAAGAAAGAAAAAGAAATGCAGACACTGAAAATCTGGTTAATGCCTAACATAATCATATTTTATGTGAATAATTGTCCGGTAACTAAAGGAACTTTAATAAAACCGAAATATCTGCAAGCAGCGCAATCCCAGCAAGTCACTAAATCAATGGTGTAAAGACTGATGTAAAATGATGTAACATTTTATTTTCTTGCCTCATTCTTTAGCGTGAAAACAATGAACAAATTTTAAAGTGTAAGTTTCCATGTTAAAGATATCATTCGAATTCAGCACTAGAGTTCATGTACGAACTAAAATTTACACTTGCAAACAAGTATACCTAACGGTTTGCAATGCTCCACTAGTTTCAATACAAATAAAATCTCCCAGTGGTCACAGCAAAGTACAGAATTGAAGTCATTCAAGTTCTGTGTTTTCATCTTTAAATCACCTTTTATTATTTCTTTCTAGTCTAAATCCAGGAAGACTTAGATGTATTATACTATCATGAGGTTTAGAGACACTCAAGCCATTCCAAACCATTATGTTTCTCCAAATGAAAGTAGATAGCTGAAGGATGGTTACCAGAGGCCAGGAAGGGTAGTGAGGAGGAAGAGGGAGAAGGGATGTTTTAATGGGTCCAAAATACAGTTAGAGGCTGGGCATAGTGGTTCGCACCTGTGATCCCAGCACTTTGGGAGGCCACGGAGGGAGGATCACTTGAGGCCAGGAGTTCAAGACCAGCCTGGAAAACATAGTGAGACGCCCATCTCTATTAAAAGTTTAAAAATTAGCCAGGCATGGTAGCACATGCCTGTGGTCCCAGCTACTCAGGAGGCTGAGGTAAGAGGATCGCTTGAGTCCAGGAATTTAAAGCTGGAATGAGCTGCGATCTCCCCACTGCACTCCAGCCTGGGCAACAGAGAAAGACCCCGTCTCTAAAGAAAGAAAAAAGTTAGATAGAAGAAATAATACCTAGTGTTCCATAGCACAAGAAGGCACCCATGGTTAACAATAACTTATTGAAGGCCAGTCGTGGTGGCTCACGCCTGTAATCCCAGCACTTTGGGAGGCCGAAGCGAGTGGATCACTTGAGGTCAGGAGTTTGAGACCAGCCTGGCCAACATGATGAAGCCCCGTCTCTACTAAAAATGCAAAAATTAGCTGGGCATAGTGGTGGGCACCTGTAATCCCAGCTACTCAGGAGGCTGAGGCAGAAGACTCGCTTGAACCTGGGAGGCAGAGGTTGCAGTGAGCTGCGATTGAGCCACTGCACTCCAGCCTGGGCAAGAGAGCAAGATTCCATCTAAGAAAAAGAAAAGCTTGTTATATATTTTGAAATAATTAAACAATTGTAATTGAAACGTTCCTAACACAAAGAAATGTTTGGGGTAATGGACGTCCCAATTACCCTGATTTGATCATGACACATTGTATGTTTTTATCAAAATATCACATATACTCCCTAAATATGTACACCTATTATGGTTCCACAAAAGCTAAAAATAAATTTAAAAAAAGAAAGCGGATAGTTGAATCCACTTGTGTCTGGACTGCCTGTGTATATGGGAAGTTCTCTGAATTAATTTCCATGGAGAACACAAAGTTCACGACGAATAAATGATGAAAATGCGCTAAGTTGAAATTTACATGTACATTATGAAACCTCAAAATAAATAAATACATAAATTATGAAAATAAACAGTAACTAGAGAAATCCAAGTAAACTCTGTACTGGAGGGAATCAGTCATATTCTATCAGCATCAATGGCCTGATCTTTTTTTTAGCATGAGTTTCCTTTTATTTCTATTTCTTTCTTTTTTTTTTTTTTTTTTTTTTTGAGACAGAATCTCACTCCATCTTGCAGGCTGGAGTGCAGTGGTTCAATCTCTGCTCACTGCAACTTCCGCCTCCCGTGTTCAAGCAATTCTCCTGCCTCAGCCTTCCCAGTAGCTGGGATTACAGGCGCGTGCCACCACACTCGGCTAATTTTTGTATTTTTAGTAGAGACAGGGTTTTGCCATGTTGGCCAGGCTGGTCTCAAACTCCCGACCTCAGGAGATCCCCCTGCCTTGGCCTCCCAAAGTGCTGGGATTCCCGGCGTGAACCACCGAGCGCAGCCTCTATTAATTTCTTTATACTCATCCATGTAGGGCTAACTCACTCATGCAATGTGCTGATCTTGACACTGGACTGTGGTCATGTAAGATCTTGTTAGAGGAAGCTGGGTGCAGGGGACATGAGAGCTGTGTGCTATTTTTGCAACTTCTTGTAAGTCTTAAACTATTTCAAAATGTAAAACTTATCAAAACAAACAACCACAAAAAAAAAAACTCAGCTGTAACCGCAGTAATTTTTTGGAACCAATTTTTTTTTTTTTTTTTAGACGGAGTCTTGCTTAGTCGCCCAGGCTGGAGTGCAGTGGCGCAATCTCGGCTCACTGCAAACTCCGCCTCCCGGGTTCAAGCCATTCTCCTGCCTCAGCCTCCCAAGTGGCTGGGATTACAGGCGCCCACCACCAAGCCGGGCTAATTTTTGTATTTTTAGTAGAGATGGGGTTTCACCATGTTAGGCAGGCTGCTGTCAAACTCCTGACCTCAGGTGATCTGCCCGTCTCAGCCTCCCAAAGTGCTGGGATTACAGGCGTGAGCTACCACACCCAGCCAAAAGATTTTTTTTTCAGGGTATTTTAATACTAACATTCTTTAGAATTGTGGGCATATGTGAATGATAAAGGCACACTGCCTTCTGGTGATTTTTATTCTTGCTTTTCAATTCTCTGCAGACAATGCTGTGAGGCAACCTGCTTTCCCCACCCTGCCCAGGGACTGGGCTGGACCAAGAAGACACAAAGATCAATAAAACAGGACCCATACAGCAGAGTGGGCAAGACAGGCACTCATGGAAAAATTATGCTTTGAAAATGCTTAATTAGGCCAGGCACAGTGGCTCACACCTGTAATCCCAGCATTTTGGGAGGCCAAGGCAGGTGGATCACCTGAGGTCAGGAGTTCAAGACCAGCCTGGCCAACATGGCGAAATCCCGTCTTTATTAAGAATATCCCATACAGAGGAAGTCACTTTTCATAATGAGGCTAGTGGGCTAGCCTGGAGGTTATGGTCTCTGGTTATAAAATCTATTAGTCTGCTCTGCCTGCCCTAACAACATAGGGTCTCTGGTCTTAAGGGTCCACATAATTAGATTGGGCCCCCCTAGATAATCCAGAATAATCTCCCCATCTCAAAAATCTGTAACATTAACCACATCTGCAGATTTCTTTTTGCCATGGAAGGAAATACATCCACAGGTTCCGGGGATTAAAGTTTCTACAGCTTTGGGGAGAGGTGGGCATTATTCTATGTGCCACACACGGACACCATACAGGTAAATACGGGTCAGTGGCTAGCTCACAGAGCACCTTTGTGCAAATTAAAACAAGTCATCTGCCAGGTGCGGGCTCACACCTATAATCCCAGCACTTTGGGAGCCTGAGGCAGGCGCATCATCTGAGGTCAGGAGTTCAAGACCAGCCTGACCAACATGGTGAAACCCCGTCTCTACTAAAAATACAAAATTAGCCAGGCATGGTGGTGTTTGTCTGTAATCCCAGCTACTCGGGAGGCTGAGACAGGAGAATCCTCTGAACCAGGGAAGCGGAGGTTGTGGTAAGCTGAGATCATGCCATTGCACTCTAGCCTGGGCAACAAGAGCGAAAACTCAGTCAAAAAAAAAAAAAAGTCATCTGGCTGGACGTGGTGGTTTAAGAGTGTAATCTCAGCACTTTAGGAGACCGAGGCAGAAGGATCGCTTGAGCCCTGGAGTTCAAGACCAGCCTGGGCAACATGGTAAGACCCCCATCTCTACAAAAAAAAAATTTGTTTAATAGCCGGGCGTGGTAGCATACACTTGTCCCAGCTACTCAGGAGGCTGAGGCAAAAGGATCTCTTGGGTATGGGAGGTTGAGGCTGCAGTGAGCCATGGTCTCCACTGAGATCAGCCTGGGCAACAGACTTCAAAGTCATAGCATAGACTGACTTTAATAGCATGAGACTCTTGACTGACCTCTGCTGGAAATGAGTTGAAATACATGTACAAGTTGACCCTATTACCGGCTAAGGTGGCTCGTGCCTGTAATCCCAGCAATTTTGGAGACTGAGGCGGGTGGATCACTTGAGGTCAGGAGTTGGAGACCAGCCAGGCCAACATAGTGAAACCCCGTCTCTACTAAAAATACAAAAATTAGTTGGGCGTGGTAGCAAGCACCTGTATCCCCAGCTACTTGGTAGGCTGAGGCACGAGAGTCATTTGAACCCAGCAGGCGGAGGCTGCAGTGAGCCAAGACCATACCACTGCACTCCTGCCTGGGTGACAGAGCAGGACTCCATCTCAATCAATCAATCAATCAATCAATCAATCAATGCCCTGTCTCCAAATTCAGTCACACTGGGGTTTGGGGCTTCAATACGTGCATTTGGGGTGGAACAATTCAATCCATAATGGGGGAAGGAGGTGTTGGGGGAATGCAAATGGCTGAGAGAACCCCACAATAAACGAAGAAATGGAAATGTCCTGTGAATTAGTCAGAGTTCTCCTGAGAAACAAAATCAATAGGTGATCAGAAAGATGGAGAGAGACAGCAACAGAAAGAGATAGAGAGATCTAGCGTGAGATTTATTATAAGGAATATAAAATTACAGGGCTCATCTGATTATGGAGGCTGAGACATCCTATGATCCGCTTTCTGCAAGCTGAAGATCCAGGAAGATTCATGGTATTGTTCAAAGGTTGGAGAGCCTGAGAGCCAGTGATGCAGATTCCAAGCCAGGTCTGAAGGCCTGAGAGCCAGGAGCACCAGGGATAGAAGATCAATGTCCCTATTCAACAGTTTGACACAGAGAGAATTCAATCTTCTTCTCTGCCTTTTTGTTCTATTCTGGCCCTCAACAGATTGGATGAAGTCTGCCCACGTTGGGGAGCACCATCTGCTTTTCTCAGTCCACCAATGCAAATGCTAATCTCTCCCAGAAACACCCTCCCAGATACACTCAGAAATAATGTTTAACCCAGATATCTGGGTGTCTTATGGCCCAGTCAAGTTGACACATAAAATTAACCATCACATTCCATACAGAGGAAGTCATTTTCCATCATAAGACTGGTGGGCTGGCCTGGAAGTTATGGTCTCTACTTATAAACTCTCTTCTTTTGAGAAGTGAAAACACGTGAAAACATATCTTTAGAGTCAAAATCCTTAGCCAGGTGTGATGGCTCACGCCTGTGATCCCAGCACTTTGGGAGGCTGATGCAGGATGTTCACTTGAGCCCAGGAGTTTGAGACCAGCCTGAGCAACAGAGGGAGACCCCATTTCTTCAAAAAATTTTAAAATTAGCCAGGTGTGGTGGTGCATGCCTATGGGTCCAACTACTCAAGAGGCTGAGGTGGGGGGGATAGCTTGAGCCTAGGAGGTTGAGGCTGCAGTAAACTATGATCACACCACTGCACTCCAGCCTGGGTGACAGGGAGAGACCCTGTCTCAAAAAAAAAAAGAGTCAAAATCCTTTAAGTTGAAACTGACGATTCAACAACCAGCCACTCACAAGCAAACATGTGTGGCAGATTGGGGAGTGGGAAGAACAGCCCCAATATTTACAATATTTGTCATTTCCTCCAATCAAGAGATAGATCCTGTTTCCTTACTTCCTGAGTCTGGGTTTGACCATATGGCTTATTTTAGCCAATGAGACATCACCAAACACGACACAGGGAGAAGTGCTTGCACATTAGGGCTATATTCTCTGCTTTTCCTAGCAACTCTGCAACTACCATGGGAATGAGCTTGAGCAAGCCCACTGGAGAGGCCACATGGAGAAGACACAAGGCACCCCAGCAAACAGCCTGCTAATGGACTCATGAGTGAAGCAATCCAAGGTAGTCAGCCCCAGCCAACCCACCAGTTAACTGTAGCCACATGCGTGGGCCCAAGCAAGACCAACAGAAGAACCGCCTGGCTGAACTCAACCAAGTTGCCAACCTACAGAATCAAGGGTTAATAAGTGGCTATGGTTGCAATCCATAGGGCAGTTTGTTACACAGCAAAGGCTAACAGATACGATGTGTAAACACACTCTCTTTGGAAAGAGACATAGCCACTAATTCCCCAACAATAACCACACAGGCAAAGATATGCATGTGATCACCATGTTTCAGTGCTACAAACCCTACTTTATTCATCACAGAACCACTAGGTGGCAGGAGTTCTTTGGTTCAAACTTTGACATTAACTACAGGCTAAAGAATCAACTTGGGTCTACACTTAAAAAAGAAAAAAAAAGAGAACGGTGATAAAAATTAGAGCCATAGGCCAGGCATGGTCGCTTCACACTTGTAATCCCAGCACTTTGGGAGGCTAAGGCAGGAAGATCATTTGAGCCCAGGAGTTCAAGATCAGCCTGGCCAACATAGCAAGACCCTGTCTCTATAAAAAACATAAAATGTAAAAAAAAGTACTAGCTGGGCATGATGGTGCACATCTGTGGTCCCAGCTACTCAGGAAACTGAGATGGAAGGATCGCTTGAGCCTGGGAGTTGGAGGCTGCAGTGAGCTGTGATTGTGCCACTGCACTCCAGCAGCCTGGGCAACAGTGAGACACTCTCTCAAAAAAATAAAATTAAATTAAATTAAAAAGCTAACATTTATTAAGGCATTGGTTCTAAATGCTTCACATATATGTCATGTGATCCTCATAGCATCCCTACCAAGTAAGTGCTATTATTATCCTGGCTTTGCAGATAGGGAAACTGAGGCACAGAGAGAAGACAGCTAGTAAGGGAACTCACATCCAGTTCTTACTCTGACACCAAGGTCTGTCATGAAGTGTCTGCATAATCCTGAGCAAGGCTTTGTGCTCTTTTGACTCAGTTTCCCCATGTGTAAAATAAGAGAACCAAGCTAGATCAGAGGTTATTAACCCAGAATTGGAATGGGCTCTGTGGATAAAATTTTGGAGCACCACAATACCATATAACTATCTGCAAAATCTTTTGGGTAAATATATTTGTGGTGGGAGGAATTGTGGCAATGGGCCAGCGGTGGTCTTTAGATTTGGGTGAATTCTTAAACAAGTCTGCGGTCCAGAAACATTTAAGAAACACTGGAGAGGCCAGGCATGATGGCTCACACCTGTGATCTCAGCACTTTTGGAGGCTGAGGTGAGCGGATTGCTTGAGCCCAGGAGTTCAAGACCAGCCTGAGCAACATAAAGAGACCCCATCTCTACAAAAAAAATACAAACATTAGTCAGGCGTGGTGGTGCATCCCAGTAGTCCCAGCTACTCGGGAGGCTGAGGTGTGAGGATCACTTGAGCCTGGGAGGTCGAGGTTGTGGTGAGCCGTGAGAAAGAAGCACTGGAGAATATGCTCTTGAAGACCCATTCCAGGGATCAAGCTTCTATTCAAGCGAACACCAAATGCTACAATTACAAAGATGCAGAAACCAAGCAAACCTTGCAGAGAACAGTCTTAGTTACAATTTGGTCCATATTACCAAGGCATTGAACTGCAGTCAAGATTAAGTGTAACCCTGGTCTTCTTCCAGGCTTGAGTGATATGCATCTTTCCAATACTATCTGCACCCTCGTCTCAGAACTAAACCAGTTCTGGGCTTATCCCATACATCATGACCTGCCCAAGGAGGTTCTCCTCACCCCTGCCCCTTGCAAGGTGCTGTTGCTATAACTTTGACCTCTGGTCCTTGAATATCCACATCCTGAGAAAGCAGTTAATGATTACAGAAACTGTGAGAAGAATCCACAACAGATTCTGTTGCCAACGCTTGCCTAATTTTCCAGAAGTCTGGTGCAACGTGGCTGTTTCTGGTCTCTTGAGGTTTGTCTGGGGATGGGTTGCTGTCTCTCATCGTGTCGCCGCCTCAGTTTTTCTGGAATGTGCCAGCTCTTACCCACCCGGGAGCAGCAGCATTCAAGGCAGCTTGACATCAAAGGCACCTCCTGCTGCTCACAGCCATTGGCCCTGGGTGTCGTAAGTGAACTTCCCCTTCACAGGACAGCCTGGTAAACTCCAAACCAGTCATCACGCTCTATGCTGGGTTACGTAAGAAGTGTGTAAACTTTTCCTGTTGGCAGTGGAATGCTTTGTCAAGCAACATCTTATGCAGAAGCTCAAGCAATGGTTAAAAAAAAAAAACTACAGCAGGATCAATAGGGTCTTGCTACATTGGCCAGACTGGGAGAGCACAGTATCTTGAGGGGGAACTTGCAGGCAGTCCATGTGCAAGTGTGATCTGAGGAAAAATCAAGAACACAGGACCGGTTCACCCACAAAGCATTGGCCCCAGGAAGGTGGGTAAGAGCAAGAGTTCAGCGGGCAGGAACTCAGGCCAAGATGCAACCATGAGAACAGAGGCCCTGGGAATTCACAAGCATCTCGCAGAGGGCACCAGGCTTCCCACAGGTCGTGGGAGAGAGGCAGACGCCAAATCTCTGAGGCTCTATTGACCCCAGCTGACATCTGGGTAACATCTGTTATACAAAAGAGCCGGGACCCAGCCAAAACGCGGCAACCCCAGTAGGGCTTTTAAACACCCGGCAGAGTTTTTTAAATAGTGTTAGAGAGATTCTTTCACAACAACAAACTCACTAATGGCCACCTGGCTCAGCTGCCGCCCAGACACACCCAACACACACACGCCCACTACACATAAAAATAAACTAATCTTTACCCCATGTGTGGTATACGCCAGACACTGGCCTATCACTTTACACATATTAATTCATGTCGTCCTTCAAACAACTCCTTCAGGTAGGTGCTATTATCATCCACCCAGCAGCCAGAGAGGACACCCTCAACTCAACACATCCCAGGGTAAAAGCTTGAGTACTTTCTGCAACTCTTTTTTTTTTTTAATTTTCTTAAGAGACAGGGTCTGGCTCTGTAACCCAGGCTGTATTGCAGTGGTGCGATCATAGCTCACTACAGCCTCAAACTCCTGGGCTCAAGCAATCTTCCCGCCTCCTGAGTAGCTGGGACTACAGGCACATGCCACCTAATTGTTGTGTTTTGTTTTATTTTGTTTTTGTAGAGGCGGGAGTCTTGCTATGTTGCCCAGGCTGGTCTCAAACTTCTGGGCTCAAATGATCCTCCTGCCTCAGCCTCCCAAAGTTCTGGGATTACAGGTGTGAGCCACCATGCCTGGTCTGCCATGCCTGTAACTCTTGAGATCTTGTGAGCTCTCCTTCCCCACAACACCCACTGTCACCTCCCTGCCTTCCCCCTCCTTCCTCTCGCCCCTTCTGTCACTCTGCTCCAGCCACATGGACCTCCTCGCTGTTCCTTAAACAGCCAAGTAGGCCGGGCTTGGTGGCTGACACCTGCAATCACACCACTTTGGGAGGCCGAGGCGGGCAGATCACTTGAGGCCAGGAGTTTGAGACCAGCCTGGCCAAAGTGGTGAAAGCCTGTCTCTATTACAAATACAAAAAATTAGCCAGGCGTGGTGGCACGCACCTGTAATCCCAGCTACTTGGAGGCTGAGGCAGGAGAATCCCTTAAACCAAGGAGGCAGAAGTTGCAGTGAGCCAAGATCATGCCACTGCACTCCAGTCTGGGCGACAGAACGAGATTCCATCTCAAAAAAAAAAAAAAAAGCAACAGCAAAGTAAATTCCTGCTTCAGGGCCTTTGCACTGCTTTTCCCTCTGCCAGAAAGACTCTCCCCTCCCCTCCATCCCCCTAGAAGCACCTCACTCTCCTCACCTTCCCCGGGAGGCCCCCCACCTCTAAAGCTGCAGCCTCCTCCCCATGTACACAAACGCAGCCCTACCACCCTGTGACATACTGCAGACTTGACCAACTCTTCATCTTTATTTCTGCCTGCCTGGCCCACCAGGGCAGGCATTTGTGTCTGTTTTGTTCACCGCTGCAACCCCCAGTGCTTGGAATGGAGCCTGGCACACAGGAGGTGTTCGTTCCGTAAATATTTGTTGAATGAATGAATCCACACTGAAAGAGGAAACGGGCAGGAGAGAAGTTGGGCAATTCGCCCAAGGCCCCACAGTCCTTAAGTGGCAGAAGCAAGACGGGAGCCCCCACAGTTCAACTGCACAGGCTTCCTAACCACCGTGTGAGGTTTCCCCCCAGGCACATCCCTTTGCACGCCCACAAATGCACACAGCGGCTAACGCACATGCACACTCATGAACGCACATGTAAATTCCACCGCCAACAGGATAAGCGTGCGCACTTCTAGCATCACACAGCGTAGAGTGTGATGCCTGGCTTAGCGTTTACCGCGGAATGGCAATGAGTTCATTGTAGAATCCAGGGGTGGGTGTGCCCGTGCGCAATTCTTTCCATTTTTCTGTGTGTTGGGAAGATTTTCTAATGTTGAGAAAATTTGACTTCCCATGGCAGCTACTGATCTTTTCTCTATTACGGTGGCCCAGCAAGGTCATGCTGGCACTAACCTATGTTGGGGAAAGGTCTACGAAGTCCTTCCCTGTTCTACAAGAGCAAGGGGACTACGTGGAGGCTTTTTCTTTTTCTTTTCTTTTCTTTTTTTTTTTTTTTTTTTTTTTTTTTGAGACAGTCTTGGGTCTTGCTCTTGTCGCCCAGGCTGGAGTGCAGTGGCGCAATCTCGGCTCACTGCAATCTCCGCCTCCCTGGTTCAGGTGATTCTCCTGCCTCAGCCTCCCAAGTAGCTGAGATTACAGGCATCTGCCACCATGCCCGGGTAATTTTTTGTATTTTAGTAGAGACAGAGTTTCACTATGTTGGTCAGGCTGGTCTCGAACTCCTGACCTCAGGTGATCCACACGCCTCAGCCTCCCAAAGTGCTGGAATTACAGGTGTGAGCCACTGTACCCGGCCTTTTTTTTTTTTTTTTTTTTTTGAGATGGAGTCTCACTCTGTCGCCCAGACTGGAGTGCAGTGGTGCAATCTCAGGTCACTGCAACCTCCACCTCCCCAGTTCAAGCTATTCTCCTGCCTCAGCCTCCCAAGTAGCTGAGACTACAAGTGTGCACTGCCATTCCCTGCTAATTTTTGTATTTTTGGCAGAGAAGGGGCTTCACCATGTTGGTCAGGCTGATCTCGAACTCCTGACCTCAAGAGTTGCTGAGTTCTATGGTAACTTTGTGTTTAAGATTTTGTTTGGTTTTGGTTTTCTTTCTGTTGCCCAGGCTGGAGTGCAGTGGTGTGATCTCAGCTCACTACAATCTCTGCCTCCTGGGTTCAAGTGACTCTCCTGCCTTAGCCTTCTGAGTAGCTGACATTATATGTGCACATCATCATATCTGGCTGGAGAGCACAGTCCTAGCTCACTGCAGCCTCGAGCTCCTGGGCTCAAGTGATCCTTCTGCCTTAGCCTCTTGAAGTACTGGCACTACAGGTGTGAGCCACCACACAGCCGTGCCCATTTTTTTTTAAACTAGGCAAGGATTTGGTTAGAATGAAGATTCTGGCCTCCCCTCCAGGCACCTTATCCTATACCTGATTCGCACTTCTATATCTTCCCCTTGGCCCCAGCTCTATCCCTGACTGTCCCCCTGCAGTACCCAGGGGACCAGCGTCCTGTCTCTCCCTACAAAAGCCTCCATATAAGCCAGGCGCAGTGGCTTACGCCTGTAATCCCAGCACTTTGGGAGGCCAAGGCAAGCGGATCACCTGAGGTCGGGAGTTCAAGGGCAGCCTGACCAACGTGGTGAAACCCCGTCGCTACCAAAAATATATATTAAAAAAAAAAAAAATAGCTGGGCGTGATGGTGCATGCCTGTAATCCCAGCTACTCAGGAGGCTGAGGGAGGAGAATCGTTTGAGCCCAGGAGGCAGAGGTTGAGGGGAGCCGAGATGGAGCCATTGAACTCCAGCCTGGGCGACAAGAGCAAAACTCCAACTCAAAAAAAAAAAAAATTAGCTGGGCATGGTGGCTCACACTTGTAATCCCAGCTACTCAGGAGGCTGAGGCAGGAGAATTGCTTGAACCCAGGAGGCAGAGATTGCAGTGAGCCGAGATTGTGCCACTGCACTCCAGCCTGGGTGACAGAGCAAGACTGTCTCAAAAAAAAAAAAAAAGTAGCTACAAGGAATAAATAAGACCTAGTATTTGACAGCATAACAGGGTGACTATAGTCAATAATCATTTGATTGTACATTTAAAAATAACTAAAAGAGTACAATTGGATTGTTTGTTACACAAAGGATAAACCCTTGAGGACATGGAGACCCATCTCCATGATGTGATTATATGCATTGCATGCCTGTATCAAAATACCTCATGTACCCTATAAATATATAAACCTACTATGTACCCACAAAAAATGAAAAAAAAATTTTTTTTTGAGATAGAGTCGGGGCCGGGCGCGGTGGCTCACGCCTGTAATCCCAGCACTTTGGGAGGCCGAGGTGGGTGGATCACAAGTTCAGGAGTTCGAGACCAGCCTGACCAACATGGTGAAACCCTGTCTGTACTAAAAATACAAAAATTAGCTGGGCATGGTGGCACGCGCCTGTAATCCCAGCTACTTGGGAGGCTGAGGCAGGAGAATCGCTTGAATCTGGGAGGCGGAGGTTGCAGTGAGCTGAGATTCCACCATTGCATTCCAGCCTGGGCGACAGAACAAGACTCGGTTTCAAAAAAAAAAAAAAAGAGATGGAGTCTCACTCTGTCACCCAGGCTGGAGTGCATTGGCACAATCTCAGCTCACTGCAACCTCCACCTCCCAGGTTCAAGCATTTCTCCTGCCTCAGCCTCCCAAGTAGCTGGGACTACAGGCGTGTGCCACCATGCCCAGTTAATTTTTGTATTTTTAGTAGAGACGGGGTTTCACCATGTTGGTCAGGCTGGTCTCAAACTCCTGACCTTGTGATTCACCCGCCTCGGCCTCCCAAAGTGTTGAGATTACAGGCATGAGCCACCGCGCCCAGCTGAAAATGAAATTTTTTTAAAAGGCTGGTTTTGGCTGGGTTCGGTGACTCGTGGCTGTAATACCAGCACTTTGGGAGGCTGAGCCGGGCAGATCACTTGAGGCCAGGAGTTCAAGACCAGCCTGGGCAATATGGTAAAACCCCCTCTCTACTAAAAATACAAAAATCAGCTGGGTGTGGTGGTGCGCACCTGTAATTCCAGCTACTCTGGAAGCTGAGGCAGGAGAATAGCTTGAGCCCAGGAGGCAGAGGTGGCAATGAGCCGAGACTGCACCATTGCACTCCAGTTTGGGTGACAGAGCAAGACCCTGTCTAATAAATAAACAAATAAATAAAGAGAGAAAGAGAAAGTCAGAGACAGAGAGAGAGAATAAGGACTCATAGGTATTCACTGTAGAGAAATGAAAACTTACCTTCACACCAAAACTTGCACATAAATGTCTGGCACATTATTGTTTATCATCGCCTATGAATTTAGCTATTCGTCGCCAAAACTGGAAACAACTCACGTGTCTGTCAACAAATGAATGGATGCATGGTGATACATCCATACCAGGGACTCCTCAACATTAAAAGAAACAAAAAATGCTGACACCCAACAACATGAATGAGCCTCAAATGCATTCTGCTGCCTGGAAGAAGCATGCGCCAAAAGCTGCCTATGGTACGATTCCATTGACATAATATCCTGGGAAAAGGCAGAAATATAGCAACAGAGAGGAAGTCAGCAGGGGCCAGGGCCTGCGACTAAGGGAGAGAAATTGACTCCAGAGGGGCACGCAGAAATTGCAGGAATTGGGAGAGAAAAGGGTATTCTGTATTTCTTTTTTTTTTTTTAATTTTTTTTTTTTTTGAGACAGAGTCTCGCTCTGTTGCCCAGGCTGAGGTGCAGTGGTACGATCTTGGCTCACTGCAACCTCCACCTCCCAGGTTCAAGCGATTCTCCTGCCTCAGCCTCCTGAGTAGCTGGGATTACAGGCGCCCACCACCACACCCGGCTAATTTTTGTATTTTTAGTAGAGACGGAGATTCACTGTGTTGGCTAGGCTGGTCTTGAACTCCTGACCTCAAGTGATCCACCCACCTCAGCCTCCCAAAGTGCTAGGATTACAGGCGTGAGCCACCACACCTGGCCGGTATTCTGTATTTCTACTGAGGTTGTGGTTATATAGTTGTGTGATTTGTCAAATATCACAGAATTGAATACTAATATGTATGGGTTTTACTGTCAGTAAATTACACTGTTTTTTTGTTTTTTGTTTGTTTTTTTTGAGATAGGGTCTTGGCTAAAGTGCAGTGGGGCCATTTTGGCTTGAAGCAGCCTCGACCTCCTGGATTCAAGTGATCCTCCCACCTTAGCCTCCCAATTAGCTGGAACTACAAATGCACACCACTACGCCCAGCTAATTTTCTGCTTTGTTTTTTTGTAGAGACAAGGTCTCACTGTGTTGCCCAGACTGATCTCCAATGCCTGAGCTCAAGCGATCCGCCCGCCTCAGCCTCCCAAAGTGCTGGGACTATAGGCCTGTGCCACCACACCTGGCCAGTAAATTACAATTTAATTTTTACTTACATGAAAGGAAGAAACACTATAATAATAAGGCCCAGCATTTTGGTAGGCTGAGGCAAGAGGATTACTTGAGGCCAGGAATTTGAGAGAGATTCCATCTCCACAAAAAATAAAAATTAGCTGGGTGTGATGGCACGCGCCTATAGTTCCAGCTACTAAGGAGGCTGATGTGGGAGAATCACCTGAGCCCAGGCATTCAAGGCTGGATTGCACCACTGCAATCCAGCCTGGGCAACAGAGTGAAACCCTGTCTCAAAAAGAAAAAAAAAAAAGAGGCCAGGCAGGGTGGCTCACACCTGTAACCCCAACACTTTGGGAGACCAAGGGTGTAGATCACTTGAAGCCAGGGGTTCAAGACCAGCCTGGCCAACATGGTGAAACCCCTTCTCTACCAAAGATATAAAAATCAGGTGGGCATGATAGCACACACCTGTAGTCCCAGCTACCCGGGAAGCTGAGGCAGGAGAATCGCTTGAACCCGGCAGGTGGAGGTTGCAATGAGCTGAGATGGCACCACTGTACTGCAGCCTGGGTGACACAGTGAGACTCTATCTCAAAAAAAAAAAAAAAAAAAAAAAAACGAAAGAAGAAAGCAAGCAAGAAAGCAAAAAAGAAAGAGAAGGAAAGAAGGAAGGAAGGGAGGGAGGGAAGGAAGGAAGGAAGGAGGGAAGGAGGGAGGGAGGGAGGGAGGGAAGGAAGGAAGGAAGGAAGGAAGGAAGGAAGGAAGGAAGGAAGGAAGGAAAGTTATACTACTGATAACTGAGTAAGAAAGAAAGCTATACTCCCCAAATCCACTTCCTCCCCTTCCACAACCTCCTGTCCAGCCTTGACATCTGTTTCTCCCTCCCCAGGACCCCGCTCCCTTGACCAGGAGGCAGGGGCCCTTGTCCCAGGACAAGAGCTGAGTTGGGCAAAGCTAAGCTAGTCTTCAGAGGTGGCAGGAAGGGAGGCAGGAAATCATCCTCAGAGCCACTGGAGGCCTCTTCCCACGGCAGCTGCAGGTGCACTTCCAATAGCCAGAGGTGGGGAAAGGTAGAGAGAGGGAAAGGAGCTGGCCCTCAGAGCCTAGGCAAGGGCCCAAGGTCAAGGTGTCAAGTTCAAGGTCAAGACACCTTCCCTGTGCATCCTCAGCTTAGCCGCAGCTTTTCTATCTCACTGCCAACACCACCAACTTTTACTGGAAAGGGGTCCCGATCCAGACCCCCAAAAGAGGGTTCTTAGGTCTCGTGCAAGACAGAATTCAGGGCAAGTCCGCAGAGTAAAGTGAAAGCAAACTTATTAAGGAAGTAAAGGAGGCCGGGCGCAGTGGCTCCCGCCTATAATCCCAGCACTTTGGGAAGCCGAGGTGGGTGCATCACCTGAGGTCAGGAGTCCAAGACCAGTCTGGCCAACATGGTAAAAACCCATCTCAACTAAAAATACAAAAAATTAGCTGGGCATGGTGGTGCATGCCTGTAATCTCAACTAGTCAGGAGGCTGAGGCAGGAGAATCCCTTGAACCCAGGAGGCAGAGGGTACCGTAAGCCAAAATCTCACCACTGCACTCCAGCCTGAGTGACAGAGCAAGACTCTGTCTCAGAAAAAAAAAAAAAAAAGGCCGGCGGAGTGGTTCACGCCTGTAATCCCAGCACTTTGGAGGTCTGAGGCGGGCGGATCACCTGAGGTCAGGAGTTCGAGACCAGCCTGGACAACATGGTGAAACCCTGTCTCTACTAAAAATACAAAAATTAGCTGGGTGTGGTGGTGTGCCCCTGTGGTCCCAGCTACTCAGGAGGCTGAGGCAGGACAATCGCTTGAACCTGGGAGGCGGAGGTTGCAGTGAGCTGAGATCACACTACTGCACTCCAGCCTGGGCAACAGAGCGAGATTCCGTCTCAAAAAAAAAAAAAAAAGGAATAAAAGAATGGCTACTCCACAGACAGAGCAGCCCCGAGGCCTGCTGGTTGCCCATTTTTATGGTTATTTCTTGATGATATGCTAAACACGGGGTGGATTATTCATGCCTCCCCTTTTTAGAGCATAGAGGGTAACTTCCTGACATTGCCATGGCATCTGTAAACTGTCATGGCGCTGGTGGGAGTGTAGCAGTGAGGACAACCAGAGGTCACTCATGTCGTCATCTTGGTCTTAGTAGGTTTGGGCCGGCTTCTTTACTGTAACCGGTTTTATCAGCAAGATCTTTATGACCCGTATCTTGTGCCGACCTCCCCTCTCATCCTGTGACTTGGAATGCCTTAACTGTCTGGGAGTGCAGCCCAGTAGGTCTCAGGCTCATTTTACCAAGCCCCCATTCAAGATGGAGTCGCTCTGGTTCACACATCTCTGACACAATAGCAGCAATAATAACCCCCCAACACATACACACACTGCATGGCCGGGCAGTCAGCCCTGAACCTGCCTCTCCCTCTGGCTCCTCTAGAGCATCCCCAGTAATAAAACACAAGGGCGGCTGGGTGCAGTGGCTCACGCCTGTAATCCTAGCACTTTGGGAGGCCAAGGCAGGTGGATCACCTGAGGTCAGGAGTTCGAGACCAGCCTGACCAACATGGTGCAGCCCCCATCTCTACTAAAAGTACAAAAATTAGCCAAGTGTGGCGGGAGGCACCTGTAATCCCAGCTACTGGGGAGGCTGAAGCGAAAGAATTGCTTGAACCTGGGAGGCGTAAGTTGCGGTGAGCTGAGATCTAGCCACTGCACTCCAGCCAGACAACAAGAGCGAAACCCCATCTCAAAAAAAAAAAAAACAAAACACACACACACACACCACACACACACACGGGCGAGGACTGGAGTGATCAAGCCCCCAGGGTCCCCATCACTAGCGATGCTTCAAGAGGTCAGCAGGTATAGACAGAGGAGGCAGAAAGTGAAAGGCCAGGAGGCTGAGAGGCTGGAGCCGCCGCAGAAAGGGGCTGGACACGAAGGCCTGGCGGCTGGACGGAGGGGAAGCCAGGCCAGCACGGCCTGTTTACTTTCAGAAGAACAGGGCCAATCTGCAGCCACCCACTGTGACCCTGGACTCAGGGGAAGAGGGGGCCAAGACTCAGATGTTTGTCTACTGAGCTAATCCCTGGGCTTTGTCCCAGGGGACTCCGCCGCCTTCCCGGAAGACACGCCTGCCTCCAGACCCCCCAGAGATCAAGGGACAGAAAGAGGCAGAACTCCAGTTCAGAACCCTGCCTCTCTGTTCGGTCCCCCTGTTCATCCCAAGCCCAGCCCCTAGCCTTGCCTGGGCTGACCCCCTCCAGCCTCCCTGTGAGCTCCTAATTTGGCCTGCCTAGAATTTGCAACCCCACTGGGCCACCCCAGAGAGAGCTGTGGGGTGCCAGCCTTGTTCTCAGTGCCCAGGTCCTGGGAGGGGGAAGCAGAGAGGGAGGAGCAGGAGGAAACCTTTGATGCTTAGCCAGAAGCCTCTGCCTGAAATTCCACCATTCAGGCACCCTCTTTGAGTTAAAGCAATGATTCCTGTATCCCTTCCAGAAACCCCTGGTACCCCAAAATGCCACAGAGGAAAAATATCAAGTGAGTTAGGTAAGTTTGAGAAAGCTGTGCAAAGCACAGGTGTCTATTAAAGGCTCTGAAAAGATCTGCACGAAATGATCCTAGTCAGCTTTGCTTAATCCCCTCACTTGGCCACAGTTCCATGCAACATGACCCGGGCATCCAAGGCCCCAATTAAAGGCACATCATGAGATCCCAGAGGGGAGATGGAGGCAGTTAAGCTGCAGGGGGCATGAGCTGATCCAACCGGACCTGTGTGGGGGTGAGGGGAGCCTAACCCAGGTCTGCATGCCCTCCTGTGTCAGAGACCAGAAATGTCCCACCCAAGGCATGGGAAGGAGGACTCAGCCTCTCATCATTACCACCTTGCTTCCTGCTCCTTGCTCCTCCTGGCTCTCCAGTCTTCCACCCAAGCCCACGGGTTCCCCCAGAGCTCTTTCCCACTTCCTAGTCCCCAGCCATGGCAGAGAACTCTGTGCCCGCGAACAGGGCTATAATGGAGATATCCCACGTATTGTCAACCAACAAAGTGCCATGGAGGTGACATTATAAATATCAGTGATAGGCTGGGTGCGGTGGCTCACGCCTTTAATCCCAGATCTTTGGGAGGCCCAGGCAGGTGGATCACGAGCTCAGGAGTTCAAGACCAGCCTGGCCAACATAGTAAAACCCTGTCTGTACTAAAAGGACAAAAAATTAGCCAGGCATGGTGGCACGTGCCTATAATCCCAGCTACTCAGGAGGCTGAGGCAAGAGAATCACTTGAACCTAGGAGGCGGAGGTTGCAGTGAGCCGAGATCATGCCATTGTACTCCAGCCCGGGTAACAGTGTGAGACTCCAACTCAAAAATAAATAAATAAATATCAGTGACAGGAGTTTGAAGCTAGTGAATACAATGTTCGTGGACACTATGAACACTCATAGGTTATTCCTGATGCCACACACCAGTGTGGATTTGAACTGTGCATCTACCACTGCACAATTGTGTGATCCTGGGGAGTGAGTTAAACTACCAGACCTCATCTAGAAGTTTGTAGTATTTTGTTACAGCAGTCAACATACACTCTCTCCCTTTCTCTCCCTGTTTTCTTTTCTTTTTTTTTAATTTATTTTTATCTTTTCTTTCTTTTTTTTTTGAGTTGGAGTTTCGCTCTTGTTGCCCAGGCTGGAGTGCAACGGCACAGTCTTGGCTCACTGCAACCTCCGCCTCCTCGGTTCAAGCAATTTTCCTGTCTCAGCCTCCCAAGTAGCTGGGATTACAGGCATGTGCCACCACACTTGGCTAATTTTGTATTTTTAGTAGAGACGGGGTTTTACCATGTTGGTCAGGCTGGTCTCTAACTCTTGACCTCAGGTGATCCACCCAACTTGGCCTCCCAAGGTGCTGGGATTATAGGCGTAAGCCACCGCGCCTGGCCTATCCTTTCTTTCTTTTTATTAATTTTTATCTTTTCTTTCATTTTATGTATTTTTATCTGAGTGAGATAAAGTGTCCAACACCAGGAGATTGTGGGGTTTCTGTGAGATACTGAACCCGGACCCTAGCCTGCCCTTGTGCTATCTTGTCCTTCTCTGGGGTCTCACATCCTTCCTCTGTCCACAGTCCTCCATGGCTCCCACCTCCCTCAGGGTAAAAGCCCAAGTCCTTCCTGCAGCCCACAAGGCCCTTCATGACCTGTCCCTGTCACCTCCCTGTCCTCACCTCTCCCCATCAACTCACTTCCTTCCAGCTATACACACAGACCCTGTTATGATGCCAGAACAGATAACAAAACAGGCACAGCCCAACCTCAGGACCTTTGCACATGCTGTTCCCTCCACTTAGAATGCTCCTGCCCCAGATCCCCTTGACTTCAATCAGGCCTCTGATCATATATTGCCTCCTCCAAGAAGCCTTCCATGCTTCCATGAACTCCCTCTCTAAAAGAGCCCCCTGGACTGGGTTGAATAGTGTCCCCTCTCCTAAATTCATGCCCACCTAGAACTTGTGAATGAGACTTTATTTGGAAATACTGTCTTTGCAGATGAAATCAACTTAAGATGAGGTCCTCCTGCATTAGGGTGGGTCCTAATCCAATGTGACTCGTGTCCTTATAAGAAGAGGGAAATGGCCAGGAACAGTGGCTCATGCCTGTAATCCCAGCACTTTGGGACGCCAAGGCAGGCAGATCACCTGAGGTCAGGAGTTCAAGACCAGCCTGACCAACATGGAAAAACACTATCTCTACTGAAAATACAAAATTAGCCAGGCGTGGTGGCCGGTGCCTGTAATCTCAGCTACTTGGGAGGCTGAGGCAGGAGAATCACTTGAACCTGGGAGGCAGAGGTTGCAGTGGGCCAAGGTCGCACCATTGCACTCCAGGCTGGGTGACAAGAGTGAAACTCCGTCTCAAAAAGGAAAAAAAAAAAGAAGAGGAAGGAAATTCAGAAACAGAGACAGACACACGCAAAGGAGAAGGCTACACGATGGAAGCTGAGATTGGAGTGATGCACCTACAAGCCAAGATAGCTGGCCACCACCAGAAGCCAGGGAGAGGCAAGGGAGGGTCCTTCAGAAGGAGCATGGCCCTGTTGACACCTTGATTTTGGACTCCTGGTCTCCTCAACTGTACAATAAAGTTCTATTGTCAAAAATCACCAGTTTCTAGTATTTTGTTACAGCGGTCCTAGGTAACTAACATACACTCTCTCCCCCTTGTCTCCCTGTTTTCTTTTCTTTCGTTTTATGTATTTTTATCCTTTTTTTCTTTCTCTCTTTTCTGAGACAGAATCTCGCTCTGTCAACCAGGCTGGAGTGCAGTGGTGCCATCTCGGCTCACTGCAACCTCTGCCTCCCGGTTACAGCAATTCTCCTCCCTCAGCCTCCCAAGTAGCTGGGATTACAGGTGCGTGCCACCACGCCCAGCTAATTTTTGTACTTTTAGTAGAGACAGGTTTTGCCATATTGACCAGGCTGGTCTCCAACCCCTGACCTCAGGTGATCCACCAGCCTCGGCCTCCCAAAGTGCTGGGATTACAGGCATGAGCCACCGTGTCCAGCCTATTTTTATCTTTTTTTTTTTTTTTTTTTTTTTGAGACAGAGTCTCGCTCTGTCACCCAGGCTGGAGTGCAGTGGCGCAATCTCTGCTCACTGCAAGCTCCGCCTCCCAGGTTCACGCCATTCTCCTGCCTCAGCCTCTGGAGTAGCTGGGACTACAGGTGCCCAACCACCACGTCTGGCTAATTTTTTTTTTTTGTATTTTTAGTAGAGACGGGGTTTCACCATGTTAGCCAGGATGGTCTCGATCTCCTGACCTCGTGATCCGCCCACCTCGGCCTCCCAAAGTGCTGGGATTACAGGCGTGAGCCACTGCACCCGGCCTATTTTTATCTTTTTAGAGACAGGGTCATGCTCTGTCACCCAGGCTGGAGTGCAGTGGTGCAATCATAGCTCACTGCAGCCTCAAACTCCTGGACTCAAGCGATTCTCCCGCCTCAGCCTCCCAAATAGATGGGACTACAGACACGTGCCACCACACCCAGCTATTTTTCTAAAAAACATTCTTTTGGCAGAAACAGGGTCTTGCTATGTTGCCTAGGCTGGTCTCAAACCCCTAGCCTCAAACGATCCTCCCACTTCAGCCTCCCAAAGCAATGGGATTAAAGGCGTGAGTCTGTTTTCAACCCAGCCTTTTATTTCCCGCACAACATTCATTTCCACCTGTAATAAGATACAGCTGATGCTCATTATTCATGGATTCTGGCATCACAAATTGGCCTGCTTGGCCGGGTGTGGTGGCTCATGCTTGTCATGCCAGCACTTTGGGAGGCCAAGGCAGGCAGATCACCCGAGGTCATGAGTTGAAGACCAGCCTGGCCAACACGGCGAAACCCCATCTCTACTAAAACTGCAAAAATTAGCTGGGCATGGTGGCAGGTGCCTGTAATGCTAGCTGCTTTGGAGGCTGAGACAGGAGAATCACTTGAATCCGGGAGGCGGAGATTGCAGTGAGCCGCGATCACACCACTACACTCCAGCCCGGGCAACAGAGCATCAAAAAAAACAAACAAACAAACAAATTGGCCTGCTTGCTAAAATGTATTTAACCCCAAAATCAGTACTGGTGGGGCTCTCATCAGTCATGTGCAGACAGAGCAGCAAAAACTTTGAGTGGCGCTACACACCTGTCCCCAGCTGAGGTCACCAAGGCGACACTCTGCCTTCCTGTCTCAGCTCTCATCGTACAAACAAGTGCCCTTTTGGAGTCTATTGAGTGGTGCTGGGGTTTTTTGGTCTTTTTGTGGGTTGTTTTTTCTTTTCATTTCTGTGCTTTTTTTTTTTTTTTTTTTTTGGTGATTTTGCTGTTCACAATGGCTCCAAGCACAATGCTGGTGTGGAGTCCTGTGTTCCTGCGCACAGTGTCTTATTTCACTTTGTGCTGCCATCACAGAATTCCATAGACTGGGTATTTTATGAAGAACAGAGATTTATTTCTTACAGTTGGAGGCTGGGATGTCCAAGGTGAAGGGGCCTGCACCTGGCAAGGGCCTTCTTGTCCCATCATCCCATGGCTAAGTTTCTTAGAAAAATTACACTTTTCCAGACCAGGCGCAGTGGCTCACGCCTGCAATCCCAGCACTTTGGGAGGCTGAGGCGGGCGGATCACAAGGTCAGGAGATCGAGACCATCCTGGCTAACACAGTGAAACCCCGTCTCTACTAAAAATACAAAAAATTAGCTGGCGTGGTGGCGGGTGCCTGTAGTCCCAGCTACTCAGGAGGCTGAGGCAGGAGAATGGCGTGAACCCGGGAGGCGGAGCTTGCAGTGAGCCCAGATCGCGCCGACGCACTCCAGCCTGGGCGACAGAGCAAACTCCGTTTAAAAAAAAAAAAAAAAAGAGTTCGAGACCAGCCTGGCCAACATGGCAAAACCTCGTCTCTACTAAAAATACAAAAATTAGCCAGGCATGATGGTGGATACTTGTAATCCCAGCTACTCGAGAGGCTGAGGCAGGAGAATCTGTTGAACCCAGGAGGTGGAGGTTGCAGTGAGCCGAGATCACTCCATTGAACCCCAGCTGGGGCAACAGAACAAAAACTCTGTCTCAAAAAAAAAAAAAGAAAAAGAAAAACCACACTTTTCCATTTTTTGTTTTGTTTTGTTTCAGAGACAGGGTCTCACTCTGTCATCTAGGCTGGAGTGCAGTGGCGAAATTATGGCTCATTGCAGCCTCGACCTCCCTGGCTCCAGTGATCATCCCACCTCAGCCTCCCAAGTAGCTGAGACTACAGGCATGTGCCACCCTGCCTGGCTAATTTTTCTGTTTTTTTGTAGAGACGGGGCCTCGCTATATTGCCCAGGCTGATCTCGAACTCCTGGCCCCAAGCAACCCTCCTGCCTCAGCCTCCCAAAGCACTGGGATTACAAGCATGAGCCACCTCGCCTGGCCAGAATTATGTATTTAATCTAATCCTTACCACAACTCCATTAGATGGTGCTATGGTTTGAATGTGTCCCCCAAAATTCATGTGTTGGAAGGGCGAAGAGAGAGTGTGAGAGAACAAGAAAAATCAGGCTCATAGCCTCAATCCTCCTCTCTTTTTTTTTTTTTTTTTGAGACAGAGTTTCACTCTTGTTGCCCAGGCTGGAGTGCAATGGCGCGATCTCAACTCACTACAGTCTCCACCTCCCAGGTTCAAGCGATTCTCCTGCCTCAGCCTCCCAAATAGCTGGGATTACAGGCACACATCACCACGCTCAGCTAATTTTGTATTTTTTTTAGTAGAGACGGGGTTTCTCCACGTTGGTCAGGCTGGTCTCGAACTCCCGACCTCAGGTGATCCGCCCGCCTTGGCCTCCCAAAGTGCTGGGATTACAGGCGTGAGCCACTGCACCCAGCCTAATCCTCCCCTTTTTTTGAGATAGAGTTTTCCTCTGTTGCCCAGGCTGGAATGCAGTGGTGTAATAACAGCTCCTGCAGCCTCAACCTCCCTGGGCTCAGGTGATCCTCCTGCCTCAGCCTCCCAAGTAGCTGGGACTACAGACTCATGCCACCACACCCAGCTAATTTTTTTTTTTTTTTAGAGACAGGGTCTTGCTATGTTGCCCAGGCTGGTCTCAAACCCCTGGCCTCAAAGGATCCTCCTGCCTCAGCCTCCCAAAGTGTAGGAGTTACAGGCATTAACCACTGCACCCAGCCCTCAACCCCTTTTCAAATTGGTCCTAATCTATTCATGAGGGTGGAAACTTCGTCACCTAAACACCTCCCCTTAGGCCCCACTTCCCAACACTGTTGCACTGGGGACTGAGTTTCCAACACATGTCTTTTGTGGGGACACATTCAAACCACAGTACACAGAAGACTGTGATGAGTCTCACAGAGAAAATCCATGTGTTAGAGAAGCTTCATTCAGGCGCGAGTGGTCTTATTGTTAGCCATTGAGTTCAATCTGAATGAAGCAACTATATATATTTAACAAGGTGTCTTTAAAAATCAGCACATATAGGCCGGGTGCGGTGGCTCATGCCTGTAATCCCAGCACTTTGGGAGGCTGAGGCAGGCGGATCACTTGAGGTCAGGAGTCCGAGACCAGCCTGACCAACAGGGAGAAATCTTGTCTCTACTAAAAATACAAAATTAGTCGGGCGTGATGGCAGGTGCCTGTAATCCCAGCTACTCGGGAGGCTGAGGCAGAAGAATCACTTGAACCCAGGAGGCAGAGGTTGCAGTGAGCCGGGATTGCACCATTGCACTCCAGCCTGGGTAACAAGAGCAAAACTCCGTCTCAAAAAATAAAAAATAAATAAACACATATAGGGCCGGGTGCAATGGCTCACACGCCTGTAATCCCAGCAGTTTTGGAGGCCAAGGTGGGCAGTTCACTTGAGGCCAGGAGTTCAAGACCAACCTGGCCAACATGGCGAAATGCCATCTCTACTAAAAATACAAAAATTAGCCAGACATGATAGTGTGCACCTGTGGTCCCAGCTATTTTGGTGACTGAGGCATGAGAATCACTTGAGCCTGGGAGGCAGAGGTTGCAGTGAGCCAAGATCCTGCCACTGCACTCTAGCCTGGGCAACAGAGCAAGACTCTGTCTCAATAAAATTAAATTAAATTAAATTAAATAACACATATAAAGCAAGGTTATGTATTGATCAGTTGATTAAAATGCTGTGACCAGAGGGTCATAGGAACCTAACCTTGTATTTCCCCAGGAACAACAGTTTAGTGTTCCCTAATTCAGTGTCCATGGCAACATTAAAGAACAGAACTACCACAAATAAAGAGAATCTACTCTGTGTGTATTCGTTTATTGGTTCTTTTGTATTTTTCTCCTGCTATGAGAGTGGAGATGTTGTTTCCTTCTGCCTGAACAAGGCACACAGTAGGGGCCCAATAAAGGTTTGTTGAATCAATCAACTAATTAATGATATCAGAGTGGCCGGGCACGGTGGCTCACACCTGTAATCCCAACACTTTGGGAGGCGGAGGCAGGTGGATCACCTGAGGTCAGGAGTTCGAGACCAGCCTGGCCAACAAGGTGAAACCCCGTCTCTACTAAAATTGCAAAAATTAGCTGGGCATGGTGGCGGGTGCCTGTAATCCCAGCTACTCAGGGGGCTGAGGTTGGAGGACTGCTTGAGCCCAGGAGTCTGAGGTTGCAGTGAGTTATGATGGCACCACTGCACTCCAGCCTCTGGGTGGCAGAGTAGGACCCTGTCTCAAAAAATAATAGTAAATGAAAGGCTAGGCATGGTGGCTCATGACTGTAATCCCAGCTCTTTGAGAGGCTGAGGCATGTGGGTCACCTGAGATCAGCAGTTCAAAACCAGCCTGGCCAAAATGGTGAAACCCGGTCTCTACTAAAAATAACAAAAATTAGCTGGGCATGGTGGCGGGCGCCTGTGATCCCAGCTACATGAGAGGCTGAGGCAGGAGAATTGCTTGAACCTGGGAGACAGAGGTTGCATTGAGCCAAGATCATACAACTGCACTCCAGCCTGGAGACAGAGAGACTCTGTCACACACACATACACACACACACACAAAATAATAATAATAATAATAATAATAGCTTCTGTGCCAGGCACCATTCTAAGTCTTTTATAAGAATTACATATTTAATCTAACACTCACCACAAGGAGCTGCCAATCTGGGTCTTGGATTCTATGGCTGAAAAGTGGAGATAGGAAAAGGCTTAGGGGCTGTGGAAGAGGGCGGTGGGAGCTCAGAGCCTTTTGGAGACAGGGGTTCAGGGGAGATAGCTGCAGCTGAGCCCAGGTCCCAGCCCAGCCCAGACACAGCAGGAGACAGCAGGGAGACGGCTCCAGGGGACACTGGCATGGAAGCAAGAGGGAGCAAATCATGGTCTATATGTACAACGGAATATCATTCAAACTTAAAACATGTATCAGCAGCCAGGCATGGTGGCTCACGTCTGTAATCCCCAGCATTTCGGGAGGCCGAAGCGGGTGGATCGCCTGAGGTCAGGAATTTGAGACCAGCCTGACCAAGATGGTGAAATCCTATCTCCACTAAAATACGAATATTAGCCAGGCGTGATGGCAGGTGCCTGTAATCTCAGCTACTTGGGAGGCTGAGGCAGGAGAATTGCTTGAACCCGGGAGGTGGAGGTTGCAGTGAGCCGAGATCACACCATTGCACTCCAGCCTGGGCAATAAGAGCGAAACTCTGCTTCAAAAAAACAAAAAAAAATGTATACGAGCTTGCTAGGGCTGCCAAGAAAATGCACTGCAGACCTGGCTAAAACAGCAGAAATTCGTTTTCTCACAGTTCTGGAGGCTGGAGGTCCAAGTTCAAGGTGTCAGCAGGGTCGGTTTCTTCTGAGGCCTCTCTCCTTGACTTGTAGATGGCCACCTTCTCTCTGTGTCGTCACCTGGTCATTGTTGGAGGGCTGGTGGGGCAGGGTTTTAAATGCTCACAAAGGCCAGACTCTGTGGCTCACTGTAATCCTAGCACTTTTGGGAGGCTGAGGCAAGATGGTTGCTTGAGGTCAGGATCTTGAGACCAGCCAGGGCAACATAGTGAGACCCCATCTCTATAAAAAATTTTAAAATTAGCTCGGCCTGTAGTCCCAGCTACTCGGGAAACTGAGGTACAACGTGGGAGAGGATCACTTGAACCCAGGAATTCAAGGTTGCAGTGAGCTATGATTGTGCCACTGCACTCCAGTCTGGGTGACAAAACAAGACCCTTCCTCTTAAATAAAACTAATTATTTAAAAAAAGCTCACTGAGAGGCCGGGTGCGGTGGCTCACGCCTGTAATCTCAGCACTTTGGGAGGCCAAGGCAGGTAGATCACGAGGTCAGGAGTTCAAGACCAGCCTGGCCAAGATGGTGAAACCCCATCTCTACTAAAAACACAATAAATTAGCCAGGCGCGGTGGCAGATGCCTGTAATCCCAGCTAATTGGGAGGCTGAGACAGGAGAATCGCTTGAACTCGGAGGGCAAAGGTTGCAGTGAGCCAAGATCGCACCACTGCACTCCAGCCGGGGTGACAGAGTAAGACTCCATCTCAAAAAAAAAAAAAACTCACTGAGTTTTGTCTCATCCTGGGTCCCATTCCTTCATCTGACTAACAGCCAATGATTGGCTCCTACTGTCTTAGAGAGAGGCTGCCTTAGCAAGACAAAAAGCAACAACCAAATGTCTTATGAATGTCTAAAGAAGGGATACTGGCTGGCCACGGTGGCTCATGCCTGTAATTCCAGCATTTTGGGAGGCTGAGGCAGTTGAATCACTTGAGGTCAGGAGTTCAAGACCAGCCTGCTCAACATGGTGAAACCCCATCTCTACTAAAAATACAAAAAAAAAAAAAATTAGCCGGGCATGGTGGCGGGTGTCTGTAATCTCAGCTACTCAGGAGGCTGTGGCAGCAGAATCACTTGAACCTGGGAGGCAGAGGTTGCAGTGAGCTGAGATCATGCCACTGCACTCCAGCCTGGGCAACAGAGCAAGACTCCATCTCAAAAAATAAAATAATAAAATAGGGATACTGGAATAATTAACAACCTGGGCTGAGAGGAAATCTACTCTTCCTAGTGGATGGCAGCATAGGCAGAAGATGACCCAGGATCAGACTGGTTGTTCTCACTCCCACTCCCACATCTGCAGGGGACATTGGACAGTGTTTGGAAATGTTTTTCATTGTCACATTTGGAGGTGCTACTGGCATTTGGTAGGTAGAGACCAGGGATGCTGCTGAACACCATACAATGCATAGGACAGCCCTCCACAGCCAGGAACTATCTGGCCCAAAGCATCAGCAGTGCTAAGGGTGAGAAACCACATGCTGGAAATCGTGTGGTCCACCACAGGCATAAACATCATCACCATCATCATCATTATCACTATCACCAACATCATTATCATCATCACCATCATTATTATCATGATCACCATCATCACCATCACTGTCATCACCACCACCATCATCACCATTGTCACCATCATCATCATCACAACCACCAACACCATCATCATCCCCACCATCTTCACAATCTTCATCATCCTCATCACTATGATCACCATCATTATTATAATGATCACCATTATCACTGTCATCATCAGCACCATCAACACCATCATCATCACCATTACTATCATCACCATCATCACCACCATCACCATCATCATCACCATCATCATCATCACTATCATTACCATCATCACCATTATCATCACCATAATCATTACCATCACCACCACCAGCAGCAGCAGCACCATTATCACCATCATCCTCACCATCATCATCATCATCACTGCCATCACCATCATCAGCACCATCATCATCACCATCATCATCGTCACCACCACCACCATTACCATCACATCATCACCACCACCATCACCATCATCATTATAATGATCACCATCATCACCATCAGCAGCAGCACCATTAATACCATCATCATAACCACCATCACCATCATCATCCCCACCATCATCACCATCATCACTATGATCACCATCGTCATCATAATGACTACCATCATCACTGTCATCATCAGCACCATCAACACCATCATCATCACCATTACCATCATCATCATCATCACTACCATCACCATCATCATCACAACCATCACCATCATCACCATCATAATCGCCATCACCATCATCATTACCATCATCACCATTATCATCACCATCATCATTACCATCACCAGCAGCAGCAGCACCATTATCACCATCATCATCGTCATCATCCCCACCATCATCACCACCATCATCACCATCACCATCATCACTGCCATCACCATCATCACCATCATCAGCACCATCATCATGATCACCATCATCATCATCACCACCCCACCATTACCATCACATCATCACCAGCATCACCCTCATCATTATAATAATCACCATCATCAGCAGCATCATTAACACCATTAACACCATCATCATCACCACCATCACCATCATCATCACTATTACCATCATCAGTATCATCACCATCATCATGGCCATCACCATCATCACCATCAGTAGCAGCAGCACCACCCTCATCAGCACCATCAGCACCATGATCATCACCACCATCACCATCACCATCATCATTATATTGATGAGATTTACTGTGCACTTACTGGATATCAAGTCCTGTTCTAAGTGCTTTACATACATTGACCCTTTAACCCTCATAACAACACTATAAGGTGGGTACTATTACAGTCCTCATTTTCAGAGAGGGTAAGTAACTGGCTGCAATGGACTGAATGTTTATGTACTCCCAAAATTTATATGTTGAAATCCTAACCCCCAAGGTGATGTTACTGGGAAGCAGGGCCTTTGAGAGGTAATTAGGTTATGAGGGTGGAGCCCTCAGGAATGGGATTAGTGCCCTTATAAAAGATACCTCAGAGAGCTCACTCGCCCCTTTCACCATGTGGGGCTATAACAAGAAGATGGCGCTGCCCTATGAATCAGGAAGTGGGCCCTAACCAGATATGAAGTTTCTGGCACCTTGATCTTGGGCTTCCCAGCCTCCAGAACAATGAGAAATAAATCTCTGTTGTTTATAAGCCACTCAGTTTACAGTAGTTTATTACAGTAAGCAAAAGTCACTCAACTGGTAAACAGCAAAGACAGATTCCAACTCAGATGCCTGGCCACCCCCAGGTAGGGGTGGCAGAATACCCCAAAACAATTGGATCAATTGGGCTTACATTTTTTCTCCTGTAGCTGAATGAAGACTTGGAATAGGAGTTAAGAGGAATTATAAAACATTCATTCTGCCAGACGCAGTAGCTCACACCTGTAACCCCTACATTTGGGGAGGCCAAGGCAGGAAGACTGCTTCAGCCCAGGAGTTCAAGACCAGCCTGGGCAACATAATGAGACCCCATCTCTACAAAGAACTAAAAATTAGCCAAGCATGGTGACACATGCCTGTAGTCCCAGCTACTCAGGAGGCCGAGGTAGGAGGATCACATGAGCCCAGGAGGTTGAGGCTACAGTGAGCCATGTTTGCACCACTGCACTCCAGCCTGGGTGACAGAGCAAGATCCTGTCTCAAAAATATAAAATAACAGTGCTGGGTGCAGTGGCTCACACCTTTGGAATGCCAAGGTAGGCACTTTGGGATTCCAAGGTGGGCAGATTGCTTGAGGCCAAGAATTCAAGACCCACCTGGCCAACATGGCGAAACCCCGTCTCTACTAAAAATACAAAAATTAGCCAGGCGTGGTGGCACATGCCTGTAATCCCAGCTACTCGAGAGGCTGAGATAGGAGAATCGCTTGAACCCGGGAGGTGGAGGTTGCAGTGAGCCAAGACTGCACCACTGCACTCCAGCCTAGGTGACACAGCAAGACGCGGTCTGCCTCAAAATAATAATAATAATAATAAAAATAATAATAATAATAATAATAATGAAGTAACAAAATAAAGTATTCATCCTATTTCTCACGCACCTGAGCTTTAGGATTCATGTCTGTGTGCCTCCCTCTGGGAGTACCAAGCCCCCACATTGGTACTTGTGGGACATTTGCTCCAGCTATGAATAAGCTGAGCTCTTCCTATTATAGAAATAATCTTGCTTGGCTGTGGGGCGATGGGGGTCTGTGTTGGGACTAAACATGGGGCTAGTTATTCCAGGAGCTAGTTCAGAAATTGGAGGGTGCGGCCGGGCACGGTGCTCATGCCTGTAATCCCAGCACTTTGGGAAGCCAAGGTGGGCGGACCACCTGAGATTAGCAGTTCGAGACCAGCTTGGCTAACATGGCAAAACCTCGTCTCTACTAAAAATACAAAAATTAGCTGGGCGTGGTGGTGGGCGCCTGTAATCCCAGCTACTCAGGAGGCTGAGGCAGGAGATTTGCTTGAACCTGGGAGGCAGAGGTTGCAGTGAGCCAAGATCGTGCCATTGCACTCCAGCCTGGGCAAGAGAAGGAGACCCTATCTCAAAAAAGGAAAAAAAGAAAGAAATTTGGGGGCGTGAGGGACAGTGCAGCAGGACCCACATGCTGCCATCTTCATCCTCATCATCCTCATCATTATTAATAACTCCACAATAACAACAGTTCACACTAATTGAGCACCTACCATGAACCCAGCCCTGTCCTATATCCATCCCCAAAGCCCTGTGAAATCGATACTACTCATCAGCCTCACTTTACAGATGAGGAAACTGAACCTCAACAAGATCAAGCCACCTGCCCTGAGCCATGCGGTAGAGGGTGTGGCTCCAAGGCCCCTGCTCTTCTCCCAGAGCTTCTTTTTGTGTGCGTTTGTTTTTGTTTTTGTTTTTGAGGCAGAGTCTCACTCTGTGGCCAGGCTGGAGTGCGTGGCGCAATCTCGGCTCACTGCCACCTCCGTCTCCTGGGTTCAAGTGATTCTCCTGCCTGCCCGAGTAGCTGGGACTACAGGCACCCACCACCACACCTGGCTAATTTTTGTATTTTTAGTAGAGATGGGGTTTCACTATGTTGGCCAGGATGGTCTCGATCTCTTGACCTCGTGATCTGCCCGCCTCGGCCTCCCAAAGTGCTGGGATTATAGGCATGAGCCACCACGCCCGGCCTCACCCAGGGTTTCTCCACGTCCATCTGCTGTTTGCACTTGAGGCTGGAACACTGGGGGCTGTCCTGTGCATGGTAGGAAGTTTCACAGCATCATCAGCCTCTACCAACTAAATGCCAGGAGGATCCTCCCCCAGTTGCAATGACCAAAAAATGTCAGATGTCCCCTGGAGGGCAGAATTGCCCCCTGGTTGAGCGCCACTGCCTTAACCCTGTGCTTTGGGATGAGGCAGGGAGCAATTCGTATGGCTGAGGTCTGGCTGCTGCAGCCCCAGAATAATCTAGAGCCTGCCATGTGAGCCAGTAATAATAATCAGCATGGGCCACGCATGATGGCTCACACCTGTAATCCCGGCACTTTGGGAGACCAAAGTGGGCGATCACCTGAGGTCAGGAGTTCGAGATAAGCCTGGCAAACATGGAGAAACCCCCACTCTACTAAAAATGCAAAAATTAGCTGGGCGTGGTGGCACACACCTGTAATCCCAGCTACTCGGGAGGCTGAAGCAGGGGAATCGCTTGAACCCAGGAGTCGGAGGCTGCAGTGAGCCGAGATTGCACCATTGCACTCCAGCCTGGGTGACAAGAATGAAACTCTGTATCAGAAAAAGATAATAATAATCAGCATGATGACAATACAGTGATATAGCACCTACTATGCACCAGACCTTTGAAGTCTCTTCCCTCATGTCATCTTCACGAGGACCTTGCCCAGGGAGGAGGACAATGAATCCCATTTGCAGGTGCAGAACCAGGAGCAGAGGGAGGAGGAAGGATTCCCCTGAGGTCACGACACTTTTGCCTGACTGCAGAGGTGATGCTGGTCAAGACAGGTGAGAACAGGGGAAAATAAGCTCTAAATTTGCAACAGCAGAGCCTTCTGCTAGGTTTTATTGGGGACCCACTGGGTGCTCCATGCCCTGGCCAAAAAGACAGCGACAAAGCTGATCTTGAGCTCTTCACCTTCCTGCCTGAACCCTCTTCTGTCTGGGATTCCTTTCCCAGCCTCTCAATCCAACAGCCAGAAAAGAGCGGAGAACCTATGAAGTGCCAATATTTGCATCCTCATTTAACACATGCACACACTGGGGTTCAGAGAGGCCAAGCAATTTGCCAGGGACACACAGCAGTCGGGCAGGCACTAAGAGGTTCTCCCTCCATTTCTCCAGGTCCCTCTTTCACCTGTGATAAATTGTCAGCAAGAATCTACAGCCTCCCCGGCCCCTACAGCAGCCCTGACCATCCTGGCAATCATCGATCCACACTTTCAAGTCCACAGCCCTGGGGAACTGCCTCGGTGTTGGCAGGGTCTGAGTCCAGAGTATGTGTTTGCTTTTCTCTCCTGATGGGGGCCCAGCAAAAGGCTATAGACTTGAGGGGAGGAGTTTTGGGGTCTCCTAGACACTACCCCTCAGGGGACCCTCTGGAGCAGAAGCTGCTTCCCTTGGGACGCCCACCACGTCTGCTTCTTTTTTTTTTTTTTTTTTTTTTTTTTGAGACTGAGTCTCGCTCTGTCACCCAGGCTGGAGTGCAGTGGCGCCATCTCTGCTCACTGCAAGCTCCGCCTCCTGGGTTCACGCCATTCTCCTGCCTCAGCCTCCCGAGTAGCTGGGACTACAGGCGCACTAGAGGCGGGGTTTCACCATGTTAGCCAGGATGGTCTCGATCTCCTGACCTTGTGATCCGCCCACCTTGGCCTCCCAAAGTGCTGGGATTACAGGCGTGAGCCACAGCGCCCGGCCCACCATGTCTGCTTCTTTTCCCAGCTAGACTCCACCAACCCCAGACTCCCTCATCCCTCCTGATCCTCCCCAGCAGCCTCCCAACGCCTGGTTAATACTTGGCCCCTTTGGGCCAGGTGCGGTGGCTCACATCTGTAATCCCAGCACTTTGGGAGGCTGAGGTGAGCAGATCACGAGGTCAGGAGATCGAGGCCATCCTGACCAACATGGCAAAGAAACCCCGTCTCTACTAAAAATACAAAAATTAGCTGGGTGTGGTGGCACATGCCTGTAATCCCAGCTACTCAGGAGGCTGAGGCGGGAGAATCGCTTGAACCCAGAAGGCGGAGCTTGCAGTGAGCCAAGATCGCATCACTGCACTCCAGCCTGGGTGACAGAGCGAGACTCCATCTCAAAAAAAAAAACAAAAAAATACTTGGCCCCTTCTACCAGACCCAGGCCACCCCAGAAAAGGTGGCCACGGGCTACTCCATCCAGGCATGACTTCCTTGGAGGACCGGGAGATGGATGCCCGGGCAAGCAAACCACTTGGGCATCTCTGGTCCTCAGCACCAACAGAGAGCTGGTTCTAGACGAAGAACTGGAGCCCCACAAGCCAACTCGGGTTTTTCTGAAGTTGGACCCACAGCCTGAGACCTTCTTCTGCGCTCACTCACCACCCCTCCACCCCAGGCAAGGGGTAAGGAGGTCACACTCCGGGGTCTCTCACTCGGGGGTGGGGGATTTTTTTTTTTTTTTTTTTTGAGGCAGGGTCTTGCTTGTCCAGTCTGGAAAGCAATGGTGCAATCACAGCTCACTGCAGCCTCCAACTCCTGGGCCCAAGCAATCTTCTCGCCTCCTCCTCCCAAAGTACTGGGATTACAAGCACGAGCCACCACACCCAGCTGGGGATGGGAATTTGAGTCACCTTCTGCCAAGTGTCCCCTGAGAAACCTCTGGGGTGGTCAAGGTGGCAGAACAGGACCAGAAGGTGCAAAGACAGCCATCCCTCCGCCCCAGGTGTACCAGGGGCAGCACAGAGGCCCACCTAGAACAGGACAAGAAAGGGGGCATTGTTTGAGGTTTACATCGAAATCACAAAGTGCTGGGCTCGAGGAAAATCACGGGGGATGCCGGGAGCTGCACCGCATCTGCCCCAGCTGCAGAGGGGGAACTGAAGCCAACCCCAGGCCAGGTCTGTGCAACAGGAGTGATTATCCCACCAAGAGCCAAGATGGGAGCCAGGGCGGGGAAACACATGAAGCAGGATCAGAGCATCTCCTGGGACAGGCTGAGACCAGGAAGCCAGGGATGCCCAGGGGAGACCAGATGCAGTCAGGAGGATATCAAGGAAGGATCAGAAGAAATTAACATTGCATGAAGTCGCAGAGACAGGGCGTCTCCCCGGTACCCAGCACTCGGACCTCCTCAACACAGCTGCACCCAAACACCCCCTCCTGCCTTATCCTCATCTTCCTCCTGGCCCATGCAGCCTGGACACCTGGGCAGTTTGGGGCACTCCCACCCCCAAACTGTGACAGCATCCACCCCACACTCAGGCCAGGCACACAAACCTCACGTCTGCTCCCTGGGACGAGGGACCTGTAGGGACCGCCCGCTCTACGACCTGTTTCCGCCCGTTCTATCCACTTCACCAGCACTGCTCCCTCCATGTGGCCTCAGGGACCTGCACGGAGCTGTCCAGCCCATGTGTTGTGACCTGGTCCCCAGCCTGCCTGAGGTTTTCTCCATGCCCAACTCCAGCCTCCCATCCAGAGACCTCCCCCCCAGGTCTCTATTCTTCCTCTCCCCACCCAGAAAATCTATTTCCTGGACTCTGGGCTGGGATACTTGTTTCTTTCTTTTTTTTTTTTTTTTTTTGAGATGGAGCCTGGATCTGTTGCCTAGGCTGGAGTACAGTGGCACCATCTCGCCTCACCACAACCTCCACCTCCCAAGTTCAAGTGATTCTCCTGCCTCAGCCTCCTAAGTAGCTGGGACTACAGGCACGCCAGTATGCCCAGCTAATTTTTGTATTTTTAGTAGAGATGGGGTTTCACCATGTTGGCCAGGCTGGTCTCAAACTACTGACCTAGTGATCCGCCTGCCTCAGCCTCCCAAAGTGCGGGGATTACAGGCGTGAGCCAGCACACCCGGCCTACTTGTTTCCTATACAAGATTCTCTCTGGCTCACACCTATAATCCGAGCATTTTGGGAGGCCAAGGCGGGCAGATCACCTGAGGTCAGGAGTTTGAGACCAGCCCAGCCAAGATGATGAAACCCCGTCTCTACTAAAAATACAAAAATTAGCCAGGCGTGGTGGTGCATGTCTGTAATCCCAGCTACTCGGAAGGCTGAAGCATGAGAATCGCTTGAACTTGGGTGGTGGAGGTTGCAGAAAGCCAAGATTGCATCAGGACTGTACTCCAGCCTGGGCAACAGAGCGAGACTCCATCCCAAAAAAAATAAAAATAAAAACATTCTCTCAAAGCTGTTTTTGCTGGAAGCCTTCCCTATCCCCGTAGGCATTATGGAACTTCGGGTCCAGAAAATGCCTCTTTTTTTCCAAGGTGGACACTCCCTTCTTGGGGATATGAGACCAGTGCCCTTGCTCAGGGAAAGAACAGAGTAGAATAATAATAACCACAAATATTAAAAAAAAAAAATTTAAACAAAGCTTAAAACCAAAAAAAGAAAAATAAAGATTAATAAACAGAAACATTTCTAAAAATCAAATCAAAAACAAATAAATGTTAATAAAGCATTTTAAAAATCAAAACAGAAAAATGAGTAAGATTAATAAACAAAAAAATCAAAACAAAAACAAATTGGGCACAGTGGCTCCTGCCTGTAATCCCAACACTTTGGGAGGCTGAGGTGGGGTGATCGCATGAGCCCAGGAGTTTGAGACCAGCCTGGGCAACATAGCAAGACCCCATCTCTACAAGAAAAAAAATTTTAAATAGCCAGACAAAATAGTGCATGCCTGTAGTCCCAGTTTCCTGGGAGGCTGAGGTAGGAGAATTGCTTGAGCCTGGGAAATTGAGGCTGCAGTGAGTCATGAGTGCACCACTGCATCCCAACCTGGGCAACAGAGCAACACCTTGTCTCAAATTAAAAAAAAGAGAGAGAGATGGGAGCTCTACGCACTGAGAAAAGGGTCAGCCCTCAGCACAATGATCCCAGGGCCCCCCCAGGACTCCCTCCTCCCCCCCCCATCCCATGGGAAGGTCTTCAGCCTCAAAGTTCACCTGCCTTCCCCCTAAATGGTCAAATTACGGGTGACTTTTACCTTGGTTGCTCTATTCCGGTTCTACCACTCCTAGCTGAGAGACCTTGAGCAAGTTACTCAACCTCTCTGGGCCTGTTTCCTCAGTTGCAAAATGGGCACCTACCTCGAAAGGCTGTCGTGAAGTTAAGACAGACCTCACGGCCCATGCTCCATCATCATCACCATCATTATCACCATTATCATTGCTACTTCTTCTTTTTTTTTTTTTTTTTTTTGAGACGGAATCTCAATCTGTCACCCAGACTGGAGTGCAGTGGGGCGACCTTGGCTCACTGCAACCTCCGCCTCCCAGGTTCAAGCGATTCTCTCGCCTCAGCCTCCCGAGTAGCTGGGATTACTGAATAGCTGGGATTACAGGTCCACACCACCATGCCCGGCTAATTTTTGTGTTTTTAGTAGACACGGGGTTTCACCATGTTGGGCAGGCTGGTCTCAAATTCCTGACCTCGTGATTCGCTCGCCTCGGCCTTCCAAAGTGCTGGGATTACAGATTACAGGCGTGAGCCACCGCGCCCTGCCGATTATCATTACTTCTATTTTCCTAGTTCCTACTTTCCAAGGGAACAATGGAGTTCCATTGCGCCCTCCTGTGGCAGAGCTGCAGTACTGCATCCCTAGGCACAACCACTCAGGATTCTAAAGGTTGCAAAGAATCTGAAAAACAATTTTTTTCTTTTAAGTCAGTCCAGGCTGGTTTAAATAAAAACAGAATGGGCACAGGAACCTTGCAGTTACTGTGCACTCCTCCTAGAATGCCTTCATCCTCACACTGCTTCTTTTTTTTTTTTTTTTTTTTTTGAGACAGGGTCTCACTGTCGCCCAGGCTGGAGTACAGTGGCACGTTCACGGCTCACTGCAACCTCGAATTCCCTGGCTCAAGTGATCCTCCCGCCTCAGCCTCCCAAGTAGCTGGGACTACAGGTACGCACCACCATTCCCAGCTAATTTTTTTTTTTTTTTTATCAGTAACAGGCTCTCTTTCTTAACATTCAAACCACAATGTCATTGTCACCTCTTCTGAGAGCCCTTTTACTTACTAGTGAGCCTATTTATTCAACAGTGGGCACTAACTGTGGGTGAGACCCTGCTAGGCACCAAGGATACTGCTGTGGACCACACAGAGGAAAACCCCTTCCCTCACGGAGCTGGCATTCCGGTGGGAGACACAGGAAGTCAGCAGATATAAGTATTCCATAGAGTATGTCCAGTAGTGACTCACACTAAGAGTAAAATAAATCGGGGAGTGGGAAAGGAAGCCCGTTGGGGTGTCCTGTTGAAGTGAGGGGATCAGTGTAGGCCTCCCTAAGGAAATGATGTTTGAGTCAAAACTTGAAAGATGGCCAGGTGCAGTGGCTCACGCTTATAATCCCAGCACATTGGGAAGCTGAGGCAGGCAGATCACTTGAGGTCAGGAGTTCAAGACCAGCCTGGCCAACATGGCAAAATCCTATCTCTACTAAAAATACAAAAATTAGCCAGGCGTGGTAGCATGCGCCTGTAATCCCAGCTACTCGAGAGGCTGAGGCAAGAGAATCGCTTGAACCCAGAAGGCAGAGGTTGCAGTGAGCTGAGATCATGCCACTGCACTCCAGCCTGGGTGACAGATCGAGACTCTGTTTCAAAAAGAAAAAAAAAAAAATTTCAAAGACAAAACAGAGCTGGCCATGGAATATGGGGGGTGGGGAAGGAGGGTGTTCCAGGCAGAGGGAACGGCAAGTGCAAAGGCCTTGAGGCAGGACAGTGACCTTTGTGGGATGGAGATTGTTGTTCCTGGCCATGTCCCCAGTACCTGGATCAGCACCTGATACAATATAATGCTCAATAAAGAGTGTGACTGGATTAAAGCCCATCATGGGCTTCAGGAACAGCTTGCTCAGGGCTCAAATGATGATGGCCCCAGGGCCATTACTCTCTCCATCCTCTCCATCTGATGACTTCATTCATTTTTTATTTTTATTTTATTTATTTACTTAATTTTTCTTTTTTTTTTTTTTTTTTAGAAAGAGTCTCACTCCATCACCTCACCCAGGCAGAAGTGCAGTGGCCCAATCTCAGCTCACTGCAACCTCCACCTCCTGGATTCAAGCCATCCTCCCACCTCAGCCTCCTGAGTAGCTGGGACCACAGGCATGCACCACTACGCCCTGGCTATTTCTCTGTATTTTTTAATAGAGATGGGGTCTTGCCATGTTGTCCAGGCTGGTCTCGAACTCCTGAGCTCAAGCGATCCACCTGCCTTGGCCTCCCAAAGTGCTGGGATTACAGGCGTGAGCCCACGTTCCCAGTTGGCTTCATTCTTATAAGAGGCCTCCCTCTGTTGTCTAAGATAGGGACTCAGCTTCAAATCCATCCCACTCAAGACGCAAAAGTCAGGCCAGACTTATTGGCTTATAGCTGTAAATCCCAGCACTTTGCGAAGCCGGGGCAGGGAGATTGCTTGAGGCCAGGAGTTCAAGACCAACCTGGGCAAGAGAGAGAGAGACCCTGTCTCTACAATTTGAGGCCAGGCACAGTGGCTCACACCTGTAATCCCAACAGTTTAGAAGGCTGAGGTGGGCGGATCACTTAAGGCCAGGAGTTCAAGACCAGCCTGGCCAACATGGCAAAGCCCCATCTCTACTAAAAATACAAAAATTAGCCGGACGTGGGTGGCTTGTGCCTGTAATCCCAGCTACTTGGGAGGCTGAGGCAGGAGAATCGCTTGAATCCGGGAGATGGAAGTTACAGTGAGCCGAGATCGCACCACTGTACTCCAGCCTAGGCGACAGAGCGAGACTCCATCTCAAAAAAAAAAAAAAGAACTTAATCGGGCATGGTGGCTCACATGTGTGGTCCCAGATACTCAGGAAGCTGAGGCGAAAGGATCATCTGAGCTCAGGAGTTCAAGGCTGCATTGCGCTATCATCACACCACCTCACTCTAGCCTGGGCAACACAGCAAGATCTTGTCTCCAAAGAAAAAGACACAAAAGGGCCAGGTGCGGTGGCTCACGTCTGTAATCCCAGCACTTTGGGAGGCCAAGGCGGGCAGATCACAAGGTCAGGAGTTTGAGACCAGCCTGGCCAAGGATAGTGAAACCCCATCTCTCCTAAAAATACAAAAATTAGCCAGGCATGGTGGCATGTGCCTGTAGTCCCAGCTACTCGGGAGGCGGAGGCAGGAGAATTGCCTGAACCTGGGAGGCAGAGGTTGTGGTCAGCCGAGATCGCGCCATTGCACTCCAGCCTGGGCAACAGAGTGAGACTGCGTCTCAAAAAAAAAAAGGAAAAAGAAAAAAACACAAAAGTTTGTTTCCCAAGACTCACCACAAAAGCCTTAACACAGCTCACTGGAGGCTTCAGGTGGGGAAAGTCCAACCCCTAAACAATCGGCCAGGCTCTAGAGGGCCACACACCCTCGAGGGAAAAAAGAGACACCCCCCCCCCCCAGGGAAGTCTGGGGCTGTGGTGGGAAGTAGTGGGAGTAGAATTGTCAAAGTTTCACAGAGTAATTATAATGAGAGGTTTCACAGCTAGGAGTTCCAGAACCTGGGAGCGCCTGGCTCAAAGTAACCCTGAAATTCCCAGTGCGGTCTGGAAGCCACCCATCCTTAAGAGGAGGGACAGGTGGGCTGGGCGCAGTGGCTCACGCCTGTAATCCAAGCACTTTGGGAGGTCAAGGTGGTCAGATCACTTGAGGTCAGGAGTTCAAGACTGGCCTGGCCAACATGGTAAAACCCCATCGCTACTTAAAATAAAATTAGCAGAGCATGGTGGCGGGTGCCTGGAATCCCAGCTACTCGGGAGGCTGGGGCTGGAGAATTGCTTGAACCCGGGAGGCGGAGGTTGCAGTGAGCCGGATCACGCCACGGCACTCCAGCCTGGGCAACACAGCAAGACTCCATCTCAAAAAAAAAAAAAAGAAAAAAAAAGTAGGGACAGGTGGCTAGACCAGTCACTAGGCTAAGAGTGAGAGCCTTTAGCATCTACGGCAAAGAAAGGAAGCCACCACCTCTTTGATGGAGAAAGAGGGCCCCATAGGTAGTAGAACAGCTAACAGAGGCCAGAAATGGCTGACTTAAGACTCGTTCCTCAAATGGGGGCCCGAGAGGCCCTGGTGGGAAGGAGGGAGTGTGGGGAGCAAACAGGAGGGTGGGGGCTGCGCCTCTGGTCTAGCCTGGAGTCCCAGGAGGTTGGGGTAAGGTAGTGTGGTGGGAATTCCAGGAGTCTGGTATTTATGCAGCACCTGCTGTATGCGTGAGTAATGACATGTCATTCCAAGTTCAAAAGGAAAAATTCCGAGTTGGGAAGCTGCCCTCCTGGTCTCAGCTGTGTCCCTGGAACCCAGCACGTAACAACAAATCTTTGCTGCAGAATGAAACCCCTCCTCCACCCCCTCCTCCAGCCCTGGGAAGGCTGTTATTACCCCCACTGTGTGGATGAGTAAACCCAGACTCAGACAAAGCCAAGGCCAAGGTTCTGCCCAGCTCCCTGGGGGGGCGTTCCTGGGAAATGCCTGCAATTGTGAGGCCTGGGGGTCACCGCCCTTCCCTGGAACCAGGCACTGTACCAGGCGCCTGGGGTTCAAATCCCAGCCCTGCCCCAACCATCCAGGTCCTCATCATTCACGCATTTGTTCATTTTATGGAGCGAGACCCAGAGTGACCAAGACCAAGAGGGCTCCGGTTCCAACAGAATTTTCACTCTCCCCCATCTGTGGCCTCAGTTTCCTCATCTGTGAAATGGGACCAGCTGGGCCTACATCATGGCAAAGGAGTTAAGGCACAGAGACGAAGGCCAGGCCCAGGACCCATCAAAACCCCCTGAGAGCTCAGAGAGGGCGGGGTCGAGCTGGGACTTATTTCCCGCCCCGGGCACCGTGCCTGGCACACGGGAGGCGCCCAATAAATGCTTGTTTGAGCCAGGCCCAGCCCTCAATAAATAACAGCTGTTGTTGATGCCGCAGAGGCTGGCGAGGAAGTGGGCTCTCCCCTCCCCAACTCCAGCATCTCATGCTCCCATCCCCCCTCCTGCCCCATTCCTTACCCCCCTCCACTCCTTCCCGTGGCCCCCAACCCAACTCAGCCGCTTCCTCCAGGCCCCCACCTCTCCCCACCCCACTCAACCCCTCCTCCAGGGCCCCACCTCCCCCCACCCCACTCAGCCCCTTCCTCCAGGCCCCCACCTCCCCCCACCCCACTCAGCCCCTCCTCCAGGCCCCCACCTCCCCCCACCCCACTCAGCCCCTTCTCCAGGCCCCCACCTCCTCCCCCCCACTCAGCCCCTCCTCCAGGCCCCCACCTCCCCCCACCCCACTCAGCCCCTCCTCCAGGCCCCCACCTCCCCCCACCTCACTCAGCCCCTTCCTCCAGGCCTCCATCTCCCCCTACCCCTTCCCATTCAAACTTCCCCCTCCCCCAACCTCTCCCTTCTCCTCTTCCTCCCTTTCCCCGAACCCCCACCCGCCCAATCCTGCCTCCATCCCCATCCCCCACCTGATTCTTTCTCCCCTCCCCCGCCCATTCTCCCCGCCGCCACTCGATTTCTCCCGCTTCGTCCCCTCCCCGCCCCCCGCGGTTCCCCAGCCCCCTCCCCCGCGGCGGGGGCGCTGGTCCCGGGCGGGGCGGCCCGAGTTCCCGGGTCCCTGGCTGGGGTCCAGCCCGCGGCCCAGGCCGGGCGGCGGCGGGCGGGCGGGGTTTCTGGCCGCGCGCGGTTTGGGGGTTTTTTTATAACCCTGGCAGGCGGCTCAGGAAGTGCCTTCCCCGCGCCCCCTCCCCCGGCCACGCCGCCGCGCTCGCTCGCTCCCTCCCTTCCTGCGCGCGCGGGGCGGCGAGACAGCGGCGGCGACGGCGCGGAGGCTCCGGGCGCGGCGCAGGTAGCGGCGCGGGCGGGGGGCCCGGGGGTGTGTGACTCAGTGGGACTTCGTGTGTCCGCATCGGGCGGTGAGGGCGTGGGGCCGTGGTGCCCTGGATGGGGGAGGGCGTCCCGCTGTGCGACTCCGGTCGGTGCCTGAGGTCCCCAAGTGCGCGCGCCACTGATCGCGCCCGGGGTTGCCGTGGGTTTGTTTGCGCTGTGTGTGTGTGTGTGTGTGTGTCCGTCCACGTAGGGGCAGAGTGGTTGTGCATTACATGTGTGTGTCAGTGCCTGGGGATGAGTCTCTTGTGTGTCTGTTTGGACAGTGTGTGCGCATAGGGGTTTGCTATGTGCGCGCAGATCTGGAGGTGAGTGTGTGTGTGTCTAGGTTTGTGTGTGTGTCCTCAAGCATGTGTGCGTTTGCCTCTGAGTGTGATGAGTGTGTAAATGCCTGTGTGTGTGTCTGGTGTGGGGGGGTGTCTAGGTCTGTGGGACTCGTGAGTTTGTCTCTGGTTTGGTGTGAGCATGCAAATGAGTGTGTATGTGTCAGCGTGTAGGCCTGTGTGTCTGTCTCCTTGGGTTGTCTGTGTATGTATGTGAGTGTGTGTTTCTGTGTGTGTAGGCCCCGGGTGCGTGTATTTGTGTGTCCGCGTGTTTCTCTGTCTTGTCCCGTGTGTGCGCGTGTAAATGAGTGTGTGTTTACACATGTCTGGGGTGTGTGGTTGTGTGTCTCCATGTGTTTGTCTCTGGGTGTGTGAGTGTGCACTGAGCCTGTCGGCGTGTGTGTCTGCGGTGGAGGCGTCCTGGCGTCTTTTGTGGGTCTGCAGTGCCCGAGCGCCGGTCTCTGGTTGTGCGGGGTGTGTGTGTCGCTGCCAGTGTGTGTTTGTGTGTCTGGGTGTGGGAGTGGCGCCGCCCACTTCCCCTGAGTTGGTCACTGAGGCCACAGCCGTCTGTCTCAGGGTGTCTCCAGTGGTCGGGCTCAGGGCCTTTAATTAGCGGCCGGTTGTGGGGGACCAGCTCGGGCGCCGGCCCCCTCCTCCTGCAGGCCCCGGCTGGGCCTTTGTTTGCTCTCAGGCAGGGGCTGCCTCCTGCCGGCCCGGCCAGATGTGCAGCCGGGAGGAGGCCGGCAGGCTGGGGCCTCTGCCTGGGGAGACTCGGCCTTGGCCTCCACGGGGGACCGTCCGTCGGCCCTGTCCCCGCAGCCTGGCCGGAGAGGTCTGGGTGTGGAGCTTAGGGTCCCTTCAGGATCCCCGGGATGGGATGGGACGGGACCGAGCCTCTGTTTCTAAGCCTTTCCATTTCCCGGAGGCATTTCCTCCTCCAGGCCTGGCACCCTCCCCCACGCTGGCCACCTCCCTCCTGCCTTCGGGGAGGAGGGGCTGGAGGAATGGCCAGACCTGGGTACACACACACACACACACACACACACACAGGGTCACACACACATGCTGTAATGCACATGCAGTCACGCACACACACAGGGTCACACACACAAGCCATAATGCACATGCAGTCACACGCTCACAGTCACACACAGGGTCACACACTCACATACATGCTGTAATGTACATGCAGCCACACACACACACACACACACGCCGCAGTGCAGATCCCTCACTGACATCCTGTTGGCCACCACCATCTCTGTCCCTGAGCCTCTCTCAAGCTTCATCTTCTGCCCCAGACCCACTGCCTTGTTCATGTCCTCCCACCACCCGGTGCCCTGGGCTGTGTCACACCTCCCCACCACCCTGTGGGCTGGGCCCCAGCTCAGACACCTGTGAGCCTTCTGCAGACCTCCCTCCTCCCCCTACCCCATACACTGTGCACAGGTGAGTCCCCTTCCCCTGTCCTCACCCCCTATGCTGGGTCCTTCCACAATGTCCCAAGCCTTGTCCCTCATACCCCTCCTGAGCCCAAAGCACGGAAGGGGGTGTGAGGGTTTTGGGAGGAGCGCCTCACTTCAGAGGACAGTGATGAGGACTGAGGGTCTTAGGGGGACCGGGACAGACCCAAAGACACTCTAGACAAGAGCAGAGAGAGCCCCTGAAGGACGAAGACGGGGCACCAGGCCTGGCAGTGCAAGAACAGGAGAGGAGGGAGGGAGCCAATGGGGGAAAGGGGTGAGGTCCCTGCTTCACTTGCAATGAGAATGTTGCCACCTTTCGGGGGTGGCTCAGGGCAGGAGCAGGGGTCAGAGGTGCCCAACCAGGAAGGGCCTTTATCTGGGAGCTGGTTGACACTTCCAAAGGAATAGGGGAGAAGAAGCAAGAAGAGAGGGAGAGGGAGAGGAGGTAGGTTTTTGTTGGAGGGGGTTCATTAGGAACAGAAGAAAGAAGAAGTCTAAGAGGAAGTTCTCCAGGGGCAGAGAGAGGGTCAGAATTTCCTCAGCGATCCCTCAACTGCAGACCCAGCTCAGTGCTGAAGACCAGCCCGGCTCCTCTTCTTTGACCCCTCCCTGCCCAGGCTCCAAAGAAGAAGAAACCAAGGCCCAGAGAGGCCCAGGTGCAGGGAGCAGGCGAGGGAAGGATCCGTACAGGGGCCCAACACCACTCCACCAACTGAAGCCCCCAAAAGGTAAAAAAATAAAAATAAAAAGGAGAGAGAGGCCAGGTGCTGTGGCTCACACCTTTAATCCCAGCACTTTGGGAGGCCAAGGCGGGCGGATCATGAGGTCAAGAGATTGAGACCATCCTGGCCAACATAATGAAACCCTGTCTCTCCTAAAAATACAAAAATTAGCTGGGCATGGTGGCGCACACCTGTAGTCCCAGCTACTCAGGAGGCTGAGAAGCAGGAGAATCACTTGAACCCTAGAGACAGAGGTTGCAGTGAGCAGAGATCGCACCACTGCACTCCAGCCTGGCGACAGAGTGAGACTCCGTCTCAAAGAAAAAAAAGAAAGAGACAGAGAGAGAACAACAACAAAAGGAATGGACATTAGCCCAGCTAAAGAGTGCAGCGGGGTCATAGAATATCTATGAGTGAGCTCCCCGTCACTAGAGGGATCCAAGCAGAAGTGGGGAATGTGGGCTTCTCGGTCCATCAGCAACTTGGCAAAAACCTGGCTCCCTCCCTCGGGGCTGAACTGCCCTGTTTGGGGATTGACTCTCAGACTTGGACTCTCAGACTTGGCTGGGCTGCAAAGAAAACAAGACTCTGTGATTAAGGGATTTTGCACAGAGGAGGAGGAGGGTGGGGGAAGAGGGTTTGGCACAGGGTGGTGGCCCAAAGTGGTGTCTGCGGCAGGCTGGCCTGGGGCAGATGCTGGAGAGACTGAGACCTGCGCGGCGGGCTGGCTTGAAGCCTTGAAAGAATCTGAATGGAGGACGGGGACGGAAACACAGGGTGGAGGAGAGGCCTGGGAGGGTGGGAGTGAATAGTGCTACCCGGTGCGGAGAATCCAAAGACGGCCCAAGACAGTGGGTGCGTGGGTGGGCATATGAAAGTCTGGAGGACTGGAGTACTAGCCTTAGCTTTAAAAATCTGGCTTGAATGGTGCTACCCATCTCAGAGAATCCAAAGACAGGGCCCAGGACAGTGGATGCGTGGGTGGGAGCCTTAGCTCTAATCTGGCTTGAAAATTCACACTGACCACCCCAGCCTTCAAGTGCCTCTGATGCCAGCCTCCCCTTGCTCTTCTGCACCCACCTTGCCTGGGCGCATGCCAGGCTCTACCCCACTTCCAGACCTTTGACCTTGCTGTTTCCCCTCCTGGTGCACCTTCTCCTGTCTCTTCACACCATTGATTTCTTATGCTTTGAACCTCTGCTTCCCAGTCTCCCCATTGATACCTTCTAGAGAACATGTCACAATCTGAACTATTCTCCATTCACTTGACTGTTATCTGTCTCTCCTAAGAGATGGAACCCCACAGGGCTAGGGCAAGTAGGGGTTGCTATCCTTAGCATGCCTGACTGTCATGCCCCCCTCCACCCTCCACCGGAGGCTATAACCCAATGAATGAACCCAGGTTCCACCACTTTCTAGCAATGTGACCCACGGCAAACTCTGTCACTCCTGAGTCTATTTCCTCATCTATAAAAAGATGAGTGATACGAGTGTGATGCAAGGTCAGGAGTTCGAGACCAGCCTGGCCAACATGGTGAAACCCCATCTCTACTAAAAATACAAAAAAGTAGCTGGGTGTGTTGGCACGTGCCTGTAATCCCAGCTACTCAGGAGGCTGAGGCAGGAGACTCAAATGAACCCGGGAGGCGGAGGTTGCAGTGAGCTGTGATTGCGCCATTGCACTCTGGCCTGGGCCACAGAGTGAGACTCCATCTCAAAAAAAAGAGCGTGATGACCATGACTTCTCAGTTATTTTGGAAATGAAATATGGTGGGCTGGGTGCAGTGGCTCACGCCTGTAATCCCAGTGCTTTGGGAGGCCGAGGTGAAAGGATCCCTTGAGGCCAGGAGTTCAAGATCAGCCTGGGCAACAAAGTGAGACCCCCATCTCTCCAAAAGAACAAAAACATTAGCCAGGTGTGGTGGCTTGCACCTGCAATCTCAGCTACTTGGGAGGCTGAGGCAGGAGGATTATTTGAGCCCAGGCGGTGGAGGCTGCAGTGAGCTATGATCACAACACTGCACTCCATCCTGGGTGACAGAGCAACACCCTGTCTCTTAACAAAAGAACAGAAATGCAGTGGTGTGAAAACTAGGGCCAATAGCTGGCACATAGGAGGTACTCCCAGCGTCCCAGTCCCTGCCTGTCCTCTTGTAGGCATGTAGGAAGGATTGGAAGGGGAGGTGGGGAGAGGGGAGTGACTGAGTGAGAAAATGCATTGAGAATCTTCAGAGTCAGGTGAAAAGCTTTGGCCATGATTGGCCTTGGCATTGGTTGTGCTGGACAGCGGGACCAGGCGCCCCCTTACCTGGCTCCCCCCTCCCAGGAGCCCGGTGATGCTGCGCAGGCTGTGAACAGGGGAGGCGGCACTGTGGGGGCTGCCGGCAGCCGGGGCTGGGGAGAGACATGTGGACACGTGGCCTCTATGGCTCCCGCCTGCCAGATCCTCCGCTGGGCCCTCGCCCTGGGGCTGGGCCTCATGTTCGAGGTCACGCACGCCTTCCGGTCTCAAGGTAGGGGATGTCCGGTGGTGGCGGTGGGGAGGGAGCGAAAAATGTAAGAGACCAGATGGGCTCCAACAGAAAGAGGTATCAGGGGGCTGGCATGGGGGTCAATGGGGGAAGGCCCTGGGGTCAATAGGCGGGAGCCTTGCAGCCAACTCCCTGGATTTCGGGGGTCAGTGAGGCCAGCATCACTTGCTCCAGCAGCCTAACGGCCAGGACACAGGGGTCCACTAAAACCAGGGCCCACCCCAGGCCTCTGACCCTCACCCACAGATGAGTTCCTGTCCAGTCTGGAGAGCTATGAGATCGCCTTCCCCACCCGCGTGGACCACAACGGGGCACTGCTGGCCTTCTCGCCACCTCCTCCCCGGAGGCAGCGCCGGGGCACGGGGGCCACAGCCGAGTCCCGCCTCTTCTACAAAGTGGCCGCGCCCAGCACCCACTTCCTGCTGAACCTGACCCGCAGCTCCCGTCTACTGGCAGGGCACGTCTCCGTGGAGTACTGGACACGGGAGGGCCTGGCCTGGCAGAGGGCTGCCCGGCCCCACTGCCTCTACGCTGGTCACCTGCAGGGCCAGGCCAGCAGCTCCCATGTGGCCATCAGCACCTGTGGAGGCCTGGTGAGCTGAGGATTCTGGAAAGTGGGGGGAAATGCCCACAAGTTTGGAAGTTAAGAAAAACACTTCTACATAAAGGGCAGAGAAGGAATGATAGTGGGACATTTTTAAAGTGTTTTGAGCGAATCAGTACTTTGGGGATGCAGCTAAAGCAGTACTTAAAGGAAAATGTACAGCCTTAGGTAAGGCTGAAAATGAATGAGCTGAACATCAATCTCAAAAAATTAGAGGCTGGGCGCAGTGACTGATGCCTGTAGTGCTGGCATTTTGGGAGGGTGAGGCGGGCAGATCACTTGAGGTCAGGAGTTCGAGACCAGCCTGGCCAACATGGTGAAACCCCGTCTCTACTAAAAATACAAATAAAAATTAGCCAGGCGTGGTGGTGTGTGTATGTAATCCTAGCTACGCAAGAGGCTGAGGTGGGACAATCAGTTGAACTCAGGAGGGGGAGGTCTCAGTGATCCGAGATCACAACACTGCCCTCCAGCCTGGGCGACAGAGGAAGACCCTGTCTCTTTAAATATATATAAATATATATAATATATAATTATATATGTGTATGTGTATATATACACATACATACATAATATACACATACACTATATATAATTTTAAAATAAAAAGAAATTAGAGGCTGAGCGTGGTGGCTCATGCTTGTAATCTCAGCACTTTGGGAGGCCGAGGCAGGAGGATCACTTGAGGCTAGGAATTCGAGACCAGCCTGGGCAACATAGTGGAACCCCATCTCTATGAAAAATAAATTAAAAATTTTTTAAATTAGCCAAACATATTGGTGTGCTCCTGTAGCCCCAGCTCCTTGGGAGGCTGAGGCAGGAGGATCGCTTGAGCCCAGGAAGTTGAGGATGCAGTGAGCTATGATTGCACCACTGCACTCCAGCCTGGATGACAGAATAAGACCTTGTCTCCAAAAAAAGAAAAAAATAAATAAATAGCATGGATACTAATTACCTATGCAAAAAAAAAAAAAAAAAAGAAATAGCAAAATAAACCTGATAAGAATGAAATCATAAAGACAGAGAGAAGGTCCAAGGGGTCCTAAGCTCCAGAACCTGATCCTGAGCTTTCTGTCCCACTTCTCAAAACCCAGCACGGCCTGATTGTGGCAGACGACGAAGAGTACCTGATTGAGCCCCTGCACGGTGGGCCCAAGGGTTCTCCGGGCCCGGAGGAAAGTGGACCACATGTGGTGTACAAGCGTTCCTCTCTGCGTCACCCCCACCTGGACACAGCCTGTGGAGTGAGAGGTACATTGGTCTTTCTGGGGATGGGCAGAGGGCTACACAGTGTCTTTCCCTTGAGGCAGCAGTGTCTTTTTATCCAGAAAGTCAGCAGGCAGTTATGTGAGGGGAAGAATGGAGCTGCTGAGAAGGGGACACAGTGATATAATTACGGAGTTCCGGCCGGGTGCAGTGGCTCACACCTATAATCCCAGCACTTTGGGAGGCCGAGGTGGGCGGGTCACCTGAGGTCAGGAGTTCGAGACCAGCCTGGCCAACATGAAGAAACCCCGTCTCTACTAACAATACAAAAATTAGCCAGCCATGGTTGTGGGTGCCTGTAATCCCAGCTACTCAGAGGCTGAGGCTGGAGAATCGCTTGAACCAGGGAAGTGGAGGGTGTGGTGAGCCAAGATCACGCCACTGCACTCCAGCCTGGGTGACAGCAAGACTCCGTCTCAAAAAAAAAAAATCAGGCCAGGCGCGGTGGTTCACACCTGTAATCACAGCAATTTGGGAGACCGAGATGGGCAGATCACCTGAGGTCAGGAGTTCAAGACCAGCCTGACCAACATGGTGAAACCCCATCTCTACTAAAAACACAAAATTAGCCGGGTGTGGTGGCGCATGCCTGTCATCCCAGCTACTCGGGAGGCTGAGGCAGGAGAATCACTTGAACCCGGGAGGCAGAGGTTGCAGTGAGCAGAGATTGTGCCATTGCACCCCAGCCTGGGCGACACAGCAAGACTCCGTCTCAAAAAAAAAAAAAAAAATAGGGAGTTCTATCCAGGGGCCAGCAGAGACATATCCTCAGACGGCAAACCAGTGGAGCTATGGAATAATCTTATCCCTGCTATAGTCACCTAGCCCAGCGCTGAGTAAGACAGCCAGAAAGGTGTTCAGGTATAAAACCATTCCTTCTGTAGGATTATCATCCGATCAGACAGTTAGACAGTGTGGCGGTTGTATCAGATACTCCAGCAGTTATACAGCCAAAAGGCCAGATTTACGATCAGACTGGTAGGAGGATGGTTGCACAATCAGGCATTTAAGAAATGAGAGAGAAGGAAAGCTGTATACCAACAAAATACTTACCAACACAATCGTACTGCTAGGAAACCAGGTCAGATCGGGCATGGTGGCTCACACCTGTAATCCCAGCACTTTGGGAAGTTGAGGCAGGAAGATCACTTGAGCCCAGGAGTTTGAGAACAGCGTGGGCCACATAGTGAGACACTATCTTGACCAAAAATAGAAAAACTAAGCCAGGTGTGGTGGTGTACTCCTGTAGTCCCAGCTACTTGGGAGGCTGAGGCAGGAGGATCACTTGAGCCAGGGAGGTTGAGGCTCCAATGAGCCTTGATCACACCACTGCACTCCAGCGTGGGCAACAGAGCAAGATCCTGTTTCAAAAAATATATATAGAAAATCAGGGTCAGGCACAGTGGCTCACGCCCATAATCCCAGCATTTTGGGAGGCCGAGATGGGCAGATCACTTGAGGACAGGAGATCGAGATCAGCCTGGCCAACATGGCGAAACCCTGTCTCTACTGAAAATACGAAAAAGTTAGCCAGGCGTAGTGGCGCACACCTGTAATTCCAGCTACTTAGGAGGCTAAGGCAGGAGAATCGCTTGAACCCGGGAGGTAGAGGTTGCGGTGAGTTGAGATTGTGCCATTGCACTCCAGCCTGGGCGACAGAGCAAGACTCCGTCTCAAAAAAGAAAATCAGATGAATGTTAGATGGAAAAGCAGAACAGTGTGATATTGAATTAAGTATATAATCAGATACTCTATGAGTAGAATGCTGTGGTAGACATACAGCCACAGTCGGCAGTACAGACAGAAAAAAGGTGGATGACATTGGATGTCACAGTTGGGTGGTCCATGAGACCATCTGGCTGTAGTACACCAGGCAGTATGATTGTTCTAATGCAGTGCTTTGCAGTTAGAACTAACAGATCTAATTGGGCAGTGCATTGATTGGAAAGTTGCTCAGCTAGAAGGACAACGTGTTGTCCAAGCACACAGTTCAGATTGCAAAACAGGCTGGTTCACACCATTCCATTCGGGCAGTGGAATTGTCAGTGAATTGTACAATCATGCTGGTCATCATGGGACAGTGGTTCAACAAATCAGCTTAGCTGTGGGACAGTCATGCGAGTGTTCAGTTGGACATTTAGGCAGTGGGGCAGGCTGGTAGCTGAACAGCTTGGCAAACAGGCAGTGGAACAGCCATACAACCAACAGTGGGAGAAGTCAGGCTGTTATTCAACTCAACAGTTTGGCAGTGAGACAGTGACATCATGGTAGACTACAATATTCTCAAGTAGTAGGACATTGACAAAAAAATAGAGATGGTATTGCCAAGATGCCCTGTAGACAAACAATCAGGCAGTCGGGCACAGTGGCTCACACCTGTAATCCCAGCACTTTGGGAGGCTGAGACGGGTGGATCACTTGAGGTCAGGAGTTCGAGACCAGCCTGGCCAACATGGTGAAATGCAGTCTCAATTAAAAATACAAAACTTAGCTAGGCACAGTGGCACATGTCTGTCATCCCAGCTACTCGGGAGGCTGAGGCAGGAGAATCGCTTGAACCTGGGAGGCAGAGGTTGCAGTGAGCCAAGATCGCACCGCTGCACTCCAGCCTGGGTGACAGAATGAAACTCTGTCTCAAAAAAAAAAAAAAAGAATAAGAAAAACGATGAAGTGTTTGGCAGCCCATTGGGCAGACAGACCATCACACAGGTAACTGGACAACAAGAGAAGGCAGCAGAATGACCGGAAATTGTCTGTCCAGTCTGTTGGGTAGAGAGGTAGCCAGTCAGAGGTTGGACAAGACAGTTGTCAGGCAGCTCTGCATCCCACCAGCAAGACAGGGCTTAATTGCTCTACTGGGTTCCCCAGATGAGAAACCGTGGAAAGGGCGGCCATGGTGGCTGCGGACCTTGAAGCCACCGCCTGCCAGGCCCCTGGGGAATGAAACAGAGCGTGGCCAGCCAGGCCTGAAGCGATCGGTCAGCCGAGAGCGCTACGTGGAGACCCTGGTGGTGGCTGACAAGATGATGGTGGCCTATCACGGGCGCCGGGATGTGGAGCAGTACGTGCTGGCCATCATGAACATTGTAAGTGCCTTCCCCTCCCTGGGCACGCAGCCCTGAGGACTTGGAGCCAGCCTCCAGTGTTAGGCAAGGGGGTGGCTACCATCCCACCCCAATCCCTGACGTGGGGACAGGGGTAGAAAGGAAGGTTGCAGGCTGGGCACGGGGGCTCACGCCTGTAATCCCAGCACTTTGGGAGGCCGAGGCAGGCGGATCACAAGGTCAGGAGATTGAGACCATCCTGGCTAACACGGTGAAACCGCATCTCTACTAAAAATACAAAAAATTAGCCGGGCGTGGTGGCGGGCTCCTGTAGTCCCAGCTACTCGGAAGGCTGAGGCAGGATAATGGCGTGAACCCGGGAGGCGGAGGTTGCAGTGAGCCGAGATCGCGCCACTGCCCTCCAGCCTGGGCGACAGAGCGAGACTCTGTCTCAAAAAAAAAAGAAAGAAAGAAAGGAAGGAAGGTTGCATATGGCAATGAATGAGGAGGAGAAAGAGCATAAGCACAGTGACTAGATGCAGAGGTGCCCTGGGCAGGGGGAACCTGCCTGGGCTTAAATTTCCACTCTGCCACTTTTTAACTATCTGCCTTTTAGCAAGTTACTTCATCTCTCTGCCTTGTCTTACCTATCTGTAAAATGGGCATAATTGTGGTACCTACTTTATAAAGCTAAGGTAGATCCAGTGCATTCATAAAGCATATAGAACAGTTCTTGGCATGCAGTAGGTGGCATATAAGTGTTTGCTGTGTGTAAAAATACACACAGGCTGGGCACAGTGGCTCACGCCCAAGGTGGGCAGATCACTTGAGGTCAGGAATTCGAGACCAGCCTGGCTAACATGGTGAAACCCCGTCTCTACTAAATACAAAAAATTAGCCGGGCGTGGTGGTGGGCACCTGTAATCCCAGCTACTCAGGAGGCTAAGGCAGGAGAATCGCTTGAACCAGGGAGGTGGAGGTTGTAGTAAGCTGAGATCACGCCACTGTGCTCCAGCCTGGGCAACAGAGCAAGACACTGTCTCAAAAAAAATTAAAAAATAAGCACACAGCAGCCTGGGAAACATAGTGAAACCCCATCTCTACAAAACATTTATAAATTAGCGGAGCATGTGGCACACGCCTGTAGTCCCAGCTACTCAGGAAGCTGAGGCAGGAGGATCACTTGAGCCCAGGAGTTTGAGACTGCGATGGGTTATGATCCCTGTCATTCATTCATTCATAAATAAATAAATCAATCGCAGTAGGCTGGGCACAGTGGCTCACGCCTGTAATCCCAGCACTTTGGGAGGCCAAGGTGGTTGGATCACCTGAGGTCAGGAGTTCAAGACCAGCCCGGCTAACATGGTGAAACCCTGTCTCTACTAAAAATACAAAAATTAGCTGAGCATGATGGTGGGTGCCTGTAATCCCAGCTACTTGGGAGGCTGAGGCAGGAGAATTGCTTGAACCCGGGAGGCAGAGGTTGCAGTGAGCCAAGATCGCACCATTGCACTCCAGCCTGGGCAACAAGAGGGAAATTCCGTCTCAAGATAGATAGATAGATAGATAGATGATAGATAGATAGATAGATAGATAGATAGATAGATAGCTCGCTTGCTCACAGGTACTCGTTGAGGTTAGCAGTACACACACAGGCACACATCTGTATTCACGCAGCATTCTTGCACAAGCACCTACTTATAAATTCCTACAGGCTGACCTCCCCGACCCACATTGAGATATAGTCCATTTCCATCCGAGATCTCAGGCAAGATTTTTGACCTCTCTAAGCCTCAGCGTACCACTGTATCAAATGGAGATATAATGGTAGCTACCCTAGAGAGTAGGGATTGGTGGGAGGGAAGCCAGGTAGGCTATTTGGCACATAGTAAGGGCTTGATGAATGGTGCTCTTGTTTCACTGAAGCAAAAGGGAAAACAAAAAGTTTAGCAGACAGGCAGAGGGTCCAAAATGTTGTGTAGTGTCGTCCCTGATGGCACTCTGTTGTGCCTGAGCCTGGCCTCTCTCCCTAGGGCGTTCAGAATTTCCTGGGGGTTTCCAGCCCGGTGCAGTGGCTCACGCCTGTAATCCCAGCACTTTGGGAGGCCGAGGCAGGTGGATCACCTGAGGTCGGGAGCTCGGGACCAGCCTGGCTAACATGGTGAAACCCCATCTCTACTAAAAATACAAAAATTAGCTGAGCATGGTGGTGGGCACCTGTAGTCCCAGCTACTCGGGAAGCTGAGGCAGGAGAATTGCTTGAACCCGGGAGGTGGAGGTGAGTGAGCCAAGATTGCGCCACTGCACTCCAGCCTGGGCAACAGAGAGACTCCATCTCCAAAAAAAAAAAAAAAAAAAAAAAAAAAAAAAAATGCTGGGGATTTCCAGACAGGGAAATGATTACTCAGGGTTCCAAGATCCCTGCACAGCCTGGCCCCTGACTTCTGTGCCAACTCATCCCTGGGGCTGCTTCCTCCTTTCCTCTGACCACTGTCTCCAGAGCCTCCTGCCCTCACAGTTTTACTTTCCTGTGGTGATGGGCAAATTGGTACCTTCAGACAGCTGTGGAATGAACCCAGACATGTATATCCCTCAGGTCGCCTCTGGACAAAGACGCTTGAGGCAGTCAGCGGGGTAAGCAGGGGTTGGGGGACTTGACTCTCACTTCTGACACCTACCAGCTGTGTCCTAACCTCTCTTTGCATGTCTCCTCATCTGTAAATTGGGGATGATAATAGCACCTATTCGTGAAAAGACTGATGCATGGCCAGGCGTGGTGGCTCACACCTGTAATCCCAGCACTGTGCCAGGCCAAGACAGGAGGATCACTTGAGGTCAGGAGTTCGAGACCAACCTGGCCAATATGGTGAAACCCAGTTTCTACTAAACATACAAAAATTAGGCAGACATGGCTGGGCGCAGTGGCTCACGCTTGTAATCCCAGCACTTTGGGAGGCCGAGGCGGGTGGATCACGAGGTCAGGAGATCGAGACCACGGTGAAACCCCATCTCTACTAAAAATACAAAAAAAATTAGCCGGGCGTGGTGGCAGGCACCTGTAGTCCCAGCTACTCGGAGAGGCTGAGGCAGGAGAATGGCGTGAACCCAGGAGGCGGAGCTTGCAGTGAGCCGAGATCGCACCACTGCACTCCAGCCTGGGCGACAGAGCGAGACTCTGTCTCAAAAAAAAAAAAAAAAAAAAAAAAAAAATTAGGCAGACATGGCTGGGCACGGTGGCTCACGCCTGTAATCCCAGCTACTCGGGAGGCTGAGGCAGGAGAATCGCTTGAACCTGGGAGGTGGAGGTTGCAGTGAGCCAAGATCACGCCACTGCACTCCAGCCTGGACAAAAAGAGCAAAACTCTGTCTCAAAAAAAAAAAAAAAATTACATGGGCATAGTGATGTGCGCCTGTAATCCCAGCTACCTGGGAGGCTGAAGCAGTAGAATCGTTTGAACCCGGGAGGCGGAGGTTACAGTGAGCTGAGATTGCACCGCGCACTCCAGCCTGGGCAACAGAGCGAGACTCCATCTCAAAAAACAACAACAACAACAAATAGTAACAACAACAAATGCTACCTATTCGTGAAAAGACTGATGCATGGCTGGGTGTGGTGGCTCACACCTGTAATCCCAGCCCTATGGGAGGCCAGGCAGGAGGATCACTTGAGGTCAGGAGTTCAAGACCAGCCTGAGCAACATACCAAGACCCCCATCTTTAACAACAACAAAATAAAAACCCTAATAGCAGGTTTAGCCTAAGACCTGACACACAGTAGTTGCCTGATGAAAGCAAAGCTGTTATCATGGTTTTTGCTTTTCATTTTCTACCCTGGGCTCCTCTTAAGACTCGGTCTCTCTTGTTTCTTGGAGGTCAGGTTGCCAAACTTTTCCAGGACTCAAGTCTGGGAAGCACCGTTAACATCCTCGTAACTCGCCTCATCCTGCTCACGGAGGACCAGGTGCGGGGGGCTCCCTCCCCTTCCCCTTCCCCTTCATACCAGCATGTCCTGCCGTCCCCTGGGTGGTGGGTGCCCACGCACTTCCCTCTGTCCATCCCCAGCCCACTCTGGAGATCACCCACCATGCCGGGAAGTCCCTGGACAGCTTCTGTAAGTGGCAGAAATCCATCGTGAACCACAGCGGCCATGGCAATGCCATTCCAGAGAACGGTGTGGCTAACCATGACACAGCAGTGCTCATCACACGGTGAGGGGACAGGAGAGGTCTAGGACTGGGGCTGAGAAAACAGGTGGTCCAGGGAACCGTGAGAGTCCAAACAGAGATCACTTCTGCTGGGTTTGCGAGGAGCAGAGAAGCTTGGGCCACCCATAAGGGAGCCAGGGATGGGGAGGGGCTGCTTGAGAATAATGGGTAAGGGAGGTTTGGGACCATTTGGGTACTGATGCCCTCATTCAGTCATTCTCCCGCTCATGCATGCACTCATTCATTCATTCAAGTGGTCAGTCACTCCTGTATGCAGCTTCAGGTGAGAGGCAGATGGCACCTCCAAGGCAGGACTCAACCCCCAGAGCTGGGCATGGTGGCATCAGCAGGGCTTAGGGAGACAGCCCAGCCCCCTCACTGCCCCCGTCTCCTTTTACAGCTATGACATCTGCATCTACAAGAACAAACCCTGCGGCACACTAGGTACCTGAGCCCCGTAGGTTTCAGGCTTCTATGAAGGCAGTGGGCTGGGGTGAGACCTGGCAAGTGGATGGGGCCAGCCAGCACCGTCCTGAGCCTCCCAGCCCCATCCCCACATGTCCATCTTCCCAGGCCTGGCCCCGGTGGGCGGAATGTGTGAGCGCGAGAGAAGCTGCAGCGTCAATGAGGACATTGGCCTGGCCACAGCGTTCACCATTGCCCATGAGATCGGGCACACGTGAGGCCGGGGCACACAGGAGGGGGAGGACGGGAGGAGCTGGGCGGGTCCCTCAGCGCCCGGCAGAGCCGACACCCCTTTCCCCAGATTCGGCATGAACCATGACGGCGTGGGAAACAGCTGTGGGGCCCGTGGTCAGGACCCAGCCAAGCTCATGGCTGCCCACATTACAATGAAGACTAACCCATTCGTGTGGTCATCCTGCAGCCGTGACTACATCACCAGCTTTCTAGAGTGAGGATGCACTTGAGTGTCCCTCAGAGCGGGTCACACTCATGGTGGGGCAGGGTGCACGGGAGACAATAGAAACCAGGGCTGCCCCCTGGGACCCCCATCCAGCTGAGGCTCCTGAGCTCTTGATTTGCAGCCACCTAGCATGACAGTTGCTTTTCTCTCGAGGCAGCTCGGGCCTGGGGCTCTGCCTGAACAACCGGCCCCCCAGACAGGACTTTGTGTACCCAACAGTGGCGCCGGGCCAAGCCTACGATGCAGATGAGCAATGCCGCTTTCAGCATGGAGTCAAATCGCGTCAGTGTAAATACGGGGTAGAGAGAGCCTTCCTGCTTTCCTTCCTGGGAGGGGAGGGGGCCGCTGGGGCTGGGGGAGGGAACTCCACCAGGGCACCCACCTGGGAAGTGGGGGGGTGGGAGAGCCGGGAAGGGGGGTGAGGTGAGCCCCCATGGGGACCTGGGAGGACAGAGGTGCATGGAGTGTGCAAAATGTCCCAAGCAATCAGACAGTGCTTGGGAACAAAAATGGGATCACCTGCTTCTCCAGACCCCTGATTTGAGGGCTGGGCTGGGGGGCCAACTTCTGTCTGGCACATCACACCCCCTGTGGGCTACAGCAGGATGAAAGTCTCAAGACCTTTCACGGGGCAGTTTTTAACTAAACATCCAGTCCTGATTGAAATAATTTCCCTGGGGATGAGCCATCTTCCCTACTTGGCAAAGAACTAGACAGAACCTTCCAGGGACTCCCTGTCTGGAGGAGCTCTGAGCCTCCTGACCTCTCCCCACTCTTTCCTGAAGTTTAGACTCCCAAAGCCCCATTCGTGCATAGAGAAGGGCATTGGGGGCAGGGGGTTCCACTCCCAGCTCCCCCCAGGAAGCTGAAGACCTACTGGCTTCCTGCTTCAGCCACCCACCCGCCTCGATTCCCTAAATGCACCCCTAAGCTCCTCACAGTCTCAGCCCTAGGGGCCCAGGCTCAGCCCCAGTTCTTCACACCATCACAACTCAAAGGATCAGAGTTTTTGTGATGCCATGTTAATGCAAAGCAGAGGGCAAGCAGCTGCCAAATTGCCCTCCCTCCATTCCACTGCAAGACAGAGACAAACCCTGGAACAATTTCTGTTTCATTGACATTCCACCCTTGACACCCCCCAACACCCTAACTTAGCTGGTAACTACAGCACTCTCTAAGGAATTCCTAAGGAATTCCGAAGCTACTCCTCAACATCTGCTGTGACCCAGGTATCCTAACAATGATCGTGGTATCTGACATTTACTGAGCTCTATGTGCTAAGCATGTGCTGTGTATCATCATCTAAACTCCTGACAATCCTATTAGCCCCCAAGTTACAGAGGAAGGGACTGAGGCATAGCATAGGGAGGATGACTTGTCCAAGGCCACAGTTCGAGACCATGACAGAGCTGGGATTTAAATCCAGGTCTCTCATGACTCTCTAAATTTTACAAAGGGGCAGGGGAGGGGAGGAGCTGTCAAAATATCAAGCTTGGGCTGGCAGCGGCTATATGTTGAATTGAGCCTTCCTTTTAGTTTTTGAAGGAACATCTTTCAAACCATCTTGGCAAAGGGGGATTTATTTACTTCATGTGGACTGGTTAATATATGTAAAGGGTTCAGCCTTGTGCCTGGTCCAGAGATAGCAGTGGTCATTGTTACCCGATAATGGCATTGGTGCAAGTCCTTTCTTATCTATCCTATCACGTGCCTCATAGCCATTTATATAGGCAAGGCAGGCATTAGGCTGTCCATCTAGTAGATGAGTAAACTGAGGCCCAGAGAGAGGAAATATGTTGTAAGTGGGTAGCAGAATTGAGGTCTCTGCACAACTCAGTGCCTCCTTGTGGAGAGGAGGACAAAAGCAGGGCTGAAGTCATTCACTTGAAGAGGTGTCAGAAGTGGGATTGCGACTGGGCTGACGTGATATTTTTAGATATGGCCAGGAGGACACAGTCTGAGTTTTTAGCTGAGAAGTGTCTTCTGTAAGGCAGAAGGCAGAGACTCTAGAGGACCTTTGAGGGAGAATGTGTTTGAGAACAACTCTTCCAACTTCTCACGTATGTACAGGTATCTCTCAGGGGCTGACCTAGGAAGGGTCCCTTCCAATGGCCATTGATCGATCCAGTCCCACATCTGGAAAGCTTACAAGAATTGGGTTCAAAGAGGGGATTACACTTGATAATTACAGAAGGACCACCTACTTCTTAGAGGAAAGACCCTGGGAGATTGCTTAGGATGTGGGCCAAGAGGGTCAGAGATTTTGCTTCACCTGAACTCAGTGAGGCTTCTCCAGGGATATTAACCTGGACTTTAAGAGTCAGAGTGAGTCCCTGGGACTAGTCCAGCCCATCCAGCATTCAGACGGGAAGAAGATTGGGCTGATTTTTCACCTGGAGAAAGAGGAATGTCGCACACAGACCTAACTTGGCATTATCCCCTCCCAAACTCCTACCCCTCCCCATAGCTTAAAAGTGTTGGGAGCTTCTCCAGTTTAGATGGGGGAACAGAGAACCAACAGCTGGAAAAAACCAGAGATGAGGCCTTTGGCCTAGTCAACATCCAGGCCGATTTCTCAGAGCCACCACTTTCCCTTCAGCTACTTTGCCCGTCCCATAAAAGAACCCCAAATCCTTCCTGTTCCTTGCTCAGCAGGTCCCAAGTTTCCTTCCAGAAACTCAGAAGGCACCAGGAGCTGAATTGCAAAGTTCGTTAGAGCACAGACTCTGAATTAAAGAGCTGGGTTAAACTCCAGGCTACTCCCTTAGTAGCTGTGTGACCTCTAGCAAGTCTGAAGCTTGGTTTTCTCCCAGTAAGATGGGGTAGTACTGCCTAAAGGGGTATATGGCATGTATAAGGTGTTCCATAAATGGAGCTTATTGGCAGAGGATAAGTCACAGGCCATGCCCTGCAAGGGGATGCACGAAGACCCACTGCGAGCCAGGAAGGGAGTATGGGGCTCTCTGCTCCGGGACCGGCAGTGAGCCGGACATCTGGGTCCTCCCAAGCCGGGCGGGCTGCCCCAGGGAGGAAGGGAGGGGGGCGAGCCTGAGCGGGCGCCTCGGCCCGCAGGAGGTCTGCAGCGAGCTGTGGTGTCTGAGCAAGAGCAACCGGTGCATCACCAACAGCATCCCGGCCGCCGAGGGCACGCTGTGCCAGACGCACACCATCGACAAGGGGGTGAGCGCCGGCCAGGACCCCCAACCTGGCCACGCCCCCTGCGCCACCTCCCCCGTTGGCCACGCCTACCCGCCTGTCCTTCGGCCTATTATCTGGTCCCTCCCGCATTGGCCACGACCGTCATCTGTGCTCCCTCGGCTGTGGCCACGCCTACTGCTTGCTCCTTCCCGCGTTGGCCACGCCCACCGTCTATGCTGCCCTTGGTTCTGGCCACGCCTGCTGTTTACTCCCTCCCGCGTTGGCCACGCCCACCGTCTAATGATTCCCACGGCTCTGGCCACGCCTACTGTTTGCTCGCTCCCTCATTGGCCGCGCCCATCCCCTGTGCTGCCCTCGGCTCTGGCCACGCCTACTGCCTGTAGACCCCTCCCCGGCCTGAAGCCACGCCCCACCTCGTCTCCACGCTTATCGTGGTCCTGTCTACACCCCTCCCCATTCAGCACCCTGTGCTCAGGATACGTCTCTCGCTTGTACTTGTCTGTCTCCCAGACCACTCTCCTACGTAACATGACCCTGTCCGCATGTTCAGACTCCGCCTCTGCCCATCCCCTTCCAGCCCCATCCCGAAGAGGCTGATATCTCTCTGGCTGGGGCCTGGAGTAGGGAACGGTGCACGGGGCCCGGGCTGGACTCACTCCTTCCTGTCTCCCCCCACCCAGTGGTGCTACAAGCGGGTCTGTGTCCCCTTTGGGTCCCGCCCAGAGGGCGTGGACGGAGCCTGGGGGCCTTGGACTCCGTGGGGCGACTGCAGCCGGACCTGTGGCGGCGGCGTGTCCTCTTCTAGCCGTCACTGCGACAGCCCCAGGTCAGCCCTCAGGACCCCCACCCGGGAGGGCAGAGCGACCCCCGCCCCCATCGCCCCCTGCCTCATCCCTCTCCTATCCCACCACCCTTTCCAGGCCAACCATCGGGGGCAAGTACTGTCTGGGTGAGAGAAGGCGACACCGCTCCTGCAACACGGATGTGAGTTCCCCCAAACCCCTTGAGGAAGGGGGGAGGAAGCACTAAAAAACAGCTATCAGAGGCCGGGCACCGTGGCTCACGCCTGTAATCCCAACACTTTGGGAGGCCAAGGCAGGCGGATCACGAGGTCAGGAGATCGAGACCATCCTGGCTAACACAGTAAAACCCCGTCTCTACTAAAAATACAAAAATTAGCTGGGCATGGTGGCGGGCGCCTGTAATCCTAGCTACTCGGGAGGCTGAGGGAGGAGAATCGCTTGAACCCGGGAGGCGGAGGCTGCAGTGAGCCGAGATCGCACCACTGCACTCCAGCCTGGGTGACAGAGCGAAACTCCATCTCAAAAAAAAAAAAAAAAAAGCTCTCAGAGTGCTTCATCCGGGCACCTGCTGCCTCCTAGGGAACCTGCAGCCGCCACCCCCCCTCTCTTCCCTCCTCTCCCTGACCCCCACCACCTTCTAGTCCCCAACTCCTCCTCCTTAAAGACCTGGCTCCTTCCAGCTCTCTTTTCCTCCTACGTTTAGACTACAAGCCCCCATCTTGAAATCACTGCTTGGCCCTCACAACCCCCTACCATCCAGTCTCTCCCCTCCCTTTACAGCCCAACTTCCCCGGAAGAGTCCCACCCCTGCCTTCTGTCATCCCCCAAAGTTGTAGCTGAAGCTTCCTCTCACCAAACCCAGTGACAGGTGTCTGTCCTCTGCTTCTGCCCTCAGCTGACCTGGGACCACCAGTGAGCAGTAAGAAGTTTACTGGGGAGGGGGTGTTTCAGAGGGCAGTGAGAGCTTTGGACTCTTCAGCCTCCTGGCTGGGGGGACCCAGGTCTTCAGAGAGTCCACATGCTAGCACCTTCTATAAACCCTGATCCCTTCCAGACCTTCTCTCTCAAGAAAGACTCCATGTGGCCAGGCGCAGTGGCTCACGCCTATAATCCCAACACTTTGGGAGGCTGAGGCAGGCAGATCACCTGAGGTCAGCAGTTCGAGACCAGCCTGGCCAACATGGCAAAACCCCGTCTCTACTAAAAATACAAAAATTAGGCCAGATGCGGTGGCTCACACCTGCAATCCCAGCACTTTGGAAGGCCGAGGCGGGCGGATCACCTGAGGTCAGGAGTTCGAGACCAGCCTGGCTAACATGGTGAAACCCCATCTCTACTAAAAATACAAAAAATTAGCCAGGCCTGGTGGCGTGAGCCTGTAGTCCCAGCTACTCGGGAGGCTGAGACAGGAGAATCACTTGAACCCGAGAAGCGGAGGTTGCAGTGAGCCAAGATTGCGTCATTGCACTCCATCTTGGGCAACGAGCAAAACTCTGTCTAAACATAAATAAATAAATTAAAAATACAAAAATTAGCCAGGCATAGTGGGATGCACATGTAATGCCAGCTACTCGGGAGGCTGAGACAGGAGAATCGCTTGAACCCAGGAGATGGAGGTTGCAATGAGCTAAGATCATGCCACTGTACTGCAGCCTGGGCGACAGAGTGAGATTCTGTATCAAAAAAAAAAAAGAAAAAATGCGAGCAAGAAAGATTCCATAGTCTGGAACCAGAAACCCAGGTGTGTCCTGCCCAGCTCACCCTCAGACCTCTAATGAGGGATCCAGTCCTATCCCAGATGTGTCTACATGCCCAGCCCAGGCTACCTTCCAGGCCTAGTCTCACGCAGACCACCACAGCCTCCTCCCTGGCCTCCCTGCCTCTAGCCTCCCTCCTCCACACCATCCTTCTCTGAGCACCCCTTTTCTGCTCTGACTTCATCCCCCCAAGCCTGGCCTCCCTCCATCTCTCCTCTCCTGCCCCCAGGACTGTCCCCCTGGCTCCCAGGACTTCAGAGAAGTGCAGTGTTCTGAATTTGACAGCATCCCTTTCCGTGGGAAATTCTACACGTGGAAAACGTACCGGGGAGGTGAGTGTGGGACTCCGAAGGCTGTGGGGCTGTGAAGGGCAGCCGTGGGAGTGTCCAGCAGCAGGTGGATGAATGCAGCATCCCGGGGTCTGCCCTGAGCCCTGTCCCCACCTAGGGAGCCAGAGTACTTGGGATACGGTACTATGGGGGTTCAACATGACGCTAGGAGCCCCCACTCCCTCTGCCCAAGCTGCCCTTCCTCTTGGGTCTCGGGTCTGTCTCTCTTGGCCTCACTCCCCCAGGGAGCGAGCAAGGAGTTCCGGGGTGGTCTGGCCCGTGGTGTGACGGGGCCGTGCCCCCCAGGGGGCGTGAAGGCCTGCTCGCTCACGTGCCTAGCAGAAGGCTTCAACTTCTACACGGAGAGGGCGGCAGCCGTGGTGGACGGGACACCCTGCCGTCCAGACACAGTGGACATTTGCGTCAGTGGCGAATGCAAGGTGGAGGGGACTCCCAGGGAGGTGGAAAGGGGATGGGGAGCAGGGGTGGGTTAGGGGGTCGCCTCACTCATGCCTTTTCCATGCAGCACGTGGGCTGCGACCGAGTCCTGGGCTCCGACCTGCGGGAGGACAAGTGCCGAGTGTGTGGTGGTGACGGCAGTGCCTGCGAGACCATCGAGGGCGTCTTCAGCCCAGCCTCACCTGGGGCAGGTGAGAGTCTCCAGCTTCCCTCCCACACTCCCTGCATCGGCCAGCTGGCTGCGGGTGGAGCTGATCTCAGTGCAGTAGCTGAGATCACTAACTCCTCAGACCCCAGGGGCCCCGTGGAGTGTCAGGAGTCCCCAAAAGTCCTGGGGGCTCAGCCAGGCAAAGTGGCTCAAGCCTGTAATCCCATCGCTTTGGGAGGCCAAGGCAGGAGGATCACTTGAGGCCAGGAGTTTGAGACCAGCCTGGCCAACATGGTGAAACCCTGTTTCTACTAAAAATACAAAAATTAGCCGGGTGTGGTGGCGAGCACCTGTAATCCCAGCTACTCAGGAAGCTGAGGCATGAGAATTGCTTGAACCTGGGAGGTGGAGGCTGCCGTGAGCCGAGATCACACGACTGCACTCCAGTCTGGGTAACAGAGCGAGGCTCTGTCTCAAAAAAAAAGAGTGTCTCAGGAGATAGGAGCCTAAATCTGTCTCCTCTGCCTCCTGGAGGAGCTCATGCCACATCTGGGTGGAAGCGAGCGTCACTTTCCATCCTCTGTGAGCCAGAGGAGCTGCAGGAATGTTCTGTGCTAGCAGGGAAAGGCTTACAACGGGAGGGGATATTCAGAGAGTGTAGAAAGCACCTTTTCCAGCTTGGGCTTTGGGCGAGTGAGAGAGAGCCCAGGGAGTGGGCAAGAGGGGAGGAGGCTCAGGAAATATCTGGAAGGCTGAGGAAGCCGTAGGCACTGTCAGAGGGAAGGGGTGTGTCCAGGTGAGGCAGGAGTAGGTTGCAGAGTGTGAGTTTCATTCCCTAGGTAGAGTCCCATTGGGGTTTTATAATAAGCAGCCTGGCCGCTGGCATCAAAAGTGAGACAGGCACCGTGGCTCACGCCTGTAATCCCAGTGCTTTGGGAGGCTGAAGCGGGAGGATCCCTTGAGCCCAGGAGTTTGAGACCAGCCTGGGCAACATAGGGAGACCCCAACTCTACAAAAAAAAAAATTTTTTTGAGACGGAGTCTCAGTCTGTCACCCAGGCTAGAGTTCAGTGGCTTGATCTTGGCTCACTGCAACCTCTGCCTCCTAGGTTCAAGAAATTCTCCTGCCTCACCATCCCGAGTAGCTGGGACTGCAGACATGCACTACACAACCGGCTAATTTTTGTATCTGTAGAAGAGATAGGGTTTCACCATATTGGCCAGGCTGGTCTAGAACTCCTGACCTCAAGTGATCCACCCACCTAGGCCTCCCGAAGTGCTAGGAATACAGGTGTGAGCCACCACACCTGGCCAAACTCTGCAAAATTCTTTTTTTTTTTTTGAGATGGGGTCTCGCTCTGTCACCCAGGCTAGAGTGCAGTGGCACCATCTTGGCTCACTGCAAGCTCCGCCTACTAGGTTCACGCCATTCTCCTGCCTCAGCCTCCTGACTAGCTGGGACTACAGGTGCCCGCCACCACGCCCAGCTAATTTTTGTATATTTAGTAGAGACAGGGTTTCACCGTGTTAGCCAGGATTGTCTCCATCTCCTGACCTCGTGATCTGCCCGCCTCGGCCTCCCAAAGTGCTGGGATTACAGACATGAGCCACCACGCCAGGCTACAAAATTCTTTTAATTAGGCGGGTGTGGTGGTATACACCTGTAGTTCCAGCTACTCAGGAGGCTGAGAGGCAGGAGGATCCCTTGAGCCCAGGAGGTCAAGGCTGCAGTAAGCTATGATCGCACCACTGCACTCCAACTTGGGTGACAGAGTGAGATCCTGTCTAAAAAAAAAAAAAAAAAAGCTGGCCAGGCTCATACCAGTACTCCCAGCACTTTGGGAGACTGAGGCAAGAGGATCACTTGAGCCCAGGAGTTTGAGACCAGCCTGAGCAACTTAAGGAGACCCCAACTCTACAAAAAAAAAAAAAAAAAAAAAGTTTTTTTTTAGTTAGTCAGGTGTGGTGGCTCACACCTGTAGTCCCAGCTACTCGAGAGGCTGAGGCGGGAGGATCACTTGAGCCTAGGAGTCTGAGGCTACAGTGAGCCAAGATCACTCCACTGCACTCCAGCCTGGGCAACAGAGAGATCCTGTCTCCAAAAAAAAAAAAAGAAAGAAAAAAATAATCCCAACCCAGCCATTTCCTAGCTGTAAAACCTGGTCAAGTTCTTTAGCTTTTCTGTGCCTCAGTTTTGTCATCCCTAAAATGGGGACAATGAAACACCTGATTCACAAGGGTGGGGCAGAGGTGCAGTTAGATGTGCGTTTAGCGCAGTAACAGTTAGCTGTTATCCTCATGGGCCGGGGACAGAGGAGGCAGGCAAGTGTTGGGGACATGCCAAGTGGGTGACATCTGAGCTCTGCTGTTCAGGGTACGAGGATGTCGTCTGGATTCCCAAAGGCTCTGTCCACATCTTCATCCAGGATCTGAACCTCTCTCTCAGTCACTTGGGTGAGCAGATGGTGGGGAGGGGATGAGGATTAGGGGTCAGTGGGGAGGGAGGTTTTAGCATGACTAGAATTCTGAACCCTGCACTGTCCCCTAGCCCTGAAGGGAGACCAGGAGTCCCTGCTGCTGGAGGGGCTGCCCGGGACCCCGCAGCCCCACCGCCTGCCCCTGGCTGGGACCACCTTTCAGCTGCGACAGGGGCCAGACCAGGTCCAGAGCCTCGAAGCCCTGGGACCGATTAATGCATCTCTTATCGTCATGGTAACAGGGAGACTGGGGGCAAGGTGCAGCCTTTGGAATTAGAGACTCCATGCGATCCTTCCACTGGCTGCCGCCCCCTTCCTCCAGGTGCTGGCCCGGACCGAGCTGCCCGCCCTCCGCTACCGCTTCAATGCCCCCATCGCCCGTGACTCGCTGCCCCCCTACTCCTGGCACTATGCGCCCTGGACCAAGTGCTCGGCCCAGTGTGCAGGCGGTGAGGCCGGGGGTGGGGGAAGGCACGAGATACCTGGGCTGAGGTTCTCTGGGCCGGGAGGGGCTGAGCAGGCCTCTCACCCTCCCCCAGGTAGCCAGGTGCAGGCGGTGGAGTGCCGCAACCAGTTGGACAGCTCCGCGGTCGCCCCCCACTACTGCAGTGCCCACAGCAAGCTGCCCAAAAGGCAGCGCGCCTGCAACACGGAGCCTTGTCCGCCAGAGTGAGTGCCGCCAGGGGGCAGTGTTGCTCAGGGTGAGAGGAGAGTACTCCCTGGAGTCAAGAGCGAGTGCTCCAGGGGGGTGGGGACCAGGTTAGTGCAGAGTCGGAGTGACAGTGGGCCGAGTGCTACAGTAATGGTTCTATAGGACTTGTGGGGGAGTCCAAGGTAATAGTGCCCCCAAGGTGGGGGTTAAGGTTGCATGGCCCTGGAGTCAGAATGATGGCGCTGCCTGGTCACTCGCATTGTCCAAAGATTTATTTCTCCTTAGGGTAATGCACCTCTCTGCTCTCTGCCCCGAGTCTGGGTGCAGGCTAACGATGCCCCAGGTGTGGAATGTGGAGGTGACCGGTGCCAGTTTCCACATGACGGCTTGGTGGTTGGAAGGGTGGGGGTAGGCTATAGTGTCCCCTGCTCTAGTGTTGGGACCCCCTGCCCTGCTTACTTGCTCAGACCCCTTCATCTCCTACAGCTGGGTTGTAGGTAACTGGTCGCTGTGCAGCCGCAGCTGCGATGCAGGCGTGCGCAGCCGCTCGGTCGTGTGCCAGCGCCGCGTCTCTGCCGCGGAGGAGAAGGCGCTGGACGACAGCGCATGCCCGCAGCCGCGCCCACCTGTGCTGGAGGCCTGCCACGGCCCCACTTGCCCTCCTGAGTGGGCGGCCCTCGACTGGTCTGAGGTCAGCTGCCCCCTTCCTGCGCGCCCACTCCCTGTGCAGAGAGGGGCAGGGACTGGGATGCCTAGGTGGGGTGTCCACGGAGACGCCTCTGCGCGATCTCCAGGTTAGCTGTCCCCTCCTCACTTCGCACTGGGGAAGCACCCTGAGCACGAAACGCCCCTTCCAACTGCAGTGCACCCCCAGCTGCGGGCCGGGCCTCCGCCACCGCGTGGTCCTTTGCAAGAGCGCAGACCACCGCGCCACGCTGCCCCCGGCGCACTGCTCACCCGCCGCCAAGCCGCCGGCCACCATGCGCTGCAACCTGCGCCGCTGTCCCCCGGCCCGCTGGGTGGCTGGCGAGTGGGGTGAGGTAGGAGGGCGCGCCCCAGAGGGGTGGGGGCCAGGGCAGGGGCTGCGGGACAGCAACTGAGTGGTGCCCCCTCGCAGTGCTCTGCACAGTGCGGCGTCGGGCAGCGGCAGCGCTCCGTGCGCTGCACCAGCCACACGGGCCAGTCGTCGCACGAGTGCACGGAGGCCCTGCGGCCGCCCACCACGCAGCAGTGTGAGGCCAAGTGCGACAGCCCAACCCCCGGGGACGGCCCTGAAGGTATGTGGGTGACCAGCCAGGGTGCGCCAGGAGGGTCCTGGCCAGAGCCAGCCACAGAGGGCATTGAGGATCCTGACTTCATCCTAGAACTTCTGGAACCTCGGAAATGCATTGCTTTGTCTCTGCCAGGCCATCCTTCACCATCCCCTCCCTGCAAGCATTTATTAAGTGCCACTGTATGCTGAGTGTTTCAGGCACCTGACCCTTCTGTGCACCCAAACTTGTGACATTTCTCCAGTCACTTTCATAACCTGTACCTATTCATCTCCACCTGTAGCACACTTTCCTGAATATTTTTCCTTTAAATCGGTTTTTCAACCTCAGGCACTAGTGACATTTTGAGCTAGATGATTGTCGTGGGGAGCTGTCCAACGCAGTGTACGGTTTTTGTTTGTTTTTGTTTTTTGGAGAGATGGGGGTCTTGCTGTGTTACTCAGGCTGGTCTCCAACTCCTGGGCTCAAGCGATCCTCCCACCTCGGCCTCCCAAAGTGCTGGGATTTGTGCCAGCCTGTAAGATGTTTAGTAGCATCCCTGGCTTCTACCCACTGAGTGCCAGTAGCAGCCCTCTCCCAAGTTATGATGACTAGAAATGTCTCCAGACATTGCCCAATGTCCCCTGGGGGTCAAAATCGATCACTTCCCTTGAGAACCACTGCGTTTAAGTATACACATTTTTTTCTGCCTGATTTTTTTTTATTTTTTTATTTACTTTTTTTTTTCTTTTTTTGAGATGGAGTCTCACTGTCACCCAGGCTGGAGTGCAGTGACCTGATCTCGGCTCACTGCAACCTCTGCCTTCCAGGTTCAATCAATTCTCCTGCCTCAGCCCTCTGAGTAGCTGGGAGTACAGGTGCCCGCCACCACACCCCGCTAATTTTTGTATTTTTAGTAGAGACGGGGTTTCACCATGTTGGCCAGGCTGGTCTCAAACTCCTGACCTTGTGATCTGCCGGCCTTGGCCTCCCAAAGTGCTGGGATTAAAGGCGTGAGCCATCATGCCCAACCTTATTTACTTATTTATTTTTGAGACCGGGACTCACTTTGTCACCCATGTTGGAGTGCAGTAGAGCGATCTTGGCTCACTGCAACCTCCACCTCCCAGGCTCAAGCGATCCTCCTGTCTCAGCCCCCCAAATCTCCCCAAGGACTACAGGCAAGAGCCACAGTGCCCAGTTAATTTTTGCATTCTTGTATTCTTTGATAGAGACGGGGTTTTGCCATGTTGCCCAGGCTGGTCTTGAACTCCTAGCCTCAAGCAATCCACCCGCCTCGGCCTCCCAAAGTGGTGGGATTACAGGCGTGAGCCACTGCACCTGGCTGTAATTTTTTTTTTCTTTTTTTGAGACAAAGTCTCACTCTGTCGCCCAGGCCGTAGTGCAGTGGCACGATCTCAGCTCACTGCAACCTCCACCTCCTGGGTACAAGTGATTCTCCTGCCTCAGTCTCCTGAGTAGCTGGGATTACAGGCATGTGCCACCATGACCAGCTAATTTTTGTATTTTTAGTAGAGATGGGGTTTCACCATATTGGCCAGGCAGGTCTTGAACTCCTGACCTTAGGTGATCTGCCCGCCTTGGCCTCCCAGAGTGCTGGGATTACAGGCATGACCCACCGCGCCAGACCCATAAATTTATTTTTGATAGAGAACAATTAATTTCTTACTCTGGGCACTGCAACCAAACTACCTGGGTTCATCTTCCACCTCTGTGTTTTTGTTTCTTTATCTGTCAAGGGATGTAAATGATATATTCACTTGAGGGGTGCCCCAGAAGGGAGATGCAATAAAATGATCCACCCAGGCCAGGTGAGGTGGCTCACACCTGTAATATCAGCACTTTGGGAGGCTGAACTGGAAAGATTGCCTGAGCCCAGGAGTTGGAGACCAGCCTGAGAAACATAGTAAGACACCTGTATCTACAAAAAATAAAATTAGGCTGGGCGTGGTGGCTCACGCCTGTAATCCCAACACATTGGGAGGCCGAGGTGGGCAGATCACCTGAGGTCAGGAGTTTGAGACTAAGCTGGCCAACATGGCGAAGCCCCAGATCTACTAAAAATACAAAAATTAGACAGGGGTGGTGGCATGCGCCTGTAATCCCAGCTACTCGGGAGGCTGAGGCAGGAGAGTCTCTTGAACCCAGGAGGTGGAGGTTGCAGTGAGCCAAGATTGCACCACTACACTCCAGCCTGGGCGACAAAAAAAAAAAAAAAAAAAAAAAAATCCATCTGTAGCTCTTAATTTGCCCCAGGTCCTGCCATAAATCACTGGCCACTAGATGGAAGCCCATATCCATCCATAGTCATCAACAGACATCCTGATCACACAAAATAGTCAATGCTCTGAAAAATACCCTGACTCACCCACTCAGCTGGGACTCAAGATCTTCAGGTTTTGTTTTGTTTGTTTTTGTTTTGTTCTGTTTTGAGACAGAGTCTCACTCTGTCGCCCAGGCTGGAGTGCAGTGACACGATCTCGGCTCACTGCAAGCTCCACCTCCCGGGTTCACGCCATTCTCCTGCCTCAGCCTCCTGAATAGCTGGGACTACAGGCGCCCAACACCACGCCCAGCTAATTTTTGTATTTTTAGTAGAGACAGGGTTTCACCGTGTTAGCCAGGATGGTCTGGATCTCCTGACCTCATGATCCGCCCGACTCAGCCTCCTAAAGTGCTGGGATTACAGGCTTGAGCCACCGCGCCCGGCCTGTCTTCACTCTATTAAAAAAGAAAACGAGTGAGGATTACAGCCCCAAATGGACATTTTTTCCCGGGTGCTATGAAAAGGAACGATGGAAAGGAAAGGGAATATTTGTCTTCTTTTGTTTTATTGGGTCGTGTTTGTTTGTTTGTTTGTTTGACAGGATCTCGCTCTGTCGCCCAGGCTAGAGTGCAGTGGTGCCATCATAGCTCACTGCAGCCTCCACCTCCTGGGCTCAAGCAATCCTCCAGCCTCAGCCTCTTGAGTAGCTGGGACTACAGGTACATGCCACAACACCCGGCTAATTTTTCCTTTCTTTTTTTTTTTTTTTTTTTGTCGTTTTGTTTTGTTTTGTTTTGTTCTGTTTTGTGACGGAGTCTCGCTCTGTCACCCAGGCTGGAGTGCAGTGGCGCGATCTCGGCTCACTGCGACCTCCGCCTCCCGGGTTCAGGGTTCAGGCAATTCTCCTGCCTCAGGCTGTCGAGTAGCTGGGATTACAGGCACCCGCCACCACGCCCAGCTACTTTTTATATTTTTAGTAGAGATGGGGTTTGATCACGTTGGCCAGGCTGGTTTCAAACTCCCGACCTGAAGTGATCCACCTGCCTCGGCCTCCCGAAGTGCTGGGATTACAGGCATGAGCCACCATGCCCAGCCTATTTCTTTCTTTTAATTAGTTTTTGTAGATGCAGTGGACTCACTATGTTGCCCAGGCTGGTCTCGAATTCCTGGGCTCAAGCAGTCCTCCTGCCTTGGCCTCCCAAAGTGCTGGGATTACAGGCATGATACACTGTACCCGGCCCTTTTCTCATTACTAATGTGTCTGTGTTGGCCCCCAACCCTACACTCTCTTAAATCCTCAAAACAGCCCAGTGACATCGGTGCTATTATAAGCCCCCTTTGATAGTTGAGGAAACGAAGGCACAGAAGTCAGGCGTGGTTTGCTCACACCTGTAGTCCCAACTACTCAGGAGGCTGAGGTGAGAGGATCACTTGAGCTCAAGAGTTGGAGACCAGCCTGGTCAACATAGCAAGACACCATCTGTAAAAAAAAAAAAAAAAGTAAATTTAAAAAGAAAGAAACTAAGGCAAAGTCACTGGCCAGGAAGCACTGCAGGTCGTGTGCGCAGCCCTGCGGGGAGGGCGGCTAAGACCTGATTTTCATTCCTTCTCCCGCCCCCGCAGAGTGCAAGGATGTGAACAAGGTCGCCTACTGCCCCCTGGTGCTCAAATTTCAGTTCTGCAGCCGAGCCTACTTCCGCCAGATGTGCTGCAAAACCTGCCAGGGCCACTAGGGAGCGCGCGGCACCCGGAGCCACAGCTGGCGGGGTCTCCGCCGCCAGCCCTGCAGCGGGCCGGCCAGAGGGGGCCCCAGGGGGGCGGGAACTGGGAGGGAAGGGTGAGACGGAGCCGGAAGTTATTTATTGGGAATCCCTGCAGGGCCCTGGCTGGGGGATGGAGAGGGGCTGGCTGTCCCCCCAGGGCCCCTCTTCAGCATCCCCCCCTTCCAGTTCACATAGTGAGACCCCCTCCAGGGTGGGTCTGGGGAGGGGACAGCTGTTCACCCCAGCACCCTTTGCACCCACCCTTAGGGAGTCCTCAACACTCCCCCCCTCCTTTGATCGGAATATGTACTGTGAAGAGTAGGGGTGGGGAGGGGGTCTGCCGGTGCCCTGCCCCCCAGCACTGCCCTACCCCTCCACTCCGAGCTGGGGGGGAGTCTGTGTCTGCTATGGGAGAGGGGGGTAGCACCACCTCCCTGACACCCTCCCCTGACCTGACCAGGGGGAGGATCCACCCCAACCTCTGCCCTGCCTGCCCCAGGGGCACCCCGACATCCAGGCCACCCCCTCATGGTGCTACAGACCCTGCCCTGGGGCCCACACACTCCTGCCAGGAAGCCCTACATCAGTAAAGTTCTGTCTTGTGTAGATTTCTACGAATTGCAGTGTGTGTGTGTCAGTGCATCCAGTAGCCCCCACCCAGGTCTGGAAAGGACCACCCATTTTCCCAGGTCTACCCAGCAGGCAAAAGGGGACTTTTTTTTTTTTTTCTGAGACAGTCCCTGTCGCCCAGCTATGCCTATCATAGCTCACTGCAGCCTTGATCTCCTGGGCTCAAGCGATCCTCCCACCTCAACCTCCCAAAATGCTGGGATTACAGGTATGGGCCACCGTGCCGAGCCAGAAGGGGACTTTTAACAATGCAGACAGGAACCCAGGGATTTTAGGAGAAAAGTACAACAGCTTCTCGTGGAAGCTTTTTTTTTTTTTTTTTTTTTTTTTTTTTTTTTTTTTTTTTTTTTTTTTTGAGACAGGGTCTCACTATGTAACCCAGGCTGGAGTTCAGTGGCACGATCTCAGCTCAATGCAGCCTTGAACTCCTGGGCTTAAACGATTCTCCTGCCTCACCCTGCCAAGTAACTGAGATTATAGGTGCAACAGCACACCTAGCTGATTTTTTAATTTTTTGTAGAGACGAGGTCTTGCTATGTTGCCCAGGCTGGTCTGGAACTCCCAGGCTCAAGCGATCCTCCCACCTCAGCCTCCCAAAGTTCTGGGATTACAGGCATCAGCCACCATGCCTGGCCCTCACAGAGGCTCTTAAAGCCACACGGTCTAGCACCTGCCACCCTGGCCATCGCATTCCCCGTCACTCCGCATGCTCCAGCCACACCAGCCTCCCTGAACTTCCTCAATTGCCCTATGGTTTTCCCATCTCTGGGCTTTTGCTTGAGCAGTTAGCATGGCCAGGTGCACGCTCCTGCCCCTCTTTACCTTTTTTAACTCCAGCTTACACGTCGGTGTCAGCACAAACGTTGTCTCTTCCTAGAAGCCTCCCCTGATGGCCCCCAGCAAAGTGGGGTCCTCCTACCCATTCATATTCACTCTTGAGTGCCTGGAGACATTGCTGAGAATTGCATGCACCAAGCCCATCAATTCTGCAAACTCGCTCAGGAGATTCCAGCAGGGAAGGGCTCCTTCCCAGCTGTGGCCACTAGGGGCGCTGCATATTAACATCTTCAAGGGGGATGCGGGTTTATCGCCCGGACCAAAGATGGATCTGAACATGGGTCCCCCCAGGGTCTCCCAGGATCGGGTCCTGCCTCGGCCACCTCCTTGCTGGGTGGCGTGGGGAAGTAACAGCTTCTTAGAACTGCCATTTCCTCACATGTCGAGAGGATCCTCAGGTGGTTGGCTCGTGTCCCAAAGACTATCTCATGGGCTGACACGTACACGGGCCAGGCTCTGCTGGGGGGGACCCACGTTCCCATTTTACAATGAAAAAAGGGAGTGACTAAGTCATCTAGGAAGTGGCCAAGCTGGTGGCTGTTAAATCTAGATGTGATGTCCAAAGTCAGGGACCTTTCAGATGCACCTGCTTCCTGGTACCCTCCACTTCTGCACACAAACACGTGTGACTTCTTAGGGTCATCTAAAGAGGGAGGTTGGGCTGGGCATGGTGGTTTATGCCTGTAATCCCAGCACTTTGGGAGGCCGAGTTGGGAGGATCACCTGAGGTCAGGAGTTCAAGGCCAGCCTGGCCAACATGGCGAAACTCCGTCTCTACTAAAAATACAAAAATTATCCAGGCGTGGCAGTGGGCACCTGTAATCCCAGCTACTCAGGAGGCTGAGGTACAAGAATCGCTTGAACCCAGGAGGCGGAGATTAAAGTGAGCTGAGATTGCACCACTGCACTCTAGCCTGGGCGACAGAGCTAGACTCTGTCTCAAAATAATAATAATAATAGTAATAATAATGAGGGAGGTTGTCCAGGGATGCCCAGAGCAGACACAGCTGAAGAAGGCACCCTTCCCTGTTTTCGGTTTTTTGGTTTTTTGGTTTTTTCTGGTTTGTTTTTAGAGACAGGGTCTCACTCTTTCACCCAGGCTGGAGTGCAGTGGCACAATCACGGCTCACTGAGGCCTCCACCTTCCATTCAAGCGATCCTCCCACCTCAGCCTCCTGAGTAGCTGGGACTGCAGGCTCATGCCACCATACCCAGCTAATTTTTTTTTCTTTTCATTTTTTGTAGAGATGGGGTCTTGCTATATTGCCCAGGCTGGTCTCGAACTCCTGGACTCAAGTGATCCTCCAATCTTGGCCTCCCAAAGTACTGGGATTACAGGCATGAGCCACCTCCCCTGGGCCCCTTCCTTCGTTTTAAAAAGAGACCCGGGAAGCCCAAATGCTTCCTGAATCGCCCTGAAAAGAGGTGGTCGGTCCTGCAGCCAGCTGACCCGAATGTTCCTGTAGCACCCCTGTCCCCAAGGAGTTGGGGAAGGGGCCTCTGAGGTCCAGTTGTGGCTGCCATCAAGTTCTGACCCCTCCCTTCAGGCTCAGAGCCCCAAACAGCCAGCTCCCCGCCCCCTCCACACCCAGCTTCCCTCCCCCATGGCCTCGGCCCCTCCCGCCAAAGGAAGTGAGAAGGGGCTGTTGTAAGAGGAACTAAAGCTGGGAGTCCGGTGAAGGGGCAGAAGCAGGGCCATGCCCAAGCCACCCCCAAGATCCCCCTGAACCTTCACCTCCATCACAACCCATTCAGGTGCCTCCAGGAGCCCAGACATCAGCCCCCCACCATGGTAAGTCCTTCAAGGGTGGGATCTGGAAGTGCAAAGATGAGGGACACCAGCCAGGTGGAGGTGTCCTGAAAATGACCATCAGAAATTGGGGTGAGGGGAGGGGCATGGTGGACTTCTGTGGGGGCGGGGGTGTCTCTCAGTGCAGCTCAGGTGCCTCCAGCATCCCTTACCAGGGAGCAAGCTCCCATCTGTAGGTGGTGGGGATGCCAGGGTGGTAGACAGAGATCCAAGGATAGGGCAGGACCTGGAAGACAGAAGGTGGCCCAGGGAGAATCACAGAGTCTGCAGGGACAAGGACATACTCTCCTTTGCTTGCAAATATAAGGGAGCCCTTTCCCAGTCCAGCCCAGTCCCTCGTCTCCCTGTGTAGCCTTGCGCCAGTCACTTCCCCTCTCTTGGCCCCGGTTCCCACAGATGTCATATTTGGAAGTCCGTCTAGAAGCGGAAGTTGCTTTTCAGGGGTCTTTCAGTTGCAACATTCTCAGGGTCTGTGGGTTCTGCACAGAGTCCTCAGCTGAGATGGGAAGCTGTGTCTAACAGGCTATGGGGTGGAGTGACGCCCTCCCTGTGCCGGTGACGGGTGGTGTGGCTGAAGCAGAGGCAGGAGAGGCTGAATACGTCCATGCCACCCTTTGGTGGCCATCCCTTATCCCAAGACGAGGATGGCAGCCAGAGGTGTTGCTGCCTGTCAAGTTTGAGGTCTGTTGATGGTGGCAATGGGGAGACTGTCGTGATCATGGGGCTATTCCTAGCAGCATCACAGCACCATAAGACGAAAAGTAAGAGGTGGCCAGGGCTGACTACAAACCCCACCCCACAGCTCTCTGCTGTGTAGACCACTTCAGCTTTCATTTTTCGTCATTCGGTCAATGAGGATGAGAGCATCTGGCTGGGACAGCGGCCACTGCAGGATTCTTGGCAGGTACAGCTTACCAGGGTGGAGTCAGGGACATAGGGCAAGAGTGGTGTTAGTCTCAGGGACACCTTCTTTCAGGAAGTCAGTGAGGGCCAGGTGTGGTGGCTGACACCTGTAATCCCAGCAATTTAGGAAGGCTGAGGCAGGAAGATCACTTGAGGTCAGGTGTTCGAGACCAGCCTGGCCAACATGGTGAACCCTCGTCTCTACTAAAAAATACAAAAAATTAACCGGGCGTGGTGGCACACGCCTGTAATCCCAGCTACTTAGGAGGCTGAGGCCAGAGAATAACTTGAACCCAGGAGGCGGAGGGTGCAGTGAGCCGAGATCCCGCCACTGCACTCCAGCCTGCATGACAGAGCAGACTCCGTCTCAAAAAAAAATTTAAAAAAAGGAAAGCCGATGAGAAATTGGGCATCCTGGAATTCACACCCAAACCATCAGCTGGAGCTCTGAGATTGTTGGGGTGGGAATTCTTCCAAGATGAGAAGCAAGCCAGGGGGCTCAGGTCCTGGGACGGGCAGGGCTTTGATCAAAAGAACACAGGAAGTGATTTGCTACTTGAAAGAAAGGCAACCCCGCCCCAAGGAAGCCCTCTGAAAATGCTTAGTCAACAGTCGGCTTGGCAGAGAAGGTCTGGGAGGGGCCAACCGTATCGCAGAGGATGATGGAAGAGAAAAAAATGACCCCCACTTCTGTCTGGGGATGCTGAAATCTTCCTGGAAGAGTGGTGAATGCCAGGAAGATAGCTGAAGGATTCAATGACACAATATTTCTGAAGTCTTTTACATCAGGGGTCCCCAACCCCCGGGGCCACGGACTGCTATCGGGCCATGGTCTGTTAGGAACCAGGTCACTGAGCAGGAGATGAGTGGCAGGCGAGCGAGCCTGAGCTCCACCTCCTCTCAGATTCTCAGAGGCGCCATTAGATTATCACAGGATCGCAAACCCTGTTGTGAATTTCGCACACGAGGGATCCAGGTTGCATGCTGCTTATGACAATCTAATGCCCAGCCGGGTATGGTGGCTCACACCTGTAATCCTAGCACTTTGGGAGGCAGAGGCGGGCAGATCACGAGGTCAAGAGATCGAAACCATCCTGGCCAAAGTGGTGAGACCCCGTCTCTACTAAAAATACAAAAATGAGCTGGGTGTGGTGGCACATTCCTGTAATCCCAGCTACTCTGGAGGCTGAGGCAGGAGAATCGCTTGAACCCGGGAGGCGGAGGTTGCAGTGAGCCAAGATCGCGCCATTGCACTCCAGCCTGGGCGACAGAGCCGGACTCCATCTCAAAAAAAAAAAAAAAAAACAAAAAAAAAAAAAGAAAATCTAATGCCCTTGGCAGGGTGCAGTGGCTCACGCCTGTAATCTCAACACTTTTGGAGGCCGAGGTGGGCGGATCACCTGAGGTCAAGAGTTCAAGACCAGCCTGGCCAACATGGCAAAACCCTGTCTCTACTAAAAATACAAAAATTAGCCAGTCGTGGTGGCGCACACCTGTAACCCCAGCTACCCAGGAGGCTGAGATAGGAGAATCACTTGAACCCAGGAGGCAGAGGTTGCACTGAGACGAGATCACACCACTACACTCCAGCCTGGGCCACAGAGCAAGGCTGCATCTCAAAAAAAAAGAAAGAAAGAGAGAGAGAGAAAGAAAAAGAAAGAGAGAAAGAAAGAAGAAAAGAAAGGAAGAAGAAAGAGAAAGAAAGAAAAAAAAAAAAAAGAAAAAAAAGAAAGAAAAAGAAAGAAAGAAAGAAAGAAAGAAAGAAAGAAAGAAAGAAAGAAAAGAAAGGAAGGAAGGAAGGAAGGAAGGAAGGAAGGAAGGAAGGAAGGAAGGAAGGAAGGAAAGAAAGAAAAGAAAGAAAGAGAAAGAAAGAAAAGAAAGAAAAGAAAATCTAATGCCCCACTCCACCGTCCATGGAAAAATTGTCTTCCATTATACCGGTCTCCAGTGCCAAAAATGTTGGGGACCATTGCTTTACGGAGCACATAACAGGCACTTGATCCATGGTAGCTGCCATTAGCTGGGATGTCCATTCATTTCTGGATTTAGCAATGGGGATGGACGGAGGTGACGATTGTGGTAATTAGGGAGGAGCTGCTGCGAGTGGTCATTACTGGGTTGTTGGTATCATTGGTTGTGGTGGTGGTTGTGGCTGTTTCTTGTTGCAGGTTCGTGGTGATAATGGCTCTTGCGGGTGGGCTGGCGGTGGTGGCAGTTGGTGTTTAATGTTGTTCATTGGTGGCGGATTGTTTTCAGCTGGAAATGCCGGAGATGCTTGGTGACCGGTGGAATGATGACCGTCGGTGGTTGCTGTTATTTGGAGAGGAAGGGTGTTGGTAGTAGCGTTCATTTGCTGCTGGTAGTTTATTGTTGGTTTCTGGTAAGATGATGATCAGCAATGGTGGTGCTGGTTCAATGTTGGTTTTTGAACAGAATAGGACTGGTGACTGCTGCTTTCTGGGGTTGCTAATGGTAGTTGGTTATGTGTGGTTGTTGATGGCTAGTATTGTTTTTTTGTTTGTTTTGTTTCTGAGACAGAGTCTCGCTCTGTCACCTCGGCTGGAGTGCAGTGATGCAATCTCAGCTCACTGCAACCTCCGCCTCCTGGCTTCAAGAAATTCTCGTGCCTCAGCCTCCCAAGTAGCTGAGATTACAAGCACCTGCCACCACACCCAGCTAATTTTTGTGTTTTAGTGGAGACACAGTTTCACCATGTTGGCCAGGCTGGTCTCCAACTCCAAACCTCAAGTGATCCACCCGCCTCGGCCTCCCAAAGTGTGAGATTACAGGTGTGAGCCACTGTGCCTGGCCGATGACTGGTGGTTGGTTATTATAGCTTGGTGGTGGTGGTGGTGATCGTGGAAGAATGTAACGAAGGCTGATAGTGGAATTGCTCATGGTACCTGTCTGACATTGGCTAGTCATGATGGTATTGGAGTTATCAGCAGTTTCTGTTTGTCTTTGAGAAGGGTAGGAGAGAGAGTGAAGACGTTCACTGGTTGCCTTTGGTTGGTGATGGTGGGGATAATAGTGGATAATAGTGATTGTCTTTTTTTTTTTTTTTGAGACAGAGTCTTGCTCTGTCACCCAGGCTGGAGTGCAGTGGCACGATCTTGGCTCACTGCAAGCTCCACCTCCCAGGTTCATGCCATTCTCCTCCCTCAGCCTCCCGAGTAGCTGGGACTACAGGCGCCCACCACCACGCCCGGCTAATTTTTTCTATTTTTTTAGTAGATACGGGGTTTCACCGTGTTAGCAAGGATGGTCTCGATCTCCTGACCTCGTGATCTGCCCGCCTCAGCCTCCCAAAGTGCTAGGATTATAGGCGTGAGCCACCGCGCCTGGCCAATAGTGATTGTTTCTAAGGTACAGTCACAGGGCCAGGAACAATGGCTCATGCCCGTAATCCCAACAGTTTGGAAGACGGAGTTGGGAGGATCACTTGAGGCCAGGAGTTCGAGACCAGCCTGGGAGACATGGCAATACCCCATCTCTACAAAGCATTTAAAAGTTAACCAGGAGCCGGGCACGGTGGCTCATGCTTGTAATCCCAGCACTTTGGGAGGCCGAGGCGGGCGGATCATGAGGTCAGGTGATCGAGACCACGGTGAAACCCTGTCTCTACTAAAAATACAAAAAAAAAAATTAGCCGGGCGTGGTGGCGGGCACCTGTAGTCCCAGCTACTTGGAGAGGCTGAGGCAGGAGAATGGCGTGAACCCGGGAGGCAGAGCTTGCAGTGAGCCAAGATTGCACCACTGCACTCCAGAATGGGTGAGAGAGCGAGACTCAGTCTCAAAAAAAAAAAAAAGTTAGCCAGGGATGGTGGCATGGACCTGTAGTACCAGCTAATTGGGAACCTGAGGTGGGAAGATCACTTGAGCCCAGGAGTTCCAGGCTACAGTGAGCTGTGATGGCCCTACTGCACTCCAGCCTGAGCAACAGAGACAGACTCTGTTTCTAAACAAATAAATAAGATACAGCCACAAAGCATGGAGACCAGTGAAGTGGCTGCTGGGTCCAGAATCAGTGGCCATGAGGATGGACAGGAAAGGCTGGGAGTCAAAAAGAATTTAGGAGAAAGAATCAGTAAGACCACTAATTGGGCACCGGCACAGTGGCTCATGCCTGTAATCCCAGCACTTTGGGAGGCCGAGGCAGGTGGATCACTTGAGGACAGGAGTTCAAGACCAGTCTGGCCAACATGGTGAAACCCCGTCTCTACTAAAAATACAAAAATTAGCCAGGCAGGGTGGCATGTGCCTGTAATCCCAGCTACTCAGGAGGCTGAGGCAGCAGAATCGCTTGAACCCGAGAGGCAGAGGTTGCAATGAGCTGAGATCACACCACTACACTCCAGCTTGGGCAACAGAGCAAGACTCTGTCTCAGAGGGAAAAAAAAAACCAATGCCCGTAATTGATTGGATGCAAAGAGTGAACGTAGCAATGAATCAGAGACAGGCAGGTTTCTGTCTTGGGGGTTGGGGACCACATCCCAGAGGATCTTCCCCAAAAAGCAGGAGGGGCAACACCAGGGTTCCCCAGCTCCAGCTTCTGCGTGGAGATGTCTGAGGCGGTAGCCACCGACTGTCAGCATCTCCACCGACGAGACAAAGGGCCCAGCTCCAGAAAGACAAGGGTCCCTACATACAAAGGCCGGGCGCGGTGGCTCACGCCTGTAATCCCAACACTTTGGGAGGCCGAGGCATGCGGATCACAAGTCAGGAGATCGAGACCATCCTGGCTAACACAGTGAAACCCCATCTCTAAAAATACAGCGGCCGGGTGCGGTGGCTTACACCTATAATCCCAGCACTTTGGGAGGCCGAGGTGGGCGGATCATGAGGTCAGGAGATCGAGACCATCCTGGCTAACACTGTGAAACCCCATCTCTACTAAAAATACAAAAAATTAGCCGGGCGTGGTGGCCGACGCCTGTAGTCCCAGGTACTCGGGAGGCTGAGGCAGGAGAATGGCGTGAACTCAGGAGGCGGAGCTTGCAGTGAGCCTAGATGGCGCCACTGCACTCCAGCCTGGGTGACAGAGCGAGACTCCGTCTCAAAAAAAAAAAAAAAAAAAAAAAAAAAACAAAAAAAAATTAGCCAGGCGTGGTGGCGGGCGCCTGTAGTCCCAGCTACTTGGGAGGCTGAGGCAGGAGAATCACTTGAATCCGGGAGGTGGAGGTTGCAGTGAGCCGAGATCACGTCACTGCACTCCAGCCTGGGGAACAGAGTGAGATTCCATCTCAAAAAAAAGAAAAGAAAAGAAAAGAAACAGAGTCCAGTCCCCCTGCTCCCCTGAGGGATGGAGCCTTTGGGGGTGAGAATGTTGTTTGCACAGTGCATGGACGCCGAGTGTGGCCCCAGAGCCCCACTGAGCTGGGGGCAAGGCTCCAGGGCCACCCCCAGGCACCAGGGCAGGGTCTGGGAGCTGAGAGCTGGCTCCAGAAGCAGCCACGGAGGCTTAGCTCTCCTCCCGGCAACCACAGCTCGCAGGACCCGGGCGAGGAAGGAAGTGGCTGTTGGTTGCTGTCTTCAATCTAGAGCTCTTGCTCATCACACCCAGAAAAAGCAGACAGCCTGGAGCCCATGGGGTGAATTGCAAAAGCTCCCTCCTCCAGCCCTTCCTCTTGGCCAGCTCAAGGCCACCGTTGATGGAGGCAGTGAGGGAGGCTAGCGTTTACACTGGACAGAAAAGAAACAGAGTCCAGTCCCCCTGCTCCCCTGAGGGATGGAGCCTTTGGAGGTGAGAATGTTGTTTGCACAGTGCATGGACGCAGAGTGTGGCCCCAGAGCCCCACTGAGCTGGGGGCAAGGCTCCAGGGCCACCCCCAGGCACCAGGGCAGGGTCTGGGAGCTGAGAGCTGGCTCCAGAAGCAGCTTTGTTGAATCAAGCAGCTTTGCTTCGTTGAATCTGCAGAGCAGCCATGAGACCTGCATACCTCGATATTCCCATTTTCCAAATGAGGAACCTGAGGCAGAGAGGTTAGGCGAGCTGCCTATACAACCTAAAGCGAAAGAGGATTTTGACTCAGTGACTCCCAAGGCCGCACTATTAACAGCCATCTTGGCCAGGCGCAGCAGCTTGCGCCTGTAATTCCAGCGCTTTGGGAGGTCAAGGCAAGAGGATCAGGAGCCCAGGAGTTTGAGACCAGCCTAAGCAACATAGTGAGACTTTGTCTCTATTAAAAAAAAAAAAAATGTGGCTGGGTGCGGTGGCTCATCCCAGTACCCATCATCCCAGCACTTTGGGAGGCCGAGATGGGTGGATCACGAGGTCAGGAATTCAAGACCAGCCTGGCCAACATGGTGAAACCCCATCTCTACTAAAAACACAAAAATTAGCCAGGTGTGGTGGCGTGCACCTGTAATCCCAGCTACTCAGGAGGCTAAGGCAGGAGAATTGCTTGAACCCGGGAGGCAGAGGTTGAGCCAAGATCACGCCACTGCACTCACACACTGAGCAACAAGAGCAAGACTCCATCTCGAATAAAAAAAAAAAAAAAATGTGGCTGGGTGCAGTGGCTCACGCCTATAATCCCAGCACTTTGGGAGGCCGAGACGAGTGGATCACCTGAGGTCAAGAGTTCGAGACCAGCCTGGCCAACATGATGAAACCTGATCTCTACTAGAAATACAAAAATTAGCCAGGCATGGTGCACGCCTGTAATCCCAGCTACTTGGGAGGCTGAGGCAGGAGAATCACTTTAACCCGGGAGGCAGAGGTTGCAGTGAGCCTAGATCATGCCGCTGCACTCCAGCCTGAGCAATAGAGCGAGACTCCATCTCAAAAAAAAAGAAAATGTATTAGCCAGGCGTGGTGTTGTGCACCTGTGGTCCCAGCTACTCAGGAGGCTGAGGCAGGAGGATCGCTTGAGCCTGGGAGGTCAAGGCTGCAGTGATATCAGTCAAACCACTGCCTTCCAGCCTGGGCAACAGAACAAGACCCTGTCCAAAAAAAAATAACAGGCACCTTGACCACAGCCTCCTGTCCTCCTAAGCGATGAGAGGCCAGCAGGACCATGTGCTGACCCCACATGGCCTGGGCTGTCTATCCCTCCAATACCATGACCCTCCATTCCAAACAGACTAGAATCCTGGTGTCCACCACACACCCAAGGCCTCTCTGGCTGATGTCTCTTGCAGCCACCACTGATGCTGCCTGGAAAGTTCATGTTGCAAGACCTGCCTTCTACAGGAAGCCCTCTCGCCTCTTCACAGTACCCTCCAGCCATGGTCTTCTTTGGGCAACTGAGACACCACTTGGGGAACACCGAGCCCCCCAAGGGCAGGTTCTGGGCCTGGTCCACCTAAGCCTGGTCTCCACCTACCTCCATGCACAGTAGGGGCCCAGGAAGTGTGTTCCCTCCATGGCACACATTCCCCAGCCCCATAGGCGCCATCACCTTCACCACAAACAGCCCCTCCTTGGTGTGACACCAGGAAGGTTGTCCCCGCCTGCCCTAGTTCTGCCTTCTGCCTTGGGGTAGAGAGACCTCTCTGAAGAGCTGAAGGAAGAAGCTACCCGTCCTTCCTACCCCAACCATCTCAAGCCCCTGACTGCCTTTCACAAGAGCTCCAGCAGGTTGAGTCATATTCAGCTTGTGGTCAACTGTGACCACAAGCTCTTCGTTGCATCCCCACCCCCAAGGAAGAGACTTACAAACAAACAGTTTTGACTTGACCCATGGAGACTTGGAGGCCACAGAATGAGAGAGATGTCTGGGAGACATGGCAGGGGGCAGTCTCATCCCAATGGGACTTCATTCATTCATTCATTCATTCAACAAGTATGTATTGACCAGGCTTTCTGTCCAACACTGATGCCTTAAATCCTCTCAAGGTCACAGATGACATTTCCTGAGGCATCTCGGTGCATTTTTTCTCTTTGTTCGCTCCTGTACTCCTTTCAGAGACCCCACACAAGTGTCATTATGGAATCCATTTGGTTATTTGTTCTTGTTATTGTTGCTGTTGTTGAGATGGAGTCTCATTCTGTTGCCCAGGCTGGAGTGCAGTGACGTAATCTCGGCTCACTGCAACCTCCGCCTCCTGGGTTCAAGCAATTCTCTTGCCTCAGCTTCCCAGGTAGCTAAGACTACAGGCACCCGCCACCACACCCGGCTAATTTTTGTATTTTTAGTACAGATGGGGTTTCACCATGTTGGCCAGACTGGTCTTGAACTCCTGACCTGAAGTGATCTGCCTGCCTCAGCCTCCCAAAGTGCTGGGATTACAGGCGTGATCCACCATGTGCGGCCAAATCCGTTTGCAAAGAGGGGAAACTGAGGCTTGGAGAAGAGAAGTGACTTTCCCAGAGTCACACAGTCAGTCAACTGTCAAGCCAGGCCTTGACTCCAATCTGTCACATGCCAAAATTCTCGACTATCCTCCCCGTACGGTATTCACTTGAGCAAAACCCTCTCTCCCTTCGACGCAAACAGCCTGTGATTTTTACGATTGGCTGGAGCATGGAGTGTCTGGGGGCCTCTAGTGCCTGGGGCAGGATAGAGAGGGAGAGAATGGTAAGAGAAGAGGGCCACTCTACCGGATGAGGGAAGAGGGGAAGGGCAGGAAGAGGAACCAAGTCGTCAGAGCCGGGAAAGCCAGGCGAGCTGACAGGCCTAGCCAGACACAGCTGACCCCAGTGAGGGGAAATGGCCTTGGGTCTTAGTTCAGCCTGAGTGGCCTGGCAGGCTGAAGGCTGGACTGGCCCCCAAAGGCGAAATTGTAGACATGACCCATCTTCTCCCCACCCCATCCTCATCTGACCTCAGCAACAACCCCAGCGATCTCTGATACAGACCGGGCTGGGGATGGACAGCTTCGTGGGTCCTCCCCAAGGTCCTCTCTGCACTGCTGTGTGTCCTTGAAGAGGACGCTTAACCTCTCTGTGCTGTAGTTTTCTCTTCTATAAAATAGACCCAGGACGGGTGCGCTGGCTCACGCCTGTAATCCCAGCACTTTGGGAGGCTGAGGCGGGAGGATCACCTGAGGTTGGGAGTTCGAGATGAGCGTGCCCAACATGGTAAAACCGCGTCTCTACTAAAAATACAAAAATCAGCCGGGCACCTGTAATCCCAGCTACTCAGGAGGCTGAGGCAGGAGAATCGCTTGAACCTAGGAGGTGGAGGTTGCAGTGAGCCAAGATAACGCCACCGCACTCCAGCCTGGGTGCGACAGAGCAAGACTCTGTCTCAAAAAAAAAAAAATGGACCCAGTGGGCTGGGCATGGTGGCTCACGCCTGTAATCCCAGCACTTTGGAAGGCCAAAGCAGGTGGATCACGAGGTCAGGAGTTCAAGACCAGCCTGGCCAAGATGGTGAAACCCCGTCTCTACTAAAAATACAAAAATTAGCGGGCATGGTGGTGAGCGCCTATAATCCCAGCTACTCGGGAGGCTGAGGCAGAGAATTGGAATTGCTTGAACCTGGGAGGTGGAGGTTGCAGTGAGCCGAGGTCGTACCACTGAATTCCAGCCTGGGCGACAGAGCAAGACTCCATCTCAAAAAAGAAAAAATAAATGGACCCAGTGATAGGACTGACCTCAACCAGCATGTGTTGAAAGGATAAGATGAAGTAATTCACATAAAAAGCTTAGACCAGGCTCGGCCTGATGGCTTATGCCTGTAATCCTAGTACTTTCATAGGCGGAAGCAAGAGGATTGTTTGAAATTCAGGAGTTCAAGACCAGCCTGGGCAACATAGCAAGACTCTATCTCTGTTTGTAAACATATATATTAAAATAAATAAATAAAGGCCAGTTGTGGTGGCTCATGCTTGTAATCCCAGCACTTTGGGAGGCCGAGGCCGGTGGATCACTTGAGGTCAGGAGTTCGAGACCAGCCTGGCCAACATGGTGAAACCCCGTCTCTACAAAAAATACAAACATTACCTGGGCATGGTGGCATGCACCTGTAATCCCAGCTACTTGGGAAGCTGAGGCAGGAGAATTGCTTGAGCCAGGGAGGCGGAGGTTGCAGTGAGCAAAGATCATGCCACTGCACTCCAGCCGGGGCAAAAGAGCAACACTCTGTTTCAAAAATAAATTAATTAATTTAATTAAATAAATAAAAATAAAAAATTTTTAAAAAAGCATAGACCAGGCCAGGCACAGTGGCTCACGCCTGTAATCCCAGCACTTTGGGAGGCTGAGGCGGGCGGATCATGAGGTCAGGAGCTCGAGACCATCCTGGCTAACAAGGTGAAACCCCATCTCTACTAAAAACACAAAAAATTAGCTGGGCATGGCCGTGGGAGCCTGTAATCCCAGCTACATGGGAGGCGGAGGCAGGAGAATGGCGTGAACCCGGGAGGTGGAGCTTGCGGTGAGCGGAGATCGCGCCACTGCACTCCAGCCTGGGCGACAGAGCGAGACTCCATCTCAAAAAAAAAAAAAAAAACGTAGACCAGAGCCTGGCACACAGAATAAGTGCTAGTTTGGTGTTTGGGTTTTTTCTGGGGGGTCTTCGTCTGTCATACAGGCTGGAGTGCCGCCACAATCATAGCTCACTGTAACACCAAACTCCCGGGCTCAAGTGATCCTCCTGCCTCAGCCTCCTGAGTGGCTGGGACCACAGGCGCACACCACCATACCTGGCTAATTTTTTTTTTTTTTTTTTTTGCAGAGACGGGGGTCTCACTATGTTGCCCAGGCTGGCCTCAAACACCTGGCCTCAAGTGATCCTTCCACCTCAGCCTCCCAAAGTGCTGGGATGACAGGTGTGAGCCACCACCCGGCCAGGTGTTAACTGTTGTTGTCATTGTTTTCTCTTGTTGTTATTTCCATCCAATCTCCACCCTTAAGCTCTTCAGAGACAAAATGCACTTCCTGTGTCCCCACCCACTGACGCAGCTGTGCCTGTCCCCAGCCTCTCCCCAAATACCTGTTTAGAAAAAGAACAGACCCTTACCTCTCACGACCCTGCTCCTGCCCCACTAGGCCCATGAATGATGCCACTTTGCCCACAATTATTTATTTTTTAATTTTTTTATTATTATTTTTTTGAGACAGAGTTTCGCTCTTGTTGCCCAGGCTAGCTTGCAATGGCACGATCTTGGCTCACTGCAACCTCTGCCTCCCAGGTTCAAGCTATTCTCCTGCCTCAGCCTCCCGAGTAGCTGGGATTACAGGCGCCCTCCACCACACCTGACTAATGTTGTATTTTTAGTGGAGACGGGGTTTCGCCACGTTGGTCAGGCTGGTCTCAAACTCCCAACCTCAGTTGATCTGCCCACATCAACCTCCCAAAGTGCTGGGATTACAGGCGTCAGCTACTGCACCCAACCTGCCCACAATTTTTATTGTCTCTTCTCATCAACCATCTGGTCTCCCCATCTTGAAAATGAAATGAGCTGGGCGTGGTGGCTCATGCCTGCACTCCCAGCACTTTGGGAAGCTGAGGTGGGTGGATCACTTGAATTTGAGGTCAAGAGTTACAGACCAGCCTGGCCAACATGGTGAAATCCCTGTCTCTGGCCGGGCGCGGTGGCTCATGCCTGTAATCCCAGCACTGTGGGAGGCTGAGGTGGGCGGATCACCTGAGGTTGGGAGTTCGAGATGAGCGTGTCCAACATGGTGAAATCCCGTCTCTACTAAAAATACAAAAATCAGCCGGACTTGGTGGCGGACGCCTGTAATTCCAGCTACTCGGGCGGCTGAGGCAGGAGAATCACTTGAACCTGGGAGGCGGAGGTTGCAGTGAGCCGAAATCATACCACTGCACTCCAGCCTGGGTGACAGAGTAAGACTCTGTCTCAGAACAACAACAACAAAAAAACACAGGAAACACGGGCTCCCCTGACCCCACTTCTCCCCGACAGCCTCCCTCCCTCTTCCCTTTCTCAGCCAGATCCTCATTCCTGTCTATACCTCCTAGCCTCCCAATCCTGCTTCTGACCCTGGGGCCCCCTCTTAGTCTCCAGTGAGCTCAGACACTCTTCAGGGTTGAGTTGATGGCTCCTAATCCACCCTCGTCCCATCTGGGCCTCCCCGGCCTGGTCGGGGTTTTGCCTCTGACTTCCCTGGCAGTTCCTACTCAGCCAGTCTGTGGTGAGGGTCAACTTCACCCCCTCCACGCCACTGCTCCCCAGGATTCTGTCATCTCCCAACGCACCCCAGGGGCTCTCAGTGCATCCCAGTCAGCACCTCCTTCTTTTTGTGTTGTTTTCAAGACAGGGTTTCACTCCTATTGCCCAAGCTGAAGTGCAGTGGCACGATCTTGGCTCACTGCAACCTCTGCCTCCCGGGTTCAAGCGATTCTCCTGCCTTAGCCTCTCGAGTAGCTGGGATTATAGGCGCCTGACACCACACCTGGCTAATTTTTGTATTTTTAGTAGAGATGGAGTTTCACCATGTTGGCCAGGCTGGTCTCGAACTCCTGACCTCAAATGATCCATCCACCTTGTCCTCCCAAAGTGCTGGGATTACAGGCATGACACACCATGCCTGGCCAGCACCCACTTCTTATAAAAACACCTAATCTGGCCTCCTTTAAATCCCGACGTTAACCTCAGACAATGGACACACTCGACTCCCATAGTTTCAAAAAGAATCAATGTGATTGCCTGTAATGAACACCTTAGTCCAAATATGAGAGTGCTAGGGTCAGGCCAAAGCTAATCTCAGCACTTTGAGAAGCCAAGACGGGTGGATCACCTGAGGCCAGGAGTTTGAGATCAGCCTGGCCAACATAGAAAAACCCTGTCTCAAGCCAGGCGCGGTGGCTCACACCTGTAATCCCAGCACTTTGGGAGGCTGAGGTAGGTGGATCACCTGAGGTCAGGAGTTCCAGACCAGCCTGACCAACATAGTGAAACCCCAACTCTACTAAAAATACAAAAAAATTTAGCTGGGCCTGTTGGCGGGCTCCTGTAATCCCAGCTACTAGGGAGGCTGAGGCAGGAAAATCACTTGAACCCGGGAGGCGAAGGTTGCAGTGAGCTGAGATCACATCATTCTCCAGCCTGGGCAACAAGAGAGTAACTCCGTCTCAAAAAGGAAAGAAAGAAAGAAAAAGAAAAATCCTGTCTCTACTAAAATTACAAAACATTAGCTGGGCGTGGTGGTGCATGCCTGTAATCCCAGGTACTCAGGAGGCTGAGGCACGAGAATCGCTTGAATCCAGGAAGCAGAGGTTGCAGTGAGCTGAGATCTCACCACTGCACTCCAGCCTGGGCGATAGAGCAAGACTGTGTCTCAAAAAAAAAAAAAAAAACGTCTGTAATCCCAGAACTTTGGGAGGCCAAGGCGGGTGGATCACCTGAGGTCAGGAGTTCGAGACCAGCCTGACCAACATGGTGAAACCCCATCCCTACTAAAAATACCAAAAATTAGCCGGGCATGCTGGCAGGTGCCTGTAGTCCCAGCTACTCAGGAGGCTGAGACGAGAATCACTTGAAACCGGGAGGCAGAGGTTGCAGTGAGCTGTGATCGCGCCACTGCTCTCCAGCCTGGGCGACAGAGTGAGACTCGGTATCAAAACAAAAAAAGGAAAGAAAGAAAGAAGGTGCTAAGGTCAGCAGTCCAAGAAGGCCCAGGAGAGCCACCAGGTGCTCCCACCTGTACACAAGTAGGAAAGTCCCACCTACAGGTCATTTTTTTTTTTTTTTTTTTTTTTGAGACGGAGTCTTGCTCTGTCTCCCAGGCTGGAGTGCAGTGGCGCGATCTCGGCTCACTACAAACTCCGCCTCCCGGGTTCACGCCATTCTCCTGCCTCAGCCTCTCTGACTAGCTGGGACTACAGGCGCCCACCACCACGCCCAGCTAATTTTTTTTTTGTATTTTTAGTAGAGACGGGGTTTCACCGTGGTCTCGATCTCCTGACCTCGTGATCCGCCCGCCTCGGCCTCCCAAAGTGCTGGGATTACAAGCGTGAGCCACCGCGCCCGGCCACCTACAGGTCATTTTTAACGCCACCACCGGCATGACTTTCAGTGAAGTGAGCTTCCAAAATGTTTAACTTGGCCAGGCACCATGGCTCATGCCTGTAATCCTGGCAGTCTAGGAGACTGAGGCAGGAGGATTGCTTGAGCCCAGGAGTTAGAGACCAGCCTGGGCAACATAGGGAGATCCCATCTGTAAAAAAAAAAAAAATTTAAGTAACTGGGCACAGTGGTACTTGCTTGTGGTCCCAGCTAGTCAGGAGGCTGGGGTGGGAGGATCACTTGAGCCCAGATGTCAAAGCTATAGTTAGCTATGATTGCACCACTGCACTCCAGCCTGGGCAACAGAGCAAGACCCTGTCTCAAAAAAATAAATAAGTAAATAAATGTTTAAAATAAACAAAGTGTTGAGCTCTTAGCACACTGAACAAAACTAAAATCTCCCAGCCGGGCCCAGTGGCTTCCACCCATAGGCCCAGCTACTCAGGAGGTCAAGACAGGAGGATTGCTTGGGCCCAGGAGTTCGAGGCCACAATGAGGTATGATCGCACCAGTGCACTCCATTCTGGGTGACAGAGTGAGACCTTGTCTCAAAAAAGACAAGAAAAAGAAAGGAAGGGCCGGTGCAGTGGCTCATGCCTATAATCCCAGTGCTTTGTGAGGCCGAGGCGGGCAGATAACGAGGTCAGGAGATTGAGACCATCCTGGCTAACACGGTGAAACCTCGTCTCCACTAAAAATACAAAAAAAAAAAAAAAAAAAAAATTTAGCTGGGCAGGAGAATGGCATGAACTCTGGAGGCAGGGCTTGCAGTGAGCCAAGATTGCATCACTGCCCTCCAGCCGGGGCAACAGAGTGAGACTCCATCTCAAAAAAAAAAAGAACAAAAAGAAAGAAAAAGAAAAAGGAAGGAAGGCCGGGTGCAGTGGCTCATGCTTGTAATCCCAGCACTTTGGGAGGCTGACATGGGTGGATCATGAGGTCAGGAGTTCAAGACCAGCCTGGCCAATACGGTGAAACCTCGTCTCTACTAAAAATACAAAAATTAGCCGGGTGTGGTGGTGCGCGCCAATAGTCCTAGCTGCTCAAGAGGCTGAGGCAGAAGAATCGTTTGAACCCGGGAGGTAGATTTTGCAGTGAGCCAAGATCGCGCCACTACACTCCAGCCTGGCCAACAGAGCAAGACTATATCTCAACCAACCAAACAAAAAAAGATAGAAAAAAAAGAGGAAGGAAGGAAGGAAGGGAGGGAGGGAGGGAGGGAGGGAAAGGAAGGGAAGAAAGGAAAGAAGGAAAGAAAAATGGAAGGAAAGAAAGAAGAAAGAAAGAGAAAGAAAGAGAAGGGAGGGAGGGAAGGAAAGAAGGAGGGAGGGAGGGAGGGGAGGGGAGGGAGGGAAAGAAAGAGGAAGAAAGAAAGAGAGAAAGAGAGAAGAAAGAAAGAGAGAGAGAAGAAAGAAAGAGAGAAAGAAAATAAAAAGAAAAAAAGGAGAGTGAGAGAGGGACAGTGGGAGGAAGGAAGGGAGGGAGAGAAGGAGAAAGGAAGGGAGGGAGGAAGAAGGAAGGAAGAAAAGAAGAGGGGAAGGAAGGAAGGAAGGAAGGAAGGGAGGAAGGGAGGGAGGGAGGGAGGGAGGGAGGGAGGGAATTCATGCTGACTACTCAGGCCAGGAGCAGTGTGAGGGGTTGAAGCCCTGACTACCCCAGCATTCCATTCTCTGTCCCTGCTGCCGCCACACCTCCACACCTTTCCCCAGACAGTTAACCCTGGCTGGTGCACCCTTTCTCCCAGCTGTTTATCAAAACCCTTCTCAGGCCAGGCACAGTGGCTCACACCTGTAATCCCAGCGTTTTGGAAGGCCAAGGTGGGAGGATCACTTGAGCCCAAGAGTTATAGACATCAGCCTGAGCAACAAAGCAAGACCATGTCTCTATGAAATATTTAAAAATTAGCCAGGCATGGCCAGGCGCGGTGGCTCACACCTATAATCCCAGCACTTTGGGAGGCTGAGGTGGAGAGATCACAAGGTCAGGAGATTGAGACCATCCTGGCTAATACAGTGAAACCCTGTCTCTACTAAAAATACAAAAAATTAGCCGCCATAGTGGCGGGCACCTGTAGTCCCACCTACTCGGGAGGCTGAGGCAGGAGAATGGCATGAACCCGGGAGGCGGAGCTTGCAGTGAGCCGAGATCGTGCCACTGCGCTCCAGCCTGGGCGACAGAGCAAGACTCTGTCTCAAAAAAACAACAACAACAAAAAATTAGCCAGGCGTGGTGGCATGTGCCTGTAGTCTCAGCTACACAGGAGGCTGAGACAGGAGGATCACTTGAGCCCAGGAGGTCAAGGCTGCAGTGAGCCATGACCTTGCCACTGCACTCCAGCCTGGGAGACAGAGTGAGACCCTGTCTCAAAAACCAAACCAAAACAAAACAAAAAAATACTTCTCAGCACCAGCCCAGCCTCCTGTGCGTGTAGATAGAGGCAAGAACCTGTTCTTTTCTTTTTCTTCTTTTTTTGAGACCAAGTCTAGCTCTGTTTGCTCAGGCTGGAGTGCAGTGGTGCAATCTCGGCTCACTGCAACCTCTGCCTCCCAGGATCAAGCGAGTCTCCTGCCTCAGCCTCCTGAGTAGCTGGGATTACAGGCGTGCACCACCACACCCGGCTACTTTTTTGTATTTTTAGTAGAGACGGGTTTCATTATGTTTGCCAGGCTGGCCTCGAACTCCTGACCTCAGGTGATCCACCCGCCTCAGCCTCCCAAAGTGCTGAGATTACAGGCGTGAGCCACCGCGCCCAGCCAAGAACCTGTTATTTGCTGTTGAATAGACCCAGGTTCAAATCCCACACCCTTGGAAACAATACCTGTATCTTTAGTCCAGTGTCCTTAAGGAAGCTGCTATACTTCTCCAGCTTCCGTTTTCCTTCGAGCCTACCCCACACTGAGATGGTGTGATGATGGCTGGCAGTATCAATGATCTACATCCCCCAAAGCAGGTACAGCATAGGTGCTCGGTGAGTGTTAATTCTTTCCTTTTTTTTTTTTTAAGATGGAGTTTCACTCTTGTTGCCCAGGCTGGAGTGCAATGGCACCATCTGGGCTCACCGCAACCTCCACCTCCCAGGTTCTAGCGATTCTCCTGCCTCAGTCTCCCGAGTAGCTGGGACTACAGGAGCCCGCCACCACGCCCAGCTAATTTTTGTATTTTTAGTAGAGATGGGGTTTCACCATGTTGGTCAGACTGGTCTCAAACTCCCGACCTTAGATGATCCACCCGCCTCGGCCTCCCAAAGCGCTGGGATTGCAGGTGTGAGCCACCACGCCCAGCCGTGTTAATTCTTTCAAATGCCCCTCAGCCTGGCTCTATCCTCATGACCACTCAGGCTTGGGGAGGGGCACCAGCCTCCCATCCCACCTTGTTCCCCCAGAGTAGTTCATCCTCTCATCAACCCTGGGAAGTGGAGCTGCCTCTCCCTTTTTATAGATGAGACAATGGAGACTCACAGCAGCATCTGTTCGCCCAGTCAGGATCAGAACCCAGATCTACCCCCATGCCAAAGGCTGGGCTTATTTAATGCCCATGGGCATCCCTCAACAACCTCTAGCTGTCAGCATGTCCAGAATCTGATCATGCACCTCCACCCCGCCCCCAACCCCACTCAAGAACATTCTGTGGCTCCCCAGTACCCCCAGGAGAGACTGGCTCCACTTCTGCCTTACAGTTGCCCATGTGGACACTTCTGCTTGTGCCCTGCCTGTATCCCTGGAATCCACTGGCAAACACAGTCCACTTTAAAGACTTCAATCCCAGGTTGGGAGTGGTGGCTCATGCCTGTAATCCCAGCAGTTTGGAAGGTCGAGGCAGGAAGGTCGCTTGAACTCAGGAATTCAAGACCAGCTGGAACAACATGGTGAAATCTCATCTCTACCAAAAGTACACAAAATTAGCAGGGCTTAGGTGTGTGCCTGTAGTCCCAGCTACTCAGGAGGCTGCGGTGGGAGGCTCACTTGAGCCCCGCAGGCAGAGGTAGCAGTGAGCCATGGTCTCACCACTGCACTCCATCTAGCCTGGGCAACGCAGTGAGACCCCATCTCAAAAAAAAAAACAAAAATACTTCAATTCCCAGCTTTGTTTGCTCTGGTGGTTTTTGCTCTGAATCTGGGTTTCTTTCTTTACCTTTGTGCCCTGTTATTTGACAGAGAAAAGACTCAGCCCCAGTCTCTGTCTCCAGGAGCTCCTGGCCTGGGGATGGGGGGCTTCCGGGAGAAGAGACATCTTATCTGACCATGAGTTCACCAAATGGGGTAGCTCCAAATTGCCATCACTCCTATCTGTCAGACTACTCCTTTGCAGAGATGTACTGAATAGAGATAGAGTGAGCCTGAGAAAGGCAGGGTGTTTAAGGCACTAGATAAATTCAGTCGGGCTAAAAGGAGAGCAACCAGGGCAGGCTTCCTGGAAGAGGAGTTTTTTGGAGAGCATGTGCCTCAGTCTCCTCCATGGGGCCTAAAGAAAACGTTGTCTGGGTCAGGCAAGGTGGCTCATGCCTGAAATTCCAGCACTTTGGGAGTGTGAGGTGGGAGGATCACTTGAGGCCAGAAGTTAAAGACCAGCCTCAGCAACATAGCAAGACCCCATCAATACAAAAAAATTTAAATATTAGCTGGGCATGGTGGCACACACCTGTGGTCCCAGCTATTCAGGAGGCAGAGCTGGGAGGATCTCTTGAGCCCAGAAGGTCACGGCTACAGTGAGCTATGATCCTGCCACTGCACTCCAGCCTGGGTCACAGAACAAGACTCTGACTCAAAAGAAAAAGAAAAACTGAGAGAGGAAATGAAATGAAAAAAATGGCAACCTAGGAAGGTGCTGGCACTGCTGAGGGGCAAGGTGAAGGGACACAGAGGAGAAGGCCGCGGCAGGGGCAGCAGGGGCAGCAGGGAGGCAGGGCTGGGAGTAGAGGGTAGAACTGAGGAACAAAGTCATACACAGGCAGAGTGCAGAGGTCACAGCACATGGTGGCCCGGAGGAGCGCAAAGGGACCAGCTGGTATGTGTGACCACAAGAGAAGAGGAGAGGTGGGAGGGGAGAAGGAAGGAGGCCACCTGGCAGCAGTGGGTCAAATGCCACAGAGAAGTCAGGGACTGGCCTGGGCCTGGGCCTGGGGAGGGGACGGGGGATGTCAAAGGGAGAGGCTGGGAGGCTGGCAGGAAGTGAGAACCGGGATGCGCCCACTCCCCACCAAGCCGCCCGGTCTCCCTGCTCTGCTCCTGCAGCCTGCAGAGCCCCAAGCACCCTGTGCCCTGCCCGCCAAGCCTGGCATCCTTCATGGGAAGTGAGGGGCACTAGGTGGGGTGACGGATGGACAGAGAGACCAAAGGAGAGGGCTGAGGGGCTGGGCGCAGTAGCTTACGCCTATAATCCCACCACTTTGGGGGACTGAGACAGATAATCCATTCAGCCCAGGAGTTCAAGACCAGCCGGGGCAACAAGCAAGACCCCATCTCTACAAAAAAATACACAAATTATCCAGGCATGGTGGCACACGTCTGTAGTCCCAGCTACCTGGGAGGCTGTGGTGTGGTGGAAGGATTGCTTGAGCCCAGGAGGTTGAGGCTGCATGGGGCTGTGATCACACCACTGCACTCCAGCCTAGGCGACAGAGTGAGACCCTGTCTCAAAACTTTTGTTGTTGTTTGTTTGGTTTTTTTGGTTTGTTTGTTTTTGAGATGGAGTCATCCAGGATGGAGTGTAGTGGCAAAATATGAGCTCACTGCAACCTCTGCATCCTGGGCTCAAATGATCCTCCCACCTCAGCTTCCAGAGTAGCTGGGACCACAGACACATGCCACCACTCTTGTCTAATTTTTCTATTTTTTGTAGAGATGGGGGGGGTCTCACTATGTTGCCCAGGCTGGTCTTGAACTCCTGGCCTCAAGCAGTCCTCCCGCCTCAGCCTCCCAAAGTGCTGGGATTACAGGTGTGAGCCATTGCGTCTGGCCCCACTGATCTTTTACTGTCCTCATAGTTTTGCCTTTTCCAGAATATCCTATAGTTGGAATAAGACAGTATATAGCCTTTTCAGATTGCCTTCCCTTTTTTTTTTTTTTTTTTTTTTTTTTGAGACAGAGTTTCACTCTTGTTGCCCAGGCTGGAGTGCAATGGCACAATCTCGGCTCACCGCAACCTCCGTCTCCCAGGTTCAAGTGATTCTCCTGCCTCAGCCTCCCGAGTAGCTGGGATAACAGGCATGTGCCAGCACACCCGGCTAATTTTGTATTTTTAGTATAGACAGGGTTTCTCCATATTGATCAGGCTGGTCTCGAATCCCGACCTCAGGTGATCCACCCGCCTTGGCCTCCCAAAGTGTTGGGATTACGGGCGTGAGCCACTGCGCCCAGCCCCAGATGGGCTTCTTTCACTTAGTCATGTGCCTTTAAGTTTCCTCCATGTCTTTTCATGGCTTGAGATCTCATTTTCTTTCTTTCTTCTTTCTTTCTTTTTTTCTTTCCTTCTTTCTTTTTTATAGAGACGAGGCCTTGCTATGTTGCCCAGGCTGGTCTCGAACTCCTGGCCTCAAGCGTTCCTCCTGCCTCAACCTCCCAAAGTGCTGGGATTACGGGCATGAGCCACTACACCTGGCATAAAAAAATTTTTTTAATTAAAAAAAAAAAAGTCGGGCGTGGTGGCTCACGCCTGTAATCCCAGCACATTGGGAGCCTGAGGCGGGTGGGTCACTTGAAGTCAGGAGTTCCAGACCAGCCTGGCCAACATGGTGAAACTCCGTCTCTACCAAAAATATTAAAAATTAGCTGGTCATGGTGGTGGGCACCTGTAATCCCAGCTACTCGGGAGGCTGAGGCAGGAGAATCGCTTGAACCCGGGAGGTGGATGTTGCAGTGAGCCGAGATCGCGTCACTGCACTCCAGCCTGAGTGACAGAGTGAGACTCTGTCTTTAAATAAATAAATAAAAATTAAAAATAAAAAAAATAGAGGGCTGAGGGCTGGATCTGAGCACTGCAACTTCTGTCTGAGGCAGGGGGCCTGGCTTGGACCCTGCCAGCCTCTCCTGGAGTTGGGGAAGGAGGAATGGAGGTGGGGCGGGGGAGGTGGGACAGAACCCGGAAGCTGATGGTGTTGGTGAGCCAGGTGCCTGGTCCCCGTGCAAGGACTCACCCCGACCCCCCTCTCACCCCCCAGGGCAGCAAGGAGCGCTTCCACTGGCAGAGCCACAACGTGAAGCAGAGCGGCGTGGACGACATGGTGCTTCTTCCCCAGATCACCGAAGACGCCATCGCCGCCAACCTCCGGAAGCGCTTCATGGACGACTACATCTTCGTACCCTGGGCCAAGGCTAGGGGTGGGCAGGCAGGGAAGGAATGAATGGCTGGGCCATGGACGGAGAGGAGGGTGAAGGAGCAGAGGGAGGAATGGGCCGGGAGAGCACCAGGCGGTAAGACAGAGGACAGATGGAGTGACAGCAGGGCTCTGATTGGGGGCAGCTGTGGCTGCCACTGCTCCCTCTGTCCTGGGGAAGCTCAGCCCCAGCGTGTTCCATTTCCCCCATTCCGGATCCAACCCTGTTTGTTCTTTTTTTTTTTTTTTTTTTTGAGATGGAGTCTTGCTCTGTCACCCAGGTTCCAGGCTGGAGTGCAGTGGCACGATCTCAGCTCACTGCAACCTCCACCTCCTGGATTCAAATGATTCTCCTGCCTCAGCCTCCCAAGCAGCTGGGATTATAGGCATGTGCCACCATCCCTGGCTAATTTTTTTGTTTTTGTTTTTTGTGTTTTGTCTTTTGTTTTTGAGACTGAGTGGCTCTTGTTGCCCAGGCTGGAGTGCAATGGCACGATAGCTCGCTGTAACCTCTGCCTCCCAGGTTCAAGCGATTCTCCTCCCTCAGCCTCCCAAATAGCAGGGATTACAGGCACGCACCACCATGCCCGGGTAATTTTTTGTATTTTTAGTGGAGACAAGGTTTCACCAAGTTGGCCAGGCTGGTCTCAAACTCCTGACCTCAAGTGATCCGCCTGCCTCGGCCTTCCAAAGTGCTGGGCTTACAGGCATGAGCCACCACGCCCGGCCAGCCCTGTTTTTTCCAAGAGACTCGAGATGCATCCATTATCTCCATCTCTTCCATCTCCAAGCAATGGAGTTTTAGGAAGCCCTGGGTGGGGGCAGGATGAGGGGACAGGGAGGACAAAACCTACCAGGACACCACACGACCCTTAACCATCCCTCAGACCTACATCGGCTCCGTGCTCATCTCCGTAAACCCCTTCAAGCAGATGCCCTACTTCACCGACCGTGAGATCGACCTCTATCAGGGCGCGGTGAGGCTGGGGCTGGGTGGGAGGCACAGCCCCAAGACCTCTGGCCCCCCGCCCTGGGCTGAGACCTGACCTCCCCCGCCAGGCCCAGTATGAGAATCCCCCGCACATCTACGCCCTCACAGACAACATGTACCGGAACATGCTTATCGACTGTGAGAACCAGTGTGTCATCATTAGGTATGGACAGAGTTGGGGGCCACAGACCCTGCTGACCAGGCCCCCGATGAAACATCATCGCCCCCAGGGAGGTTTGCCTGAAACTCCCAATCTGAACAGAGCCCTGCTGTCCCTCTCTGCCCTCATTCTGTTTTATTTTCCTTGTCACCATCTGACTCACGATGTATTTTATTGATTCATTCTGCTATTGTCTGTCTGTCCCCTCTAAATGTCACCTCAGGCCAGGTGTAGTGGCTCATGCTTATAATCCTGGCACTTTGGGAGGCCAAGGCGAGAGGATCTCTTGAGGCTAGGAGTTCAAGACCAGCCTGGGCAACATGGCAACACCCTGTCTCTTTATAGATAATAATTAGCTGGGCACAGTGGTGCATGCCTATAGTCCCCAGCTACTCAAGAGGCTGAGGAGGGAGGATTGCTTGAGCCCAGGAGTTCCAGGCAGGAACAGGTGCTATGATCACACCACTGCACTCCAGCCTGGGCAACAGAGTGAGACCCCATCTCAGTCAATCAATCTATGCCAGCTCTATGAGAGCAGAGAGAAAGAGAGAGAGAGAGAGAGAGAGAGAGTGTGTGTGTGTGTGTGTGTGTGTGTGTGTGTGACAGAGTCTCAGTCTGTCACCCAGGCTGGAGTGCAGTGGCGCAACCTCAGCTCACTGCAACCTCTGCCTCCCAGGTTCAAGCAATTCTCCTGCCTCAGCCTCCTGAGTGGCTGGGATTACAGGCACCCACCACCATGTCTGGCTAATTTTTGTATTTTAGTAGAGACTGGGTTTCACCATGTTGGCCAGGCAAGTCTAAAACTTTTGACCTCAAGCGATCCGCCCTCCTCAGCCTCCCAAAGTGCTGAGATTACAGGCGTGAGCCACCACGCCCGGCTGAGAGCAGAGATTTTATCTGTCTTGTTCATTACAGTATCCCCAGTACCCGGAATACTGGCAGGCACACAGTAGGTGCTCAATGAATGAATGGTCATGCACTAAAAAGGGCTCTTCCCCATCCACTGATCATTTATTCCTCCATTCATCCCCAGTGGAGAGAGTGGAGCTGGGAAGACAGTGGCAGCCAAATACATCATGGGCTACATCTCTAAGGTGTCTGGCGGAGGCGAGAAGGTCCAGGTGAGATGAGGAAAACAGAAGGATGAGCTAGGTCGCCCTCACCTGCATGGTAGTGCAGCCCCACCCATCTGCACTCCTGCCTCAGTCTGACTTCTTCCCACCCCACCTGCCTCTGCCCCAGCACGTCAAAGATATCATCCTGCAGTCCAACCCGCTGCTCGAGGCCTTCGGCAACGCCAAGACTGTGCGCAACAACAATTCCAGCCGCTTTGTGAGTCTTTGCAGCCCTGCTTGGAGCAGCTGCTCCCTCCATGCTGACCTTTCTACACACACCCACACATACACACACTTGCATTGCCAAGAGCCCATTGGAAACCCAGCAGGAAATACCTACTCCTGAAGGCGAGACTCACTTCCCGCTCATGATCCATTTCAAAAGAGAGTCCCCCACTGGCAGAAGTGTGGAGGCCATGACACCCCTGTGTAACATTCTTAAATACTCCCCCAGCTGCAGCCATGCTACATTGTTCCCATTCACATTTCAGGTCCAATTTATTCCCTCATTCATTCCTTCTTTCGACAATAGTTCTGGGACTCGTTCTTTGTGTGGGTGCTGCGCTAGGCCCAGTGGAAGTCAGGATAGGTAAACAGATCTGGAGTCAGGGTTTGATTCTGTCACTGTGAGCTGTGTAGCCTGGGGGAAAAAAAATCTATGCAACTTCCTGAGCTTCCTCTGTTTGCTCATCCATAAAATGGGGATGATGTTAATATCCATCTCATAGACTTCAGCATTACACCTGCACATGGATGTGGTTTAATAAATTCCATACCCTTGGGCTGGGTGCAGGGGCTCACGCCTGAAATCCCAGCACTTTGGGAGGCTGAGACAGGCGGATCACTTGAGGTCTGGAGTTCAAGACCAGCTTGGCCAACATGATGAAACCCCGTCTCTACCAAAAATACAAAAATTAGCTGGGCCTGGTGGCGGGTGCCTGTAGTCCCAGCTACTCAGGAGGCTAAGGCAGGAGAATCACTTGAACCCAGGAGCTGGATGTTGCAGTGAGCCAAAATCACGCCACTGAAGCCCAGCCTGAGCAACAGAGTGAGACTCTGTCTCAAAAAAAAAAGGAAGAAGGGAAGAAAGACGAGGCTCACAAGACCCATCCCCAATCCTTCCCCCACCTGCACCCCAGGACACTGGGGTGCTGACATGGTTCTCTCGGATTCAGGGCAAGTACTTTGAGATCCAGTTCAGCCGAGGTGGGGAGCCAGATGGGGGCAAGATCTCCAACTTCTTGCTGGAGAAGTCCCGTGTGGTCATGCAAAATGAAAATGAGAGGAACTTCCACATCTACTACCAGGTGCAGGGAAGGGGCCGGGGGAGAGGGAGCCCCACCTGGAGCCCAGCGGGGTGGACAGTGGGAAGGTAAACACCTAGGAGGGCATGGCAGGGCAGACGGAGGATCACAGGGGCTGAGCCAGGCAAGCACCAGATGCATGAACATGGCACACCCTCCAGCTGCTGGAAGGGGCCTCCCAGGAGCAAAGACAGAACCTGGGCCTCATGACACCGGACTACTATTACTACCTCAACCAATCGGACACCTACCAGGTGGACGGCACGGACGACAGAAGCGACTTTGGTGAGACTCTGGTGAGCACCGGCCTCCACTCCAGTCCCCGGCCAGGCAGACCTCAGCCCCAGAAACCCTCCTGAGTTACAAATTAGGAAACTGAAGCCCAGGCCAGGCACGAGGCTCAAGCCTGTAATCCCAGCACTTTGGGAGGCCGAAGCAGGCGGATCACTTAAGGTCAGGAGTTTGAGGCCGGGCGCGGTGGCTCACGCTTGTAATCCCAGCACTTTGGGAGGCCGAGGCAGGCGGATCACGAGGTCAGGAGATCGAGACCACGGTGAAACCCTGTCTCTACTAAAAATATAAAAAAAAAATCAGCCGGGCGTGGTGGCGGGCGCCTGTAGTCCCAGCTACTCGGAGAGGCTGAGGCAGGAGAATGGCGTGAACCCGGGAGGCGGAGCTTGCAGTGAGCCGAGATCGCGCCACTGCACTCCACCTGGGCGGCAGAGCGAGACTACGCCTCAAAAAAAAAAAAAAAAAAAAAAAAAAAAAGGTCAGGAGTTTGAGACTGGCCTGGCCAATGTGGTTAAACCCTGTCTCTACTTAAAATACAAAAATTAGCCAGGTGTGGTGGTGCGTGACTGTAATCCCAGCTACTGGGGAGGCAGTAGAGTCTCAATCTTTCACCCAGGCGGGAGTACAGTGGCGCTATCTTGGCTCACTGCAACCTCCACCTCCCGGGTTTAAGCGATTCTCCTGCCTCAGCCTCCCGAGCAGCCGGGACTACAGGCGCATGGCATCACGCCCGGCTAATCTTTGTTTTCTTAATAAAGATGGGGTTTTACTATGTTGGCCAGGCTGGTCTTGAACTCCTGCCCTCAGGTGATCTACCTGCCTCGGCCTCCCAAAGTGCTGGGATTACAGATGTGAGCCACCGTGCCTTTTTTTTTTTTTTTTTTTGAGATGGAGTCTCACTCTGTTGCTTGAAAACGGGAGGCGGAAGTTGCAGTGAGCCGAGATCACACCACTGCACTCCAGCCTGGGCAACAGAGGGAGACTCTGTCTCAAAAATATAAAATATAATAAAAAACAAAGCCCAGAGAGGTGCAGGCACTTACCCAAGGTCACGCAGCAAGTGATTGAAAAGGATAGGACAGGGACCCAAGGGTGCTCACTTCCTGAATCCGTGCCGTGGTCCCTCAAGCCTGCCCCTGGTGGCAGGTTGGAGGCCAGGATTCACCGCACAGTTTCTGCCCCCGTTGTACCCACAGAGTGCTATGCAGGTCATTGGGATCCCGCCCAGCATCCAGCAGCTGGTCCTGCAGCTCGTGGCGGGGATCTTGCACCTGGGGAACATCAGTTTCTGTGAAGACGGGAATTACGCCCGCGTGGAGAGTGTGGACCGTGAGTGTGGGTGTCAGGGAGGGCGGGATGGAGGCTTCTGAGTGTGTGAACTGCGTCCTCCTAGCTCAGCCCCCCAGGAAGCTGAGAGCCCACGAGGCAAAATGTGGGTGTCACTGGGCAAGATGGGGATAATAGGAGGCCCATGCAGGAGGCACAAGAGCCCAACCGTCCCGTTTTTGCCCTGACCTTTGCCCTGGTAGTCCTGGCCTTTCCCGCCTACCTGCTGGGCATTGACAGCGGGCGACTGCAAGAGAAGCTGACCAGCCGCAAGATGGACAGCCGATGGGGCGGGCGCAGTGAGTCCATTGATGTGACCCTCAACGTGGAGCAGGCAGCCTACACCCGTGATGCCCTGGCCAAGGGGCTCTATGCCCGCCTCTTCGACTTCCTCGTGGAGGCGAGTAGGGCTGGGGCTGGAAGGCAGAGTGGACGCTCTGGGGTCACAAACATTTATGGAGGCCGAGTGCAGTGACTCACGGCTGCAATCCCAATGCCTTGGGTGGCCGAGGTGGGAGCATCCTTTGAGGCCAGAAGTTCAAGACCAGCCTGGGCAACATAGCAAGACCCCCATCTCTAGAGAAATTTCAAATTAGTTGGGTGTGGTGGTGTGCACTTGTAGTTCTAGCTACTCAGAGGGCTGAGGTTGGGGGATCATTTGAACCCAGGAGGTTGGGGCTACAGTGAACTATGATTGCACTGTTGGTACTCCAGCCTGGGTGACAGAGCAAGACCCTGTCTCTAAAAAAAAACTTTTGGCCAGATGCAGTGGCTCATGCCTGTAATCCCAGCACTTTAGGAGGCTGAGGTGGGCGGATCACTTGAGGTCTGGAGTTCGAGACCAGTCTGGCCAACATAGTGAAACGCCATCTCTACTAAAAATTACCCGGGCGTGGTGGCACATGCCTTTAATCCCAGCTACTTGGGAGGCTGAGGCAGGAGAATCACTTGAACCTGGGAGGTGGAGGTTGCAGTGAGCCAAGGTCGTGCTATTGCACTCCAGCCTGGGCAACAGAGAGAGACTCTGTCTCGAAATAAATAAATAAAATAAAATAAAAACTTTTTTAATGTATGGAGTCAGCCTGGGCAACATGGTAAAACCCTGTCTACAAAAATACAAAAATTAGCCAGGCATGGTGGCTGGTGCCTGTAATCCTGGCTACTCAGGAGGCTGAGGTGGAAGAATCCCTGACCCCAGGAGGTTGAGGCTGTAGTGAGCCATGATCAAGCCACTGCACTCCAGTCTGGACAACAGACTGAGACCCTGTCTCAAAATAAAAATTAAAATAAATAAAGTATAAAATGTATGGCCGGGCGCAGTGGCTCATGCCTGTAATCCCAGCACTTGGGGAGGTCAAGGCGGGCAGATCACCCGAGGTCAGGAGTTTGAGATCAGCCCTGGCCAACATGGCAAAACCCCGTCTCTACTAAAAATACAAGAATTAGCCAGGTGTGGTGGCACATGCCTGTAATCCCAGCTACTTGGGAGGCTGAGGCAGAAGAATCTCTTGAATCCTAGAGGCGGAGGTTGCAGTGAGCCGAGATTGTGCCACTGGCATTCCAGCCTGGGCAACAGAATGAGACTCCATCTCAAAAAAAAAAAAAAAAAAAAAAGAAAAGAAAAGAAAAAGCCCCATAAGGTAATTGCTATTATCAACCCCTTTTAAAGATAAGAAAATAGAAGTGCAAGGCCGGGCACAGTGGCTCACGCCTGTAATCTCAGCACTTTGGGAGGCTGAGGCAGGCGGATCACGAAGTCAGGAGATCGAGACCACGGTGAAACCCCGTCTCTACTAAAAATACAAAAAATTAGCCGGGCGTGGTGGTGGGCCCTTGTAGTCCCAGCTACTCGGGAGGCTGAGGCAGGAGAATGGCGTGAACCCGGGAGGCGGAGCTTGCAGTGAGCCGAGATCATGCCACTGCACTCCAGCCTGGGCGACAGAGCGAGACTCCGTCTCAAAAAAAAAAAAAAAGAAAGAAAAGAAAATAGAGGTGCAGAGAGGTTCAGGGGCAGAGTCAGCTCCGGAGTCAGGGACCCTGATACACTGACACTTGGGTTTCTCCTCTGAGTGACTGATTAGGGGGTGGGGACACTGTACACAGAGCCAGGAAGGGCAGAACTAAAGAGGGCTGGAGGGAAATTGGCATGAGGGGACATCACCCATGAAGTTGGCTAGGCGTGTGTCTAAGGAGTGGTGGGCAGGGGCTTCAGATCTGACTGATGCCCACTGACCTCCTGTCCCCACCCACACCGCAGGCCATCAACCGTGCTATGCAGAAACCCCAGGAAGAGTACAGCATCGGTGTGCTGGACATTTACGGCTTCGAGATCTTCCAGGTACGGCCCCCTGCCTCCAGCCCACATCCTGTCCTCCCTGGGGCTGCCCAGGGTGGCCACAAGAACTTCCAGCACCAGGACATTGAGGGAAGGACCCTTTTCCTCCTTCTGCAGAAAAATGGCTTCGAGCAGTTTTGCATCAACTTCGTCAATGAGAAGCTGCAGCAAATCTTTATCGAACTCACCCTGAAGGCCGAGCAGGTGGGCAGCCAAGCAGTCAGGGATGGGGGATCCTGGGGTGGAGGTGGGGTGGAAGGACCATGAGCATCTCTTAGCAACTAGGGGACACCCCAGCCCTCCCCGCCGCATTCCCACCTCTCTGTGCCAACCTACCCAGGTTCTATAGTGATACTTCCTTCTGCCTCTAAAGCTTTGGGAAGGACCATGCCTCTTAGTTCATTCATTCAGCAGTTATTTATTGAGCACCTGTTGTGTGCCAGGCACTGTTTAGGGTGCTTGGAGACACAGCCATGAACAATAAGGCAATAGTCCCTGCTGTCTTCATTTTGCCCCTCCCCCAGAAGCAGAGCCTGAGGCAAGGATTCAGAGACAAATGGTTTTTCTGGGAGGCAATCCCAGGAAGCTCCAAGAGGAGACTGAGGAAGTAAGTCAGGGATTTTTTTTTTTTTGAGACAAAGTCTTGTTCTGTCGCCCAGGCTGGAGTGCAATGGCATGATCTCGGCTCACTGCAACCTCTGCCTCCAGGGTTCAAGTGATTCTCCTGCCTCAGCCTCCCGAGCAGCTGGGACTACAGACACCCACAACCATGCCCAGCTAATTTTTGTATTTTTAGTAGAGACAGAGTTTCACCATATTGGCCAGACTGGTCTCAAACTCCTGACCTTGTGATCCACCCACCTCAGCCTCCCAAAGTGCTGGGATTACAGGTGGGAGCCACCATTCGCTGCTTTTTTTTTTTAATTTGAGACAGGAACTCGCTCTGTTGTCCAGGCTGGAGTGCAGTAGTGTGATCACAGGTCACTGCAGTCTACACCTCCTGGGCTCAAGCAATCCTCCCACTTCAGCCTCTCAAGTAGCTGGGACCACAGGCACACACCATCATGTCTGGCTAATATTTTAAAACATTTTTGTAGAGTTGGTGTTACACTTCGTTTCCCAGATTGGTCTTGAACTCCTGGCCTCAAGCAATCCTCCTGCCTTGGCCTGCCAAAGTGCTGGGACTACAGGCATGAGTTAACATGCCCAGCCCTGAGACAGGGATTTTTTAAAAAGAGAGAGAGAGAGAGAGGCTGGGCGCAGTGGCCCACGCCTGTAATCCCAGCACTTTGGGAGGCTGCGGTAGGTGGATCACCTGAGATCAGGAGTTTGGGACCAGCCTGGCCAACATGGTGAAACCCTGTCTCCACTAAAAATATAAAACTTAGCCGGGCGTGGTGCCGGGCACCTGTAATCCCAGCTACCCAGGAGTCTGAGGCAGGAGAATCACTTGAACCTAGGAGGCAGAAGTTGCAGTGAGCCGAGATTGCACCACTGCACTCCAGCCTGGGCAACAGCAGAATGAGACCCTGCCTAAAAAAAAAAAAAAAAGGAAAGAAAGAAAAGAAAAAAGAGAGATAGACCGAGCCAGACACAATCACTCACACCTATAGTCCCAGCTATCTAGGAGGCTGAGGTAAGAGGATTGCTTGGGCCTGGGGGTTCAAAGCCAGCCTGGACAACATAGTGAGACCCCATCTCTACAAAAAAAAACATAAAAATTAGCCAGGCATGCTGGTGTGCTCCTATGGTCTCAGCTACTCAGAAGGCTGAGATGAGAGAATCACTTGAACCCTGGAGGTCAAGGTTGCAGTGAGCTAGGATCGCATCACTGAGCTCCAGCCTGGGTAGCAGAGCAAAACCCGATCTCAAAAAAAAAAAGCAAGCTGTGTGCAGTGGCTCATGCTTGTAATCCCAGCACTTTGGGAGGCCGAGGTGGGCAGATCACCTGAGGTTGGGAGTTCGAGACCAGCCTGACCAACATGGAGAAACCCCGTCACTAATAAAAATACAAAATTAGTCAGGTGTGGTGGCACATACCTGTAATCCCAGCTTCTCGGGAGGCTGAGGCAGGAGAATCACTTGAACTCGTGAGGCGGAGGTTGCGACGAGCCAAGATCATGCCATTGCACTCCAGCCTAGACAACAAGAGTGAAACTCCATCTCAAAAAAAAAAAAAAAAAAAAAAGAGAGTCCAAATAATGTGTTAATGAGCACGTTATGCTGTGGACAACTGGGGTGCAACTGCACTGGGACTCGAGGAGGCTTCATAGAGCACACAGAGAAGCGAGGGAGCTGGGGTATTTATCCACCCACTCCTGTTGATTATTGGTCAAGGACTGCTGAAACCAGATGTAATTCCCTGGCACTTCCAGCCTTGCCCACACAGGAGTGATGGGCTTTGTTACCAGAGACAGTCCTAAGTGATGAGATGGAGAAGGGGAGAGGACATGGGGGGAAGGGTGGCCACACCTTTTTCACTGGCCCCCACATCCACCCGCTTTTCCACCCTAGGAGGAGTACGTGCAGGAAGGCATCTGCTGGACTCCAATCCAGTACTTCAACAACAAGGTCGTCTGTGACCTCATCGAAAACAAGCTGGTGAGGGCTGGGTCAACTTTGGCAGGGGCATCTCACTGGGCCCCTGAGCTAGGTCCAGAAGATGGGGGGAGGGCCAAGGGCATTATGGCATCCTCAGGCCCTTCCCTACCCTACACTCAGGCTTTCCAGCGACAGAGCACAACTAAAATGTCCCTTCCGCCCCTCATCCATTCATTCCACCTACTTGTCCACCTTTCGCTTAATCATTCAATAAACATTCCCCGGGAACCCCAGCTCAGAGTTAGAGTCAAATTTGCAGATTCCATGCCGGTGGCTCACGCCTGTAATCCCAGCACTTTGGGAGGCCGAGGTGGGCGGATCACCTGAGGTCAGGAGTTCGAGACCAGCCTGACAAATATGGTGAAAACCCGTCTCTACTAAAAATACAAAAAATTAGCCAGGCGTGGTGGCGGGCGCCTGTAATCCCAGCTAGCCGGGAGGCTGAGGTGGGAGGATCATTTGAGCCCAGGAAGTCAAGGGTGCAGCGAGCTATGATTGCACCACCACACTCCAGCCTGAGGAATAGAACAAGACCCTGTCTCAAAAAAAATTAAATTTAAGACGTATTTAGGTGGGACACGGTGGCTCATGCCTGTAATCCCAGCACTTTGGAAGGCCAAGGCAGGTGGATCACCTGAGGCCAGGAGTTCGAAACCAGCCTGGCCAACATGGTGAAACCCCATCTCTACTAAAAAATACAAAAATTAGCCGGGCATGGTGGCGGCATGCCTGTAATCCCAGCTACTCCAGAGGCTGAAGCAGGAGAATCACTCGAACCTGGGAGATGGGGGCTGCAGTGAGCTGAGATCACACCACTGCTCTCCAGCCTGGGCAACAGAGCAAGACTCCGTCTCTAAATAAATAAATACATATATAAGGCAGGTCCCCCTACCAAGGGATTCTAGTCTGGGGCCTGAATCTCTTGAGGGGTCCCCATGTACTTCTGTACCCCAGTGAGCTTCCACAGCAGCCCCACACACCCTTGCCCCCCTATCCCTTCCATCCCTGACCCCTGCAATGCTTTTTGTACTTGTATTTGGAAGCTCCTGGTGCCCTCCCCGCTCCCAAAGCTCTAGCTCCCTCCACTCCTCCACCCCCTCCCTCCCCTAATCTCCCCACTGACAATCTGTGGGGAAGCAAGGCAGACCAAACTGAGCCGCTGCTGGCTCCCGCTCGCCCTGCAGAGCCCCCCAGGCATCATGAGTGTCTTGGACGACGTGTGTGCCACCATGCATGCCACGGGCGGGGGAGCAGACCAGACACTGCTGCAGAAGTTGCAGGCGGCCGTGGGGACCCACGAGCATTTCAACAGCTGGAGTGCCGGCTTCGTCATCCACCACTACGCTGGCAAGGTGCGCCCCCTGCCCCTCCCCTACCCTGTGCCTCCTCACAGACCCCCAGGGCTCTGGGCTGTAGCCCCCACCCTCCAGCACCCAGGCTGGAAAGAGCATGCTAGGACCCTCATCCAGGGCTGTAGAATTCCACTGTCCCCCTGCCTCAATCCACCCCCTACTAACCAGAACTACAGACCCTTCCGACTGACCCCCCCAGGAACTCTCTAAGCCCCAGACTTGCCTGGACACCACCACCAACAACAACAACAGCAGCAGCAGCAGCACCACCAGCAGCAGCAGCACCCACCACCATCACCACCACCATCACCACCACCACCACCACCCCCACCCCACCACCACCACCACCACCCACCCCACCACCATCACCACCACCCACCACCCCACCACACCACCACCACCACCACCACCACCATCACCACCCACCACCACCACCACCACCACCATCCACCACCACCACCACCACCACCACCACCACCACCACCACCCACCACCACCACCACCACCACCACCACCACCACCACCATCACCACCACCACCACCACCATCACCACCACCACCACCCACCACCACCACCACCACCACCACCCCACCGCCACCACCACCACCAGCCACCGCCCACCCCACCGCCACCCGCCACCACCAGCACCACCACCACCACCACCACCACCACCATCACCACCACCACCACCACCACCACCACCACCACCACCCACCACCACCACCACCACCACCACCACCACCACCACCACCGTGTTCCCTGGGCCAGGGCTACAGAAACCCTGGCCTCTGATCCAGGCCACAGCTTCCCTTACACATCAACTCCCCTAACAGAGGGAACAGAATTCCCCCCAATTAACACCAGCTTGGGTACTAGACTGCCTATGCTCATGGATAAGCCCCAATGTGAGTCATAACCCCCTGACTAGGACACAGCCCCCCACCTTCTGATCCTAATTTGGAGAGGAAATCCCCAAAGCCCCCAGGCCCCTCCTGTGAGCCACCAGCCTTCAAAATGTGCCGAAGCCTCCTACAGACCCCTACCGAAGGCTACAGAAATCCACTGGACTCCAACCATGCCCGCAGCCCCGCTCCCCAAAAGACAGGACTACAGATTCTCAGGCAGTGATCCGAGGATCTCACAACATGAGAGCAGAAGTTCCTAGGAGTGCCCCTAAAATGGGCTGGAGAGGCTGGGAGTGGTGGCTCATGCCTGTAATCCCAGCACTTTGGGAGGCCAAGGCGGGCAGATCACCTGAGGTCAGGAGTTCGAGACTAGCCTGGCCAACATGGTGAAACCCAGTCTCTACTAAAAATACAAAAATCATCTGGGCGTGGTGGTGGGCACCTGTAATCCCAGCTACTCAGGAGGCTGAGGCAGGAGAATCACTTGAACCCAGGAGGCGGAGGTTGCAGTAAGCCAAGATTGTGCCACAGCACTCCAGCCTGGGCGACAGAGCAAGACTCCAACTCAAAAAACAAAAGCAAACAGGGCCGGGTGCAGTGGCTCACGCCTGTAATCCCAGCACTCTGGAAGCCTGAGGCGGGCGGATCACAAGGTCAGGAGATCGAGACCATCCTGGCTAACATGGTGAAACCCCGTCTCTATTAAAAATAAAAAAAATTAGCCAGGTGTGGTGGCGCACGCCTGTAATCCCAGCTCATCGGGAGGCTGAGACAGGAGAATCGCTTGATCCCGGAAGGTGGAGGGTGCAGTGAGCTGGGATCGTGCCATTGCACTCCAGCCTGGGTGATAGAGCGAGACTCTGTTTCCAAAAAAAAAAAAAAAAAAAAAAAAAAAAAAAAAAAAGAAGCAAACAAACAAAAAGGGCTGGAGCTCCCATGTTCCCTCAGCCAGGGTTGCAAAAGCCCTGCTCGGAACTACAAAGAGCCCCAAGGTAGCAGCTCCAGCCCCCAACCCTGGCTGAAGGGCCCCCAGGGATCCCTGAGCCAGGGCTGTTATCCTCCTGACACAGGCCCCCTGCACTGGCCCCCGATTGACCAGGTCACAGATATCCAATCTAACCTCTGACTCCCAGGGACCCCCCACCCAGGCTGCAGCCCCTCCACCCACCAATCTGAGCTATAACTTTCACTGCCCCCCGGCCTGTGATGCAAGCTGCAGCTCTCTCCCAGCTCATCTAGGTTGTAACCCCCACCTCCCCTTACCTCTGACCTGGGATACAGCCACGATCCTCTAACCTCAACTTGAACATCAGCCCTCCAGGAAGCCCGCCCCCCATCCCCTATTCTGAACTGTAGATACCCGCCAGCCAGCGCTGTAGACACTCCCTGATCCTCTCATCCCACAGCAGGTCCCAGGAAACCCTTGACCACCTGGGCTGTAAGCACCCCACGCCCACCCTCCCAGCCAGGTCTCTCAGTCCCTCACTGTCCCCTCCAGGTCTCCTACGACGTCAGCGGCTTCTGCGAGAGGAACCGAGACGTTCTCTTCTCCGACCTCATAGAGCTGATGCAGACCAGTGAGCAGTGAGTGGTCCCGGGCACGGGGACCTCCGGCTACAACCCCCCAAGGGAATGGAGGGAGGACCGGGGCACCACCCCATCTTCCCCAGAGCTGCCATCTCGCCACAAACTCTAGGGAAGTGGCTGTGCAGCCAGGATGGTGTTTCTATGGACTAGTAGAAAAGTAACTATGGACTGAGGTAAAGGGTAACTCCAGAGGCCAGGCGCGGTGGCTCATGCCTACAATCCCAGCACTTTGGGAGGCCGAAGTGGACAAATCACTTGAGAGGCCAAGAGTTTGAGACCAGCCTGGGCAACATGGCGAAATCTTGTCTCTACTAAAATTATAAAAATTACCTAGGCATGGTGGCGCGCACCTGTAATTCCAGCTACTCAGAAGGCGGAGGCATGAGAATCGCTTGAACCCAGGAGGCAGAGGTTGCAATGAGCCAAGATTGCGCCGCTGCACTCCAGCCTGGGTGACAGAGGGAGATTCTGTCTCAAAAAAAAAAAAAAAAAAAAACCACAAACAACGTAGTATTAGGTGTAAAGTAGTAAGTCGGGGATCCTTAAAGTGTTTGACATGTGGTTCCTAGACCAGCAACCTGGACATCTTTGGGCCTTGTTTCCAATGCAGAATCTCCCTAGCCAGAAGGATCACTGGAGGTCCCGAGTTTAAGACCAGCCTGGGCAACATAGCAAGACCCCTGTCTCTTAAAAAAAAAATTCTTTTTTTTTATACTTGTCTACTCTGCCAGCAAACATAATAATAATTAATTAATTAATTAGCTGGGTGTGGTGGCACATGCCTATAGTCCCAGCTACTCGGGAGGCTGAGATGGAAGGATCACTTGAGCCTAGGAGGTGGAGGCTGCAGTGAGCCGTGATTGCGCCACTGCACTCCAGCCTTGGCAACAGACCTTACCTCTGAGGGGAAAGAAAAAGCAGAATCTCAAACTCCGCCCCAGACCTCCAGAATCAGAATCTGCATCTGATTCTGAACTATCAGAATCTGAACAATCAGGTTTAGAACTATCTGAATCTAACCTGATCTTTAAACCAGGATGCCCCACGCCTCCCAGGGATCCATGTGCACATTAGGGTTTCAGCAGCGCTTACCATTAAATCCACCCACTTTAAGCAGTGTCTAAATCAATGACATTTAGCAAATTCACAGAATTGCGCAACTATCACCACAATCCAATTTTTTTTTTTTTGAGACAGTGTCTCTTACCCTGCCGCCCAGGCTGGAGTGCACTGGCACGATCTCAGCTCACTGCAACCTCCACCTCCTGGGTTCAAGCGATTCTCCTGCCTCAGCCTCCCAAGTAGCTGGGATTATAGACGCCCACCATCATGCCCAGCTAATTTTTGTATTTTTAGTAGAGACTGGGTTTCACCATGTTGGTCAGACTTATCTCACCTGTCTTCAGGTGATCCACCCACTCAGCCTCCCAAAAAGTGCTGGGATTATAGGCGTGCACCACCGCACCCAGCCTTATTAACCATTTTAAAATGTACAATTTATCCACGTTGTTCCCTTTTTGTGACAAAGAAAAAAACAAATGAAATAAATAAATAAATAAACACAATAAAATAAGATAAAATAAAATGTGCAATTCAGTGGCATTCAATACACTCACACACTGGCTTGAGCCCAGGAGTTCCAGGCTGCAGTTCCTATGATCACACCAGTGCCCCCCAACCTGGAGGACAAAGCAAGGCCCTGTCTCAAAAAACAAACAAAAAAAACCAACCCTCTGCATCTCACCCATCACAGCTCCCCTCCACACTGAGAGAACCATATTTTGCATTGTGGCATTGAGGCTGCCCCACCCCTGGAGGAGGGCACCCCAAGGTCCAGCCATACCTCCAACTCCTCCTCTCCCCTCTCCTACCCAGGGCCTTCCTCCGGATGCTCTTCCCTGAGAAGCTGGATGGAGACAAGAAGGGGCGCCCCAGCACCGCCGGCTCCAAGATCAAGGTGGGCCTGGGGTGTACAACGGGGAGGTGGGCCTGGGGAGGGCTGAGTTCCACCCTGCCTGGGGTCCGGACTCTGTTTCTGTCATTCCAATGTCTGTCTGTCCACCAATCCTGGGGCTTCTGCCTCTGTCTGTGATGTCATCTGTTCAGCAGGGTCTTCCTCCAGCTCTGGGTTTAGGGGGCTTGAACCAGCTTTTTTTTTTTTTTTTTTTTTTTGAGACGGAGTCTCGCTCTGTCGCCCAGGCTGGAGTGCAGTGGCGCGCTCTGGGCTCACTGCAAGCTCCGCCTCCCGGGTTCATGCCATTCTCCTGCCTCAGCCTCTCCGAGTAGCTGGGACTACAGGCGCCCGCCACTACGCCCGGCTAATTTTTTTGTATTTTTAGTAGAGACGGGGTTTCACCGTGGTCTCGATCTCCTGACCTCGTGATCCGCCCGCCTCGGCCTCCCAAAGTGCTGGGATTACAAGCGTGAGCCACCGCGCCCGGCCAGAACCAGCTTCTTGGAGTTCTCCATCAACACCTTCAGTGCAGAAGTGGACCACTATCCTAACACATTTTTGTTTCATCTTTAGTCATTTACCATTTTTTAAAATTTGTGATAAAATATACATGACATGACATAAAATTTACCATCTTAATAATATCCAATAAATTTTTTTTTTTTTGAGACAGAGTCTTGCTCTGTCGCCCAGGCTGGAGTGCTGTGGCACAATCTGGGCCCCCTGCAACCTCCGCCTCCCGGGTTCAAGCAATTCTTCTGCCTCAGCCTCCCGAGTAGCTGGGATTACAAGCATGCGCCACCACACCCAGCTAATTTTGGGTTTTTTTGTTGGTTTTTTTGTCTGTTTGTTTGTTTTGAGATGGAGTTTCATTCTTGTTGCCTAGGCTGGAGTGCAATGGCATGATCTTGGCTCACCGCAACCTCTGCCTCCCAGGTTCAAGTGATTCTCCTGCCTCAGCCTCCTGAGTAGCTGGGATTACAGGCATGCACCACCATGCCCGGCTAATTTTGTATTTTTAGTAGAGACGGGGTTTCACCATGTTGGCCAGGCTGTTCTCGAACTCCCAACTTCAGGTGATCCGCCCGCCTCAGCCTCCCAAAGTGCTGGGATTACAGGCGTGAGCCACCGTGCTCAGCCTAATTTTGTATTTTCAGTAGACATGGGGTTTCGCCATGTGGGCCAGGCTGGTCTCCTGAGCCCAGGTGATCCTCCCGCCTCAGCCTCCCGAAGTGCTGGGATTACAGACGTGAGCCACTGTGCCCAGCCTATCTAAGAATATTTTAACCAGTTTTAAGGTCACAGCTCAGTAGTATTAAGCGCATTCACATGGTTGTGCAACCATCACCACTACCCATCTCCAGAACTTTCTCATCTTCCCAAACTGGAACTGTGTCCCCATGAAATACTCCCTATCTGCTTTCCAAGTCCCTGGCACTCACCATTCTGTCACTATGAATGTGACAACAACTCTAGTCTGGGCAACAAAACAAGACCCTGTCTCTACAAAAAATAAATTAAAAATGCAAGCATGGTAGTGCACACCTGGGGTCCCAGCTACTTGGGAGGCTGAGGCAGGAGGATCAGTTGAGCTCAGGAGGTCAAGGTTGCAGTGAGCCATGATTGCACCCCTGCACTCCAGCCTGGGAACAGAGTGAGACCCTGTCTCTTAAAAAAAAAAAAAAAAATCAGACCTGGAGCGGTGGCTCACACCTGTAATCCCAGCACTTTGAGAGGCCGAGTCAGACAGATCACTTGAAGTCAGGAGTTCAAGACCAGCCTGGCCAACACGGTGAAACCCCATCTCTACAAAAGATACAAAAATTAGCCGGCATGTGCCTATAGTCCCACCTACTTAGGAGGATGAGGCAGGAGAATTGCTTGAACCTGGGAGATGGGGGTTGCAGTGAGCCGAGATCATGCCACTGCACTCCAGCCTGGGTGACAGAGCAAGACTCTGTCTTAAATAAATAAATAAATAAAATAAAATAAAATGCAAGCCAGGCACAGTGGTTCAAGCCTGTAATCCCAGGACTTTAGGAGGCTGAGGCAGGTGGATCACCTGAGATCAGAAGTTGAAGACGAGCCTGGCCAACATGGTGAAACCCCGCCTCTACTAAAAATAGAAAAAAAAAAAAAAGAGGAGCTGGGTGTGGTGGCACGTATCTGTAGTCCCAGCTACTCAGAAGGCTGAGATGGGAGAATCACTTGAACCTGGGAGATGGAGGTTGCAGTAAGCCAAGATCACGCCACTGCACTCCAGCCTGGGCAACAGGGCAAGATTTTGTCTCCAAATAAAAATAAAAACAAAACAAAATGCACAATCCAAGGCAAACCTCTCAGGCATACACACAGTTTCCCTACCTCCAAAGTACCTGTCTCAGCCAGGCACAGTGGCTCAGACCTGTAATCCCAGCTACTCCGGAGGCTGAGGCAGTGGATCACTTGAGCACAGGAGGCTGAGGCTACAGTGAACTATGACGGCGCCACTATACTCCAGCCTGAGTGACAGAGCAAGACCCTGTCTCAAAAAAAATCACCCAGCCAGGCACGGTGGCTCATGCCTGTAATCCCAACACTTTGGGAGCCGGAGGCGGATGGATCACCTGAGGTCAGGAGTTCATGACCAGCCTCACCAACATGGCAAAACCCCGTCTCTACTAAAAATTAGCCAGGTGTGGTGGCACATGCCTGTAATCCCAGCTACTTGGGAGGCTGAGGCAGAAGAATCTCTTGGATCCAGGTGGTGGAGGTTGCAGTGAGCCAAGATGGCACCACTGCGCTCCAGCCTGGGTGACAGAGCAAAATTCCATCTCAAAACAAAAAAACAAACACCCAAGGTACCTATCTCCCTAAAGGACAAAAAGAAATGCTCTCATAAGTGCTCTATTACTCACTCAGCAAACATTTACTGAGCACTTACTATGTGCCAAGCTAAGTGGTGAGTGCAGTAGACGTGAGAGCTCCTTGTCTTGGGTTCGAGGGTCAGGCAGACACCCCACATCAGTCCCACTAGCGTGGTGTGCACTAGTGGAGGTGCACACAGACCAGGGACATCTGGCCCCTGTGGCTTATCTGTTACCAGCCCTCACCCACCCCCAGTCTCTGTCTCTTGGGACTGTATCTAGGGTGGAGAAAAGAGAGGGGCCAGAGGGTCCCATCTCTGTGCCCCCCACCCACCCCTGCCTTCGCTTCTGCCTCAGAAACAAGCCAACGACCTGGTGGCCACGCTGATGAGGTGCACACCCCACTACATCCGCTGCATCAAACCCAACGAGACCAAGAGGCCCCGAGACTGGGAGGAGAACAGGTGATTCCCCCCACCAACCAATCCAAGATTCATCCCCCCCAGGCCCTGCAGTTACCCCTAGAACTGACCTAGACACCTCCCTGACCTCCTGTAGGATGACCCAGGGACTAGCACAGCCCCTCCCACAATCCCCCACCTGCAGAACTGACCCCAGAAGGGACCATCAGGACAAGATCCCTCCCCTCAGTCCCCAGGCTGACCCCTGAAGCCCCCCCAGACCACAGAACTCACCCCCCAAACTTCCCCCAGCATGAATCCAGATACCCCCAGGCCCCCCACCTCCAGCACCTCCCACCCATCCCCAGGACTGGTGACTCCCCACCCCGAGGGGACTCAGCCTACCCTCCCCATTAGGGTCAAGCACCAGGTAGAATACCTGGGCCTGAAGGAGAACATCAGGGTGCGCAGAGCCGGCTTCGCCTACCGCCGCCAGTTCGCCAAGTTCCTGCAGAGGTGAGGAGCCCTCCACCCCCCCCTCGCCATCCCCCTCATCAGAACGCCCAACCAGGCCTGTCTGCTACGAGCACTCCCACACCCCAGCCCTCCGCCCCCAGGTATGCCATTTTGACCCCCGAGACGTGGCCGCGGTGGCGTGGGGATGAACGCCAGGGCGTCCAGCACCTGCTTCGGGCGGTCAACATGGAGCCCGACCAGTACCAGATGGGGAGCACCAAGGTCTTTGTCAAGAACCCAGAGTCGGTGAGTGTGTTTGAGGGACAGGCAGAGAAGGAGGGAGACGGGAAGAGAGAGAAAGGTATAGAGAGGAACTCAGAGAGACAGAGGGAGACAGAGATTGAGAGAAAGATTGATAGATTGAGAGACTGAGAAACAGATTGAGAGAGAGAGATTGAGAAAGCAATTGAGAGATTAATAGACTGAAAATAAGAGACTGAAGAGACTGAGCGAGAGATTAAGAAAGACTGTGATTGAGAGAGAGACTGAGACAGACACTCTGGAAGAAACAGACCAAAAAATTTGACATAGAACAGAAAAAAGGCAAAATAAAACTAGCACCAGGTCAGGTATGGTAGCTCATGCCTATAATATCAGTGCTTTGGGAGGCTGAGGCAGGAGGATGGTTTGAAGCCAGGAGTTCGAGACCAGCCTGGGAAACATAGTGAGACCCTGTCTCTACAAAAGACAAAAAGAAAAAAGAAAAAGAGGCTGGGCGCGGTGGCTCACGCCTGTAATCCCAGCACTTTGGGAGGCCGAGGCAGGCAGATCACAAGGTCAGGAGATCGAGACCATCCTGGCTAACACGGTGAAACCCCGTCTCTACTAAAAATACAAAAAATTAGCCGGGCGAGGTGGCGGGCGCCTGTAGTCCCAGCTACGCGGGAGGCTGAGGCAGGAGAATGGTGTGAACCCCAGGGGGTGGAGCCTGCAGTGAGCCGAGATCGCGCCACTGCACTCCAGCCTGGGTGAAAGAGCGAGACTCCTTCTCAAAAAAAAAAAAAAAAGAAAAAAAGAAAAATAACTATCACCAGCAAAGACTATATAAAATAAAATTTAATTTAGACAAAAATTTCAGTCTATAGATTTTGATTTGGAGAAGATGGACGGGGTAGAAATAATGAAATTCACAACAGCAGACGCTTAGTGGTAAAATCTTATAAGAACATCAACAACAAAGACAGACTGAATATTTATAAAAGAAAGAAAATGATCCTGATGAAAATAACTTTACTGACCAGACACAGTGGCTCACAACTGTAATCCCAGCAATTTGGGAGGCTGAGGCAGGTGGATCATTTGAGATCAGGAGTTCGAGACCAGCCTGGCCAACATGGTGAAACCCCTTCCCTATTAAAAGTACAAAAATTAGCCGGGCATGGTGGTGCACACCTGTAATCCCAGCTACTCAGGAGGCTGAGGCAGGAGAATCACTTTAACCCAGGAGGCAGAGGTTGCAGTGAGCCAAGATCGTGCCACTGCACTCTAGCCTAGGCAACAGTAATTTAATTTTAGTAAAATAAGCTGGGCGCAGTGGCTCATGCCTGTAATCTCAACACTTTGGGAAACTGAGGCAGGTGGATCACGAGGTCAGGAGTTCAAGACCAGCCTGACCAACATGGTGAAACCCCGTCTCTACTACAAACACAAAAAATTAGCTGAGTGTGGTGGTGCGCACCTGTAATCCCAGCTACTCAGGAGGCTGAGGCAGGAGAATCACTTGAACCCAGGAGGCAGAGGTTGCAGTGAGCTGAGATTGCACCACTGTACTCTAGCCTGGGCAACAGAGCAAGATTCCATCTCAAAAAAAAAAAAAAATTAGTAAAATGAAAATAGAAGAAAAGGCCAGGCGCAGTGGCTCACAACTGTAATCCCAGCACTTTGGGAGGCCAAGGTGGTGGATCACTTGAGGGTAGGAGTTCGAGACCAGCCTGGCCAACATGGGGAAACCCCATCTCTACTAAAAATACAAAATAAGCCAGGCATGGTGACATGTGCCTGTAATCCCAGCTACCTGGAAGGCTGAGGCAGGAGAATTGCTTGAACCTGGGAGGCAGAGGTTGCAGTGAGCTGAGATTGCGCCACTGCACTCTAGGCTGGGGGACAAAGTGAGACTCCAAAAAAAAGAAAAGAGAAGAAAAATAGCCAACAGTTTAACTGTGCTATATTTAAAAAGTAATGAAGAAATTAAATTAGCTTAATGGAGTTGGAGCCTTTCTCAACCAAAAATGCATTTATGTTGGGATGAATCTTTTCGTTTTTTTTTAAGACAGAGTCTCACTCTGTCACCCAGGCTAAAGTGGAATGGCACAATCTTGGCTCACTGCAACCTCCACCTTCCTGGTTCAAGCAATCCTCCTGCCTCAGCCTCCCAAGTAGCTGGAATTACAGGCACCCGCCACCACATCCAGCTGATTTTTGTGTTTTTAGTAGAGATGGGTTTTCACCCTGTTGGCCAGGCTGGTCTCCTGACCTCAAGTGATCTGCCCACCTCAGCCTCCCAAAGTGCTGGGATCATAGGCATGAGCCACCGCGCCTGGCCCCTATTTTGATTTTCTTATGAACATGGTTTGGGCCATCTTCAAACATTTTATCTGCCTGTTAGCCTTTGTGGCCCAGCATCCTAGGTATATTATAATAGTTTCCTGGGACGGCTGAAACAAAGTACCACAAACTCCATGGCTTAACACAACAGCAATTTATTCTCTCACAGTTCTGCAGCTCAGAAGTCCAAAATCAAGGTGTTGGCATGGCCATACTCTCTAAAGGTTTTAAAGAAGAATCTGAGGCTGAGCGCGCTGGCTCACGCCTGTAATCCCACCACTTTGGGAGGCCGAGGTGGGCGGATCATGAGGTCAGGAGATTGAGACCATCCTGGCTAACACGGTGAAACCCCATCTCTACTAAAAAAATACAAAAAAGTTAGCCAGGCATGGTGGCGGGCGCCTCAGCTACTTGGGAGGCTGAGGCAGGAGAATGGCGTGAACCCAGGAGACCGAGATCACGCCACCGCACTCCAGCCTGAGCGACAGCAAGACTCCATCTCAAAAAAAAAAAAAAAAGAAGAAGAATCTGAGGCTGGGCACACTGGCTCATGCCTGTAATCTCAGCAGTTTGGGAGGTCAAGGCTGGTGGATTGCTTGAGCCCAGGAGTTCCAGATCAGCCTGGGCAACATGGCAAAACCCCATCTCTACCTCTCTACCAAAAAATAATAATACAATAATTAGCCGGGCATGGTGGCATGTGCCTTTAGTCCCAGCTGCTTGAGCAGCTGAGGTGGGAGGATCCCTTGAGCCCGGGAGCCGAGATCGCACCACTGCACTCCAGCCTGGGAAACAGAGCAAGACCCTGTTTCTGAAAAAATTAAAACTATTTTGGTCGGCAGAGCGGGCAGCAAGGCTCTTAGCAGCAATGTGCTATCTATGGACTTGTGAAAGCACTGTGGGTGAAGTGCTAATTTTTCTAAATAAAGCCCAATTTGTGTGTGTGCGCGTGTGTGTGTATATATATACATATACACATATACATATATACATATACATATATACACATATATAAACATATATGTGTGTGTGTGTGTATATATATATATTTTTTTTTCTTTTTTTTTTCCTGAGACAGGATCTCTCTCTCTCCCCCAGGCTGGAGTACAGTTGCACAATCATAGCTCACTGCAGCCTCAACCTCCTGGGCTCAAAGAATCCTCCCAGCTCACCCTCCGAAATAGCTGGGACTACACATGCATGCCATCACCCTCGGCTAATTTTTGTTTATTTTTTGTAGAGACGGGGTCTTTCTGTTGCCCAGGCTGGTCTTGAACTCCTGGGCTCAACAATGCTCCCACCTTAGCCTCCCAAAGTGCTGGGATTAGAGGCATGAGCTGCCACACCTGGCCTATATTTGCATTATTTCCCATCTTCACTAATTGACAATATTGTTCCTTTGATCACAGTTTCTCTTTGAATTAGGATGTTTCTCAAGCATCTGCTCTATTCCAGTTAATCGTTCTATTCTCTGACAGGCATGCTATTGTTTTTATTACTATAGATTTACAGTATTTTAATATCCAGTATGTTCCTCACCTTGTTCACCTGCTATTATTCCAAATGAACAGACATTCCTTTTAGAGTTTGCGCTTTGACTTACTGTAATGTAATTCATTCTCTATGTCCCCTCTGGGTCTAGACTCTTACAACTCAAAACCCTTCTCTCTGCTTCCTGCAAAAGCTTCCTTTCTGGGCCTGCCACAGATGGCTGTGCAGGTTGTACACTGCCCAACCACACAGCTGCCAGTCACATCACAGTCCTACACATCAGATTTTCTTTTTCTTTTTCTTTTGAGATGGAGTTTCATTCTTTCCTTTTTTCAGGGGTCGGGGGTCAGGGGACTGAGTCTCGCTCTGTCACCCAGGCTGGAGTGCAGTGGCGCGATCTCCGCTCACTGCAACCGCCACCTCCCGGGTTCAAGCGATTCTCCTGCCTCAGCCTCCCGCGTGGCTGGGATGACAGGCGTGCGCCACCACACCCGGCTAATTTTTGTATGATTAGTAGAAACAGGGTTTCACCATGTTGGCCAGGCTGGTCTCAAACTCTTGACCTCAGGTGATCCGTCCACCTTGGCCTCCCACAGTGCTGGGATTACAGGCATGAACCACTGTGCCCAGCCACATTTTCATATTTACTGTGTTTTATTGGTTTTCCAAGATGCACACTGGTTCCTATTTCTACCGTCTCTGACACGGGAGTGTACCTCATGGATGGTGTATATTAACAGTGTGAGAAACCGTGACATTATACTGTTTCTTGCAAGAGCACACAGGTAGTAAGTGGCACAGCTGTGATCTGAAGCTAGTGACTTACTGTTATCGTGTAACGCAGAAGTGTGTACCCCACATGGAGAGAGAACCACAGGGAGGTCCAGTCATTTGGAGGAAGATAAAAATTTTTCCAGCCTGGGCAACATGGCAAGACCATGTCACTACAAAATTAGCTGGGCATGGTGGCTCACAGCTGTAGTCCCAGCTACTCAGGAGGCAGAGGTGGGAGGATCACTTGAACCCAAGAGGTTGAAGCTGCAGTGAGCTGTGAATGCGCCACCACACTCCAGTCTGGGCGATAGAGCGAGACCCTATCTTTTTCTTTTTTTGAGATGAAGTTTTGCTCTTGCTGCCCAGGCTGGAGTGCAATGGCACAATCTCGGCTCACCGCAACCTCCAGTTGCCAGGTTCAAGTGATTCTCCTGCCTCAGCCTCCTGAGTAGCTGGGATTACAGCCATGTGCCACCATGCCCGGCTAATTTTATATTTTTAGTAAAGACGGGGTTTCTCCATGTTGATCAGGCTGGTCTCAAACTCCCGACCTCAGGTGATCTTCCCGCCTCAGCCTCCCAAAGTGCTGGGATTATAGGCGTGAGCCACCAGCTTTTTTTGTTTTTGTTTTTGTTTTTTGAGATGGAGTTTCGCTCTTGTTGTCCAGGCTGGAGTGCAATGGCGCGATCTCAGCTCACTGCAACCTCTGCCTCCCGGGTTCAAGTGATTCTCCTGCCTCAGGCTCCCGAGTAGCAGGGATCACAGGCATCTACCACCACGTCCGGCTAATTTCCTTTTGTATTTTTATTAGAGATGGGGTTTCACTATGTTGGTCAGGCTCGTCTCAAATTCCTGACCTCAGGTGATCCACCCGCCTCGGCCTCCCGAAGTGCTAGGATTACAGGCGTGAGCCACTGTGCCCCGCCCCTTTTTCTTCTTTTCTTTTTGAACGAGTGTCACTAGAAAGACCCTGCCTCTTAAAAAAAAATTAGCACATATGTTGGGGTGGGTGAGCAAAAGCGTGTGAGTAGGGTGAGCCCAGGGAAAACCCGGAACTGCAGCCCCTGGGGAGACACCAGGACTCACCCCTGCCCCCCACGACCCCCGCCCAGCTTTTCCTCCTGGAGGAGGTGCGAGAGCGGAAGTTCGACGGCTTTGCCCGAACCATCCAGAAGGCCTGGCGGCGCCACGTGGCTGTCCGGAAGTACGAGGAGATGAGGGAGGAAGGTGAGAGAATTCGGGTAAATGGCGCGGGGTGGGGGCACAAGGACCTGGAGGAGCTGTGTCAGGAGCTCTGCCCTCCACCCTCTGTCCCCGCAGCTTCCAACATCCTGCTGAACAAGAAGGAGCGGAGGCGCAACAGCATCAATCGGAACTTCGTCGGGGACTACCTGGGGCTGGAGGAGCGGCCCGAGCTGCGTCAGTTCCTGGGCAAGAGGGAGCGGGTGGACTTCGCCGACTCGGTCACCAAGTACGACCGCCGCTTCAAGGTGAGACACTAGTGGGTGGGCACAGCAAGACCCTGGCTACAGCCTGGCACCCTCACCTGGCCCAGATGCACCTGTGCACAGCCAGATATCCCCCAGCCTAGATCCATCTGTTCCATCACAGGTATATCCTCACCTGGCACAGACACACCTATCCACAGGTATCTATCCCCCAGCCTAGATCCATCTGTTCCATCACAGGTATATCCTCACCTAGCCCAGGCACACCTGCCCACAGGTATCTATCTCCCAGCCTAGATCAATCTGTTCCATCACAGGTACATCCTTACCTGGTACAGACACACCTGCCCACAGGTATACACTCAAGTATAGCAGACACAGCTGTCCATCAAACATGAACTTGTAGCCCAGACACACCTGTCAGATACACCCTCACCTGGCCAGATGCATCTCTCAACCATCACACATTCATTCACCTTGTCCAGAAGCCCCAACCACGGGGTCACCCTCGCCTATCCTAGACATGCCCATCCATTAGGTACACTCTACCTTCAACCTGGAAATTAGATATACCTTCACCTGGCCCAGATACACCTGTCCACAGGTACACTCCCACCTGGCCCAGGCAGCCTAGTCCATAGGTACATGCTGTCTACAGAGATACACCACCTGACCCGTGCATTCATGCTTGGCATAGACAGCTGGGCACCTCCACCAACAGACACATCCTCTTCTGCCCCAGACAGCCCTGAACCTAGGTGTACTCTAATAACCTAGCCTGGACTCTCCTGTCCACAGGTACACCCAGACTTGGCCTGTTTACCCTCACCTGTACCTGGGCGGGCCAGGTACACACTCACTTGACCCATATCTCATGTCCCAGACAGTCACCTAGCCCAGTAAGTCACCCTACCCCACCTTAGAGAGGCCTATGTGTGGCAGGTACACACTGAGACCACCTATATACCATCTTCATCTGGATGGATAGTCTCATATGGCCTGGAAACCCTCACCTACCTTGGACAAGTTTATGTGGCAGGTGCCTCCTCACATGATCTGTGCAACCTCACATACCAGACATACAGTATTGGGTACCTTCACCTGATCCACACACTTGCTTTGGACAGGTCTGTGTGGCAGGTATGCCCTCTCAGGTGACCGGTATACCAGCACCTAAAATGTTTTCACCGAGACAGGTATCCCCACTAGACCCAGAGAACTCTGACCGCAGGCCAGCTCAACCGGCTTGCACATTCACCCTTCTACGAGGTACACCCTCACCTGCCTTCCTGTACAAACTGTTAAGAGTTCAGATACACACCTGCTCACTTCCTCTCATGATCCAGATACTCCTATTTACGTGACTTGTACACCCTCACCTGAACCATAATACCTTTACCTAAGCTGTCTACAGTCACATGACCTAAGTACTTTCACCTGGTCTAAGTGCTCTCATCTGGCCTGGGAACCCATGTCCAGCAGGTGCCTTACCTACCCAGCACCTGTTCACTGACCCGAACACCCTTTTCTAGCCAACCAACCAACCAACACATTCCCATCTGACCTCCTTGTTTTTTTGTTTTTGTGTTTCCGAGACAGAGTTTTGCTCTTTTGTGTGTGTGTGTTGAGTCAGAATCTTGTTATGTCACCCAGGCTGGAGGGCAGTGGCACAACCTCGGCTCACTGCAACCTCTGCCTCCCAGGCTCAAGCGATTCTCCTGCCTCAGCCTCCCGACTAGCTGGGACTACAGACATGTGCCACCACGCCCAGCTAATTTTTTGTATTTTTAGTAGAGATGGGGTTTCATGGTGTTAGCCAGGATGATCTCAATCTTCTGACCTCATGATCTGCCCACCTCAGCCTCCCAAAGTGCTGGGATTACAGGCATGTGCCACCACACCCGATCTGTTATTTTTTGTTTGTTTTTGAGACAGAGTCTCTCTCTGTCACCCAGGCTGGAGTGCAGTGGCAGGATCTGGGCTCACTGCAACCTCAGCCTCCTGGGTTCAAGCGATTCTCCTGTCTCAGCCTCCTGAGTAGCTGGGACTACAGGTGCCCACCACCTCACCCAGCTAATTTTTGTATTTTTAGTAGAGACGGGGTTTCACCATGTTAGTCAGCCTGGTTTCAAACTCCTGACTTCATGATCCACCCGCCTCGACCTCCCAAAATGCTGGGATTACAGGTGCGAGCCACCGTGCCCAGCCCTCCTTCTGTTTCTTATGTAACAACTCATGGCCAGGCTGGTGGCACACACCTGTAATCCCAACCCTTTGGGAGGCCAAGGAGGACAGTTTGCTTGAGCTCAGGAGTTCAAGACCAGCCTGGGCAACAGGGCAAAACCCTGAATTTACAAAAAATACCAAAATTAGCTGGGCATGGTGGTCTGCACCTGTGGTCCCAGCTACTCAGGAGGCTGAGGCAGGTGGATCACTCAAGCCCAGGAGGGGGAGGTTGCAGTGAGCTATGATGGCACCACTGCACTCCAGCCTGAGTGACAGAGTGAGACCCTATCTACAAAACAGACGCCTCATACACCTTCACCTGGAGGGCTCCCCCTTCCTCACCTGACCTGCCAGCACCACCCCTCTGCCTGGGGTGGATCCTCTGTGGCCAGGCTGGCCAGGCTACAGGCACCCGCCTCTAATCCTGCATCCCCACAGCCCATCAAGCGGGACTTGATCCTGACGCCCAAGTGTGTGTATGTGATTGGGCGAGAGAAAGTGAAGAAGGGACCTGAGAAGGGCCAGGTGTGTGAAGTCTTGAAGAAGAAGCTGGACATCCAGGCTCTGCGGGGAGTCTCCCTCAGGTGAAGCTAGGTCCCTACCTGCCGCACAGTCACTCTCACCTGTCCCCTGGCTGCCTTCATTCTAGTGACCCCGTCTGTTACCCTGACAATCTTACCTAGTGCCATGCCTGTAGCCCTCTCTTGGCCCCACCTGTCATGTTCACCTGCCCCCTACGCTCATGATCCTTAGGTGCCAAAAGCTTCTGTCCTGCACCTTACCCTCTTACTAGACCTCACCTGGCCCTCTTCTGTAACCACCTCTTCCACTCCTTGCCATATCCCCCTTTTTCTCCTACCTGGTCACCCCTGACTTGGCCCTTAACTGACCCTTCGCTAAATCCACCTTCAGCCACCTTCATCTGTCACTCTCACCTGTCGCCCTCACCTGTGTCCCACCTGACGCTCTCACCCGCCCCTCCCCAGCACGCGACAGGACGACTTCTTCATCCTCCAAGAGGACGCCGCCGACAGCTTCCTGGAGAGCGTCTTCAAGACCGAGTTTGTCAGCCTTCTGTGCAAGCGCTTCGAGGAGGCGACGCGGAGGCCCCTGCCCCTCACCTTCAGCGACACGTACGGCCCCGCCAACCCCAGCACCATCTCGGGGTGGTCTCGGCGCGGCGCACCCTCTCCCGCCCCACCGACCCGGCCGAACTGCGCTTCGGCCCCGGCCCCGGCCCCGGCCCCGCCCCTGCCCCGGACCAGAGAGAGTGGGGTGGGGCGGATGACCCTGGCCAGCGCCCCCAAGCTTTCTTCTCTCCTCATAGACTACAGTTTCGGGTGAAGAAGGAGGGCTGGGGCGGTGGCGGCACCCGCAGCGTCACCTTCTCCCGCGGCTTCGGCGACTTGGCAGTGCTCAAGGTTGGCGGTCGGACCCTCACGGTCAGCGTGGGCGATGGGCTGCCCAAGAGCTCCAGTGAGTCTGCGCGGAACTACGGCAGAGGGGGCGGGGAAAGAGAGCGGACCAATGAAGGGGCGGGGGCGGGGCCAGCGAGGCTGGTTAAGAGTGGACGAAGGCCAGGAAGGGGAGGGTCTACAGAGACAGGGAGAGAGAGACTTTTTTGAGTTTTTTTGTTGTTTTTGTTTTGCTTTTTGAGACGGAGTCTCACTCTGTCGCCCAGGCTGGAGTACAGTGGCACGATCTTGGCTCACCGCAACCTCCGCCACCCAGGTCCAAGCGATTCTCCTGCCTCAGCCTCCCGAGTAGCTGGGATTACACGCGCCTGCCACCGCGCCCAGCTAATTTGTGTAGTTTTAGTAGAGACGGGTTTCACCATCTTGGCCAGGCTGGTCCTGAACTCATGACCTCATGATCCACTCGCCTCGGCCTCCCAAAGTGCTGGGATTACAGGCGTGAGCCACTGCGCCCGGCCAGAGAGACTTTTAAAGAAAGGCCACAACCAATTAGTGGGCGTGAAATGTGGAGGAGGGACGTGCCATGGAGGAAACCAATCAAAACAGTGGGGCGGGGCCTGAGTGGGCAACAGCAAGGAAGGGGCGGGTCTAGAGACAGAGAAAGACTGTAAAGGAGAAGACATGACCAATGAGGGGGCGAGAAATGTAGAAGGGTGCGGCCAAAGCGGCAACCCTGGAACCGGGTAGTGATGAAGGCGCGTCCTAAAGTGGGCGGGCCTAAAGAGCAAGGCCAGTGAGGTGTTGGGCCCCTGGGGGCGAGGCCAATTAGTGGGCGGAGCCAGTGTACCTTTACCTAAGGGGCGGTGCTAATGGGAGAGCCTGAGGGGGCGGGGTGCGGCGGAGCCTCAGAATGGACTAGACTTGTGGGCGGAGCAAAGAGCGTGGTCTGTCTATCACTCAAATCCCTGACATTCTTCTTTCAGAGCCTACGCGGAAGGGAATGGCCAAGGGAAAACCTCGGAGGTCGTCCCAGGCCCCTACCCGGGCGGCCCCTGCGCCCCCCAGAGGTGAGGAGCTGCGTCCCTTGCTATCTTCCCTTGTCTGTTGTGGGTCCCATGGCCTAAGCCAGACCTTCAGCAAACGAAATCTAACAAACACAGTTTACCACTTACTTCTCTGTCCAGAACTCTCCATAGCTCCACATCTCCCGCAGAATAAAGGCTAAACTTAATTTGGCATTCAGAGCCCTTCAAAACCCAAACCCAGCTATCCTCCTACCCTACACTCCTGCCCTGTAAACTACATCTTTTTTTGTTTTTTTTTTTTTTGAGATGAAGTCCAACTCTGTCTCCCAGGCTGGGGTGCAGTGGCGCGATCTTGGCTCACTGCAACCTTCGCCTCCTGGATTCAAGCAATTCTCCTGTCTCAGCCTCCCGAGTAGCTGAGATTACAGGCACCCGCCACCACGCCCGGCTAATTTTTGTATCGTTATAGTAGAGACAGGGTTTCACCACGTTGGCCAGGCTGGTCTCGAACTCCTGACCTCAGGTGACTCGCCCGTCTCGACCTCCCAAAGTGATGGGATTAACAAGCATGAGCTCAAACTACGGCGCCTGGCCTCAAACTACATCTTATTTTCCCAACTCACCAAATTTATTCTTACCTCCAGGCCTTTGGACCGTTTTCTCTGCTTCTCTCTCAAATTCCCATTCCATTTGTTGAGCTCTTATGTATCCACCAAGACTTACCCACAGAAGCCCTCCAACAGAGGATAGGAGGAGGGAAACTTGCCCCTGCAAAGCCGCTTCTGGCCAGGCGGGATGGTTCACACCTGTAATCCAAGCACTTTTGGTAGGCCAAGGCAGGAGGATCACTTGAGTTCAAGATCAGCCTGGGCAACATAGCAAGATCCCATCTCTACTAAAAATTCTTTTTTTTTTTTTTTTTTGAGACAGTCTTGCTCTATCACCCAGGCTGGAGTGCAGTGGTACGATCTTGGCTCACTGCAACATCCACCTCCTGGGTTCAAGCGATTCTCCTGCCTCAGTCTCCTGAGTAGCTGGGACTACAGGCGTGTGCCACCACGCCTAGTTTTTTTTTTTTTTTTTTTTGAGACAGAGTCTAGCCCTGTTGCCCAGGCTGGGGTGCAATGGTGCGGTCTCAGCACACTGAAACCTTCCACCTTCTGGGTTCAAGAGATTCTCCTGCCTCAGCCTCCCCAGTAGCTGGGATTACAGGCATGCACCACCACACCCAGCTAATTTTTTTTTTATCTTTAGTAGAGACAAGGTTTCACCATGTTGGCCAGACTGGTCTCGAACTCCTGACCTCGTGATCCACCCACCTCGGCCTCCCAAACTGCTGGGATTACAGGTGTGAGCCACCGCGCCCGGCCTTTTTTTTTTTTTTTTTTGAGATGCTGTCTTGCTCTGTTGCCCAGGCTGCAGTGCAGTGGCGTGATCTCAGCTCACTGTAACCTCCACCTCCCGGATTGAAGCAATTCTCCTGCCTCAGCCTCCCGAGTAGCTGGGACTACAGGCACACACCACCATGCCTGGCTAATTTTTGTATTTTTAGTAGAGGCGGGGTTTCACTATGTTGGCCAGGCTCGTCTCGAACTCCAAACCTTGTGATCCACCCCCCTTGGCCTCCCAAAGTGCTAGGATTACAGGCGTGAGCCACCACGTGCAGCCTAAAAATTCTTTTTAAATTAGCTGGGCATGGTGGTGTGTGCCTGTAGTCCCAGCTATTTGGGAGGCTGAGAGGGGAGAATATCATGAGCCTAGGAGTTGGAGGCTGCAGTGAGCTATGATCTCACTGCTGCACTCCATCCTGGGCCACAGAGCAAGACCCTATCTCTAAACAAATAAAAAATAAATAAAGCCAAGTACAGTGGCTCATGCCTGTAAAACCAGCATGTTGGGAGGCTGAAGTGGGAGGATTGCTTGAGGCCAGGAGTTTGAGACCAGCCTGGGCAACATAGTGAGACCCCATCTCTACTTTAAAAATTATAAAAATCAACTGGGCATAGTGGAGTATACCTGTAGTCTCAGCTCCCCTTAAGAGGAGGCTAAGGAGGGAGGATTGCTTGAGCCCAGGAGGTCAGAGTTGCAGTGAGCTACGATTGTACCACTGCACTCCAACCTGGGCGAGAGTGAGACCATGCCTCAAAATAAACAAATAAAAGTAAAAAATAATTGGCCAGGCGCGGTGGCTCACGCCTGTAATCCCAGCACTTTGGGAGGCCCAGGCGGGCGGATCACAAGGTCAGGAGATCGAGACCATCCTGGCTAACATGGTGAAACTCCATCTTTACTAAAAATACAAAAAAAATTATCCAGGCGTGGTGGTGGGCGCCTGTAGTCCCAGCTACTCGGGAGGCTGAGGCAGGAGAATAGCGTGCACCCAGGAGGCGGAGCTTGCAGTGAGCCAAGATCGTGCTACTGCACTCCAGCCTGAGCAACTGAGCAAGACTCCGTCTCAAAAAAAAAAAAGTAAAAAATAATTTAAAAATTATGCTTAAAAAAGCTTCTGTCTAGGCCCTCGTAGTCCCAGAGTCCCTCCGTCTGGCCCAATCCTTACCACACTGGGTTGAAAGTGTGGCAGTCACCTCCCTCAGACTGAGAACTTGCAGCCAAGTCCTCCTCAAATCCTCCTAGCATCACCCTAATACATGTCTGCATCCTTGCTTCTGCCACAGGCATGGATCGCAATGGGGTGCCCCCCTCTGCCAGAGGGGGCCCCCTGCCCCTGGAGATCATGTCTGGAGGGGGCACCCACAGGCCTCCCCGGGGCCCTCCGTCCACATCCCTGGGAGCCAGCAGACGACCCCGGGCACATCCGCCCTCAGAGCGCAACACAGAATTCCTCAACGTGCCTGACCAGGGCATGGCCGGGTAGGTGGGGTGGGAGGGCAGCCCCAGGAGGTAGGCAGTGGGTAAGGGAGTGTCTGGGGCTGTGACTCAAACCCCCCGTGCCCACAGCATGCAGAGGAAGCGCAGCGTGGGGCAACGGCCAGTGCCTGGTGTGGGCCGACCCAAGCCCCAGCCTCGGACATATGGCCCTAGGTGCCGGGCCCTGTACCAATACGTGGGCCAAGATGTGGACGAGCTGAGCTTCAACGTGAACGAGGTCATCGAGATCCTCATGGAAGGTGTGTGTACCAGGGCAGAAGCTGGGGTGAGGGGAGTGGTAAGAATCCTGACATCGGCCGGGCGCGGTGGCTCACGCCTGTAATCCCAGCACTTTGGAAGGCCGAGGCAGGCGGATCACAAGGTCAGGAGATCGAGACCATTCTGGCTATCACGGTGAAACCCCGTCTCTACTAAAAATACAAAAAATTAGCCGGGGGTGGTGGCAGGCACCTGTAGTCCCAGCTACTCTGGAGACTGAGGCAGGAGAATGGCATGAACCTGGGAGGCGGAGCTTGCAGTGAGCCGAGATTGCACCAATGCACTCCAGCCTGGGCGACAGAGCGAGACTCCGTCTCAAAAAAAAGAACCCTGACATCGCCAGGCAGACCTCACCACTGCAAACCCTCTCCACGGGAGAACAGAGAGAACAGATGGGCGAGGTGGCTCATGCCTGTAATCCCAGCACTTTTGGTGGCCGAGGCAGGAGGATCATTTGAGGTCAGGAGTTTGAGACAAGCCTGGGCAACCTAGCAAGACCCCATCTCTACAAAAGATTTACAAAAAAACCTTTTAAGAGTAGAAATGGCCAGATACAGTGGCTCACACCTGTAATCCCAGCACTTTGGGAGGCTGAGGCAGGAGGATGGCTTAAGCCTAGGAGTTTAAGACCAGCCTGGACAACATAGGGAGTCCCCATGAACAAGACGGACAGAGCAGGCATGAGATCTTTCTCCAGGGCCAGCTAGGGGCACCTCAAGCTTTCCTGTCTCCCACAGATTCCTCGGGCTGGTGGAAGGGCCGGCTTCACGGCCAGGAGGGCCTTTTCCCGGGAAACTACGTGGAGAAGATCTGAGCTGGGCCCTGGGATTCTGCCTTCTCTTTCGCCCGCCTGTCTGCCTGCCTGGTGGGGAGCCAGGCCCTGCCAACGAGAGCCTCATTTACCTGGGCTACAGTGGCCTCAAAGTCCAGTCCTGTGGCCTCCAGTCCTGCCCAGGCCCTGGGTCAGTGGGTCACGGCTGCAGCCCCTGCCCCTGGACCCTGGTCTTCCTCCAACATCACACCTGCTGCCCATTCTCCATTTCTGCGTGTGTCAAATGGGACTAACAGCAGAATCTGCCTCCCAACTGCCATGTGATTAAGAAATGGGTCTTGAGTCCTGTGCTGTTGGCAAAGTGCCAGGCACAGTTTGGGGGGGGGGTCCTTGACAAGCGTGACTTTGCTCATTCTGTCATCACTAAGGCAATAAACGTTTGCCAGGGGCCGGGCGCAGTGGCTCACGCCTGTAATCCCAGCACTTTGGGAGGCCGAGGTGGGCGGATCACGAGGTCAGGAGATCGAGACCTTCCTGGCTAACACGGTGAAACCCCGTCTCTACTAAAAATACAAAAAGAAATTAGCCGGGCGCGGTGGCGGGTGCCTGTAGTCCCAGCTACTCGGGAGGCTGAGGCAGGAGAATGGCGTGAACCCGGGAGGTGGAGGTTGCAGTGAGCCGAGATAGCGCCACTGCACTCCAGCCTGGGCGACAGAGCAAGACTCTGTCTCAAAAAAAAAAAAAAAAGTTTGCCAGGTGAAAGCATGAGTTAACTTACTAAGTGCCCAACAAGGACGATGTTTTCACAACCCTGTGAGGTAGGAGCTGTGAAGGACCCCATCTTACAGGTGGAACAATGGAGGTTCAGAGAGGTTCACTGACCCAAGACTGCACAGAGCCATGCCTTGCATTCATATGTGACCACAAAGCTTGAATTTGTCTCAGTTTGGGCCGGGCGCAGTGGCTCACACCTGTAATCCCAGCACTTTGGGAGGCTGAGGCGGGCAGATCACATGAGATCAGGAGTTCAAGACCAGCCTGGATGACACAGCAAAACCCTGTTTCTACTAAAAATTAAAAAAATAAAAAAGCCAGGTGTGGTGGTGCCTACCTGTAATCCCAGCTACTGGGGAGGCTGAAGCAGGAGAATCGCTTGAACCCGGGAGGCAGAGGCTGCTGTGAGCCGAGATCATGCCACTGCATTCCAGCCTGGGCAACAGAGCCAGACTCCATCTCGAAAAAAAAAAAGCAAAAAAAAAGAAAAGAATTTGTCATGGCCGGGCGCAGTGGCTCATGCCTGTAATCCCAGCACTTTGGGAAGCCAAGGCAGGTGGATCATGAGGTCAGGAGTTCAAGACAAGCCTGGCCAACATGGCGAAACCCCGTCTCTATTAACAATACAAAAATTAGCCAAGTCTGGTAGTGGGCACCTGTAATCCCAGCTACTCGGGAGGCTGAGGCAGGAGAATTGCTTGAACCTGGGAGGTGGAGGTTGCAGTAAGCCGAGATCATGCCATTGCACTCCAGCTTAGACGACAGAGTTAGACTCCATCACACACACACACACACACACACACACACACACACAAAATTAGCCAGGCGTGGTGGTGGGTGCCTGTGATCCCAGCTACTCAGGAGGCTGAGGCAGGAGAATCGCTTGAACCCAGGAGGCGGAGGTTGCAGTGAGCTGAGATCGTGCCACTGCACTCCAGCCTGGGCAACAGAGCAACACTCTGTCTCAGAAAAAAAGAAAGGAAGGGAGAGAGAGAGGGAGGGAGGAGGCAGGCGCAGTGCCTCACACCTGTAATCCTAGAACTCTGGGAGGCTGAGGCAGGCGGATCACAAGGTCAGGAGATCCAGACCATCCTGGCTAACATGGTGAAACTTTGTCTCTACTAAAAATACAAAAAATTAGCCAGGCCTGGTGGCGGGCGCCTGTAGTCCCAGCTACTCGGGAGGCTGAGGCAGGAAAATGGCATGAACCTGGGAGGAGGAGCTTGCAGTGAGCTGAGATCGTGCCACTGCACTCCAGCCTGGGCAACAGAGCGAGACTCCATCTCAAAAAAAAAAAAAAAAAAAAAGAAAAGAAAAGAAAGAATTTGTCTCAGTTTCCCTTCCAAAATCTGTATCCCAAATGGTCCAGCAGGTCCGGTTAGTCTTGAAGCTACAGCCGCCAAACCCATCTGGGACCTATGGAGAGAGGCAGGTCCCACATGCTCCCACCCTTAATGCACTCTGGGTCACTCCTGCGCCCTGCACCCCAATCCCATGTCTGTGCCCTCTTAGTCTTCACCCAACTGGGACTAAGACTGCAGTCCTGCTATGGTCTGAGCCTAAAGATCCTGAATTTTGGGCTGGGCGCAGTGGCTCATGCCTGTAATCCCTGCACTTTGGGAGGCCAAGGCGGGCGGATCATCTGAGGTCAGGAGTTCCAGACCAGCTTCGCCAACATGGTGAAACCCTGTCTCTACTAAAAATACAACAATTAGCTGGGCGTGGTGGCATGCGCCTGTAGTCCCAGATACTTGAGAGGCTGAGGCAGGAGGTGGAGGCTGCAGTGAGCCAAGATTGCACCATGGAACTCCAGCCTGAGCAATAGAGTGAGACTCTGTCTCAAAAAAAAAAAAAAAATTCCTGAATTTTGGGAGTGGTGGTGCATGCCTGTAGTCCCAGCGCTTTGCGAGGCCAAGGCTGGAGGATCACTTGATCCCAGGAGTTCAAGGCTGAAGTGAGCTATGATCACGTCACTACACTCCAGCCTGGGCAACTCAGCAAGACCCTGTCTCTAATACTAAAATAAACCAAATCCTGGCCAAGCATGGTGCCTCACAGCTGTAATCCCAGCACTTTGGGAGGCCAAGGCAGGAGGATCACTTAAGGTTTGACCACCCTAGGCAACCTACTAATACCCTGTTTCTACAAAAAAATTTTTAAATTGGCCGGGTGCAGTGGCTCACACCTGTAATCCCAGCATTTTGGGAGGCCAAGGCGGGCAGATCACAAGGTCAGGAGATCGAGACCATCCTGGTTAACACAGTGAAACCCCATCTCTGCTAAAAATACAAAAAATTAGCCGGGCGTGATGGTGTGCGCCCGTGGTCCCAACTACTCGGGAGGCTGAGACAGGAGAATTGCTTGAACCTGGGAGGCGGAGGTTGCAGTGAGCTGAGATGGCGCCACTGCACTCCAGCCTGGGTGACAGAGTGAGACTCCATCTCAAATTAAAAAAAAAGCTAGTGTCGTGCCTGTATTCCCAGATACTCAGGAGGCTGAGATGGGAGGATCACTTGAGCCCAGCAGGTCGAGGCTGCAGTGAGTTGATTGCAACATTGTACTCCAGCCTGGGCAACAGAGCTAACCCTGTCTCTCTCTAAAAAAAAAATAATAATAATGATAATTAATTAATTCTAGCTTTCTAATATGGACACCTGCTCCGTGCTCAGCCCCTCAAAGAGAAGCCAGTCCAGTAGAGATGGGGCTGACTGGTGAGGTGAGGGCTGGCCCACAGAAGAGAGGGTTAATTCAGAGGTGGAATGGGCGTTGCAGCAGGAGCCAGGAAGGTGGGAGAGGGTCGGTCTCAGCAGATTTGGTTGACAAGCACTGCACAGAGTGATCTAAGCTGTGATGAGCGAATTTCAGGCACAGAATACCTACCCGACGGGAGAATGGGGCATTGGGAATCCCCAGTAGAGCCAGGAATCAAGGCAAGACTAGCGGCCGGGCACGGTGGCTCATGCCTGTAATCTCAGGGCTTTGGGAAGCTGAGGTGGGCAGATCACTTGAAGTAAGGAGTTCGAGACCAGCCTGGCCAACATGGTGAAACCCCATCTCTACTAAAAATACAAAAACTAGCTGGGCATGATGCGCACAACCATATAGTCCTAGCTACCCAGGAGGCTGAGGCAGGAGAATCGCTTGAGCCCGGGAGGTGGAGGTTGCGGTGAGCCGAGGCTGTGCCACTGCACTCCAGTCTGGGCAACAGAACAAGACTGTGAGACACACACACACACACACACACACACACACACACAACAGAACAAGACTGTGTGAGACACACACACACACACACACACACACACACACACACACACACAGAGCAAGACTGGCCAGCAGAGCCTTCTGCAGAATCTATTCTCCCTTCTGTGCCTGTCTTGGGAAGCTGAGCATGGCTGGAAAAAATTCTCAAGGCTGCAACCAGGTCTCAAGGGCCCTTTTATTGCTCATTGATGACAGAAAAGCATTTAGCAATCTCTTGAATGGCCCTGGTGCGTTCCATCTCTGAATTTCCTTTTCTTTTTTTGAAGATGGGGTCTCACTGTGTTGCCCAGGCTGGTCTCAACCACCTGGGCTCCTGTGATCCTCCCACTTCAGCCTTCCCCCAGTAGCTGAGATTACAGGCACGCACCACTGTACTCCAGCATCTGATTCTTGTTGCTGTTGTTTCGAGACAGCGTTTCACTCCGTTGTCCCAGACTGGAATGCAGTGGTATGATCATAGCTCACCGTAGCCTTGGATTCCTGGACTCAAATCATGATCCCGCATCACCCTCCCTAAGTGCTGTGATTACAGGTGTGAGCCACTGTGCACGGCACCATGGGCCATTATCTTAAAGGTTTAGCATATGCTAAAAGATATAATCTCCTATCTAGGTTATAGGCATCTTCAGACTGCAGACTTCAGTCATGTTTGCCCTGCCTGCTGCTCACCCCCACATCCTGTTGACTCTTTTACAAAATTTCTTAAGTTGGGTCCCTCCTCTCCCTTCCTTCCTTGGGTCCCTGTCCCTTCTGCCACCTCACCCCATCCTTCCCCAGATTGCACTACCCTCCCCTGCACACACACACACACATACACACACACATCCTTACCCTACATTAAAATGATCTTTGTTTTTTTAAAGCAAATGAGTTTTTAACTGAATGAATAATAATTAAAAGAAAAAAATTTAATTTGTTTTTGTTTTATTTTTTATTTTTGCATGTATGTATGTATTTATTTTTGAGACTGAGTCTCACTCTGTTGCCCAGACTGGAGTGCAGTGGCACGATCTCGGCTCACCGCAACCTCTGCCTCCTGGGTTCAAGTGATTCTCCTGCCTCAGCCTCCCGAGTAGCTGGGATTACAGGCACGTGCCACCATGCCCGGCTAATTTTTGTATTTTTAGTAGAGATGAGGTTTCACCATGTTGGTCAGGCTGGTCTCGAACTCCTAACCTCGTAATCCACCCGCCTCAGCCTCCCAAAGTGCTGGGATTACAGGCGTGAGCCACCGTGCCTGGCCTTTTGTTTTATTTTCTTAGAGACATGATCTTGCTCTGTTGCCCAGGATGGAGTGCAGTGGCATGAACACAGCTCACTGCAGCCTCTAAATTCTGGTCTCAAGCAATCCTCCCACCTCAGCCTCCCAAGAAGCTGGGACTACAGGCATGTGCCACTACGCCCAGCTAATCTTTTTATTTTTTGTAGAGACGGGGTCCTGCTCTGTTGCCCAGGCTGGTCTCAAACCCCTGGCCTCAAGTGATCCTCCCACTTCAGCCTCCCAAAGTGCTGGGATTGCAGGCTTGAGACACCATGCCTGGACAGAAAAAACAAAAAAATAATTCAAAAAACACTAAAGTGAAAACTCAGTCTCTCTCCCACTCAAACATCCCTGTTCCTCTCCCCAGTTTTTAAATATCTCCTAAAGGTATTCTCTGCATATCAAAGCCCATAGGGGGCTGGATACAGTAGCTCACACCTGAAATCCCAACACTTCGGGAGGCTGAGGAGGGTAGATCACTTGAGCCCAGAAGTTCTAGAACATCCTGGGCAATGTGACGAAACCCCATCTCTACAAAACATATAAAAACTAGCTGGATGTGGTGGCACACACCTTTAGTACCAGCTACTAGGGAGGCTGAGGTAGGAGGATCACCTGAGCCCAGGGAGGTTGAGGCTGCAGTGAGCTGTGATCACATCACTGCACTCTAGCCTGAGCAAGAGTGTGACTGTGTCTCAAAAAAACAAACAAAAAAGCCGGATGCAGTGGCTCATGCCTGTAATCCCAGTACTTTGTAAGCCCAAGGCAGGTGGATCGCTGAGGCCAAGAGTTCAAGACTAGCCTAGCCAACATGGCAAAACCCCGTCTCTACTAAAAATACAAAAAAAATTAGCTGAGCGTGGTGGCACACGCCTGTAGTCCCAGCTACTTGGGAGGCTGAGGCACGAGAACTGCTTGAACCCAGGAGGCGGAGGTTGCAAGATCATGTCACTGCACTGCGGCCTGGGGGACAGAGTGAGACTCCGTCTCAAAAAAAAAAAAAAAAAAGTGCATAGGTACAACTTGCTTTGCAGATGGAAATACATTGCACATAAAACCTACAGTTGTGGCCAGGTGCAGTGGTTCATGCCTGTAATCCCAACATTTTGCGTGGCTGAGACAGGCGGATCACATGAGGTCGGGAGTTGAGACCAGCCTGACCAACATGGAGAAACCCCATCTCTACTAAAAATACAAAATTAGCCTGGCGTGGCGGCACATGCCTGTAATCCCAGCTACTTGGGAGGCTGAGGCAGGAGAATCGCTTGAACCCAGGAGGCGGAGGTTGCAGTGAGCCGAGATCGCACAACTCCACTCCAGCCTGGGTGACAGTGCAAGACGTCGTCAAAAAAAAAAAAAAAAAAAAAAAAAAAAACCCTACAGTTGCCTAGAACTCAACGAACACCTCTTGAATGGCAGCATGATGTATTAGAGAGATCTAAGATGTTAGATCTACCTTACCGCCCTCTCAACAGCCCATCCTCCTCCACGTGACTGCCAGGAATCAGATGATGCGCCTCCCCCTGCTAAAAATTCATCAGTGGTTACAACAGAAACCACACTCCTCTCTCTGCACCACTCCCATGGCCCTGCATGACCTGCCGCGCACCATATTCGCTTTCTGACCTCCACACCCCCCCTCCACTCTGCTCCAATGGTGCCCTGGCCGCCTCGCTGCTCTTTGACCAAAACAAGCCCGTCCTGCCCCACTCCACGACATCACCACCAGCTATCCGGTAGAGTCCCCTGCTCCTCGGGCTTTCCACCAGCTCACTCCTTGTTCATCTGGAGACAGCTCCGAAGTCACCTCCTCAGAGTGGCTTCCCTGACCCATCACTTCGACATTTCATTGTTTCCTTCATTGCTCTGAATAGGACAAGACTGTTTTTGCACTTGTTGATTTACTATTTCCCCATTTTTATTTATTTTTATTTAACTTTTAGAGATGGGGGTCTCGCTTTTTCGACCAGGCAGGAGTGCAGTGGTGCCATCACGCTCACTGCAGCCTCGACCTCCCTGGCTCGAGCGATGCTGTTTCCCCATTTTAAAATGTGAGTGCAAGGGGAGGCGAGGTGGCTCACGCCTGCAATCCTAACACTTGGGAGGCCGAGGCGGGAGGATCGCTTGAGCCCAGGAGTTTGAGACCGGCCTGGGCAACACACAGAGAGACCCTGTCTCTAAAAAGAATTTAAAAATTAGCTGGGGACAGTGGCGCACACCAGTAATCCCAGCTACTCGGGAGGCTGAGATGGGAGGATCGCCTGAACCCAGGAGGTCAACGCTGTAGCAAGCTATGATCGCATCACTGCACTCTAGCCTGGGCAACAGAGCAAGACCCTGTCTCAACACTATAAAAAATAAAGAACTGGCCGGGCGCAGTGGCTCACGCCTGTAATCTCAGTACTTTGGGAGGCCGAGGCGGGTGGATCACCTGAGGTCAGGAGTTCACGACCAGCCTGGACAACATGGTGAAACCCAGTCTCTACTAAAAATACAAAAAATTAGCCAGACGTGGTGGTGGGCGCCCGTAATCCCAGCCACTTGGGAGGCTGAGGCAGAAGAATCGCTTGAACCCAGGAGGCGGAGGTTGCAGTGAGCCGAGATCGCGCCATTACACTCCAGCCTGGGCAACAAGAGCGAAACTCCGTCTCAAAAAAATAAAAAATAAAAACAAAGAAAGAAGAACTGCTGTTTATCGCCTGTCCAGGGCTGATCTTGGAACAAGACTATAGGGGATGAAGGTGCCCACTTTGAAGACTAGGACAGCGAGGTCATCCCGGATCTCCGTGCACGGAGTCTGCTGAAGTGCGCGCTGACTGCCCGGGGATAGCAAGATTGCACCAGCGTCCAAGCTGCGCTCCAGGATGACTCTGCCCTCAGGCCCCGCCCGCTCCCCGAGCACCCGCGCAGGCCCCGCCCCAATCTCGCGAGAGCTGAGAGGCGGAAAATGGCGCTGACGTGAGCGCGAGCTCGCACTGCCCAGAGGGTGGCCGCCGCCTAAGCTGCAGCCGCCGGAGCCGCAGAAACAAGAGGCAGAGCGGTGTCGAAGATGGTGAGCGCGGCACCGGGGTCGCGGGCGCGGCGGAGCGGCGGGGACTGGCGGGGAGCCGCCCTGTCGCGCCTGCAGCCTCCGGCCGACCCCGCCCCCACATCCGGGCACCCGTCCGCCGCTGGCTGTCACTCGGAGAGCGCCCTACTTCCGGGCTCGGCCCGGAATTGACCACGCCCACCAGGCTAGGACTCCGCCCCCAAAACTTCTTACATCCGGGCCCCCAGCACCTCCAACCTCCAGGATTGTCCACACTGCTCGAGGCCGGCCAGTGTTTCTCGGTCCTCAGACAATCCATGTCTAGCTCCTCTAGCATCTTCCCAGTGGCTGCCTGCCCATAGCCCCGCCTCCGTAGCCTTGTCCCCGCCCACTCCCTCTAGGCCACGCTTGTGTCGCATACTGGGGCTCCCACCTATCCTAATTGAAGAGAGGAGATGCTTCTCCCATGTGCATAAGGAGCTCAATCCGGGCCAGTGCAGTGGCTGGCGACTCTAATCCCAGCACTTTGGGAGGCTGAGGCAGGAGGATCACTTGAGACCAGGGGTTCAAGACCAGCGAGGGCAACATGGCGAGACCCCATCTTTATAAAAAGAAAAAAAGAGCTTAGTCCACCCTTACGTATTCCCCTATCCTCTCCTGCTGGTGATTCCTTAGAATTGGGGCCGACTGGGTTGACCCAGAGCCCAGAAGGGTTCTCTCTGCCTCTTCCTTCCACCAGGAGGAGAAACCCTCAGGGCCCAGCCCGGACATGCTGGCCACTGCAGAGCCCAGCTCCAGTGAGACCGACAAGGAGGTGTTGTCCCCGGCTGTGCCAGCTGCAGCCCCCTCCTCCATGTCGGAGGAGCCAGGCCCTGAGCAGACAGCCACACCGCCAGTGTGGGAACGTGGAGGGGCTGGAGTGATGCAGCAGGGCTCCTCCCCAGCCCCAGACAGCTGCCAGCCTGGCCCCGGACCCAGCCCTGGCCTGACCAGCGAGGACCTGCGGCCTCCCAGACGACGCCCACCTCCAGGTGATCTGTGATGGGGTCTTCTGGGGAATCACAGTCCCTGGAACAATAGAAGCGAAATATAGAGAATCTCTAACCCCAGGGCCTCTCTAGAGGGATGCCACTCATCATTTTACTGAGCAGCCGGTGGATGCCAGGCTGTGTCTCCAGTGGTGAGCCTGGCCAGTCCAGCCCCTGCACTGTGGCAGACCAGTCTGTTGTGGTAGGCAGAGTAAAGGCCCCAGCACATCATATTTGCTTCTCTGGGGCAGAGCCCTGGGGTCAGGGACAGCACTAGTGAGGAAGGGACCAGTGACCCCTGTTCTGTGCGTCCTGCAGGGAAGCAAATCCCTTGCTCCAGCCCTGGCTGCTGCCTCAGTTTTCCCAGCATCCGTGACCTGGCACAGCATCTGCGAACCCACTGCCCACCCACACAGTCTCTGGAAGGTAGGGCCAAGACCGGTAATGGGGAGGCACGTTAGGGTGGGAAACAGGCGGAGCCCCTCAGAGCCAGCCTTGGCCACCCCTCTCCACTTCTCTGTCCTTCATCCCTACCAGGCAAGCTCTTCCGCTGCGCAGCCCTGAGCTGCACCGAGACCTTCCCCAGCATGCAGGAGCTGGTGGCTCACAGCAAACTGCACTACAAACCCAATCGCTACTTCAAGTGAGACCCTGACCTCTGGAGTTCCGCCCTGCCCTAGCCTCACCCTGTGTGTGGGCTCCAGACCTTCCTCCCTTCCTGGTCAGAGTGTTGGAGGGTGGGACTTGATGTGGGTGGGCCTTTGGGGAAGCCCCGCCCTCACCCCCTGGATGGGGCGGGGCATACGTGGGCGTGGCTTCACTCAGCCGGGCTTTACCTCCCAAGTGGAAAACCGGCCACATAACTTAAAATTGAGACTTCTTTCTGGGTTTCCCCAGGGTTCCCACCCGAAGTGGTCAGGAAGGGTCGCTGCTACAGTTGTACGGGAGCGGGGAGGCGATTAGTGCCCAGGCTCCGTTCCCACGCTCGAAGGGTGGGTGGCATTGCACAGGACCCTCTCCCTTGTCTCCCTGGAGGCCCAGCCCAGCCCAGCCCAGCCCTCTGCCCACCTCCAGGTGTGAGAACTGCCTCCTGCGCTTCCGCACGCACCGCTCGCTCTTCAAGCACCTGCATGTTTGCGCGGAGCATGCGCAGAGCCCAGCCCCGCCACCACCCCCGGCCCTGGACCGAGAGCAGCCCGCGCCCGAGCGCCCCCCGGAGGTTGACCCCGCGTCAGCGCCGGGCCTGCCGTTCCCGCTGCTGGAACCCTTCACGACCCCCGCCCCTGCCCCCACTGGACCTTTCCTGCCGTACTTGAACCCTGCGCCCTTTGGCCTAAGCCCCCCGCGCCTGCGCCCCTTCCTGGCCGCTGCACCCGGGCCGCCGGCTTCCAGCGCCGCCGTCTGGAAAAAGGGCCAAGGTAAGTGTGGGGTCGGGGGCCTCCAGGAGGGCGGGCTGGGCTCGCCCTGACTCTGAACTTGACCCGCCCCTTTACCGCAGGTGCTGGCAGCAGCCCCCGAAGACCCCAGGGCGGCTCCGACGCGCCCTCAGGTGCGTGCAGGTGACCACCAGGGAGGGGTGGAGGGGCTTTCTGTTCTGCGCCCTGCGGGGTCCGGTGGATACCAGGAGGCAGCAGTGCCCATCCCCTTCCCAGGGGGCCACAAATGCCACCGTCCCGAAATACAGGATTTTTGCCTTAAAAATGACTGGCCCCTGCGCCTTCATCTGCGCCGGCGTTCCCGTGCAAACCTTGCGCCCCTTTCACCGTTCACCTCGGAGCGGGCTTCTCCCCGACAGTGAATCTGGGGATGATAGTAGGGGACGCGGAGAAGCCAAGTTGGGTGTCCCCAACTCTAGGGGCAGACAGACCCGGGAGAAACTGAACTAGGCTCCTGGAAGCTGATGGGAGGCGGGAAAAGGTCCCACCCACCCTCGCCGGCGTCCTCCATCCTTGGCGCACGGGTCTTCTGGGTTGGGGGAGCCCGGGACTGACGGGGTCCCGCCTGCCCGCAGGGCACGCGGCCCCGAGCCGCATCGTGTGGGAGCACACACGCGGCCGCTACTCGTGCATGCAGTGCGCCTTCTCCACGGCCTCGCGGCCCGCCATGACCCTGCACCTGGAGGACCACCGCCCCGGCGCCCCCGCGGCCCCCGCGGCCGGGCCGCCGCGCCCCGACGCCCCCGCGGGTAAGGCCGAGGAATGCGCGGGTGGAGAGGGGAGCGGGGGCCCAAGGCGCTGAGGCTCAGGCGCCCCCCTCCTCTGCCCCACCCAGATCCGGCCCCGCTTGCACCCAAAGTGTCGCCGCTGCTGTCAGAGGGGGAGCTTCCAGTGTTCTCGCAGCTCTGAACCCTGCCGCTTTGGGGGTGGGCCATGGGATGTGGGTAGTTTTGTCATTTGGAGGTGGCTGCAGGGAAGGGGGGCTGGGGGTGGACAATAAAGAAGGCGCCATGAGCCAGCCTGTGCTGTGTTCCCATCCCTTGCCCCTCCAAAGGACAGTGGGCTGGAGCCCAGCAGTCATGGAGCGATCACATCTTGGGAGGACCACCTGGGTCCACAGGTGCAGGCCTCACAGCCCACCTGTGTCCTATCTTCCCATCACCCCAATCCTGGGACCCAGGTCCCCACCTCCAGCTGTGGTTGAGGCCCCCAATACCCACTGTGGCACTGTTCTCCCTTGTCCAGAAACCAAATGGGATGGGGACTCTCCAGTTTTCTTTTTTTTTTTTTTTTTTTTTTTTTTTTTTTTTTGAGACAGAGTCTTGCTCTGTGGCCCAGGCTGGAGTGCAGTGGCACAATCTCGTCTCACTGCAAGCTCCACCTCCTGGGTTCACGCCATTATCCTGCTTCAGCCTCCCAAGTAGCTGGGACTACAGGTGCCCACCACCACACCCGGCTAATTTTTTGTATTTTTAATAGAGATGGGGTTTCACTGCGTTAGCCAGGATGGCTCGATCTCCTGACCTCATGATCCGCCCGCCTCAGACTCCCAAAGTGCTGAGATTACAGGCGTGAGCCACCACACCCGGCCTCCAGTTTTCTTTTAAGAAGTCCCGAACGGGCACAGTGGCTCACGCCTGTAATCCCAGCACTTTGGGAGGCTGGGGCAGGTGGAGCACCTGAGGTCAGGAGTTCGAGACCAGCCTGACTTACATGGTAAAACCCCATCTCTACTAAACACAAAAAATTAGCTGGGTGTGGTGGCGCACACCTGTAATCCCAGCTACTTGGGAGGCTGAGGCAGGAGAATCACTTGAACCTGGGAAGTGGAAGTTGCAGTGAGCCGAGATTGTGCTATTGCACTGCAGCCTGGGCAATACAAGTGGAACTCCATCTCAAAAATAAAGAAAAGAAAAAAGCAGTCCCATAACCAGGAGAGGTGACTCATGTCTGCAGTCTCAGTGCTTTAGGAAGCTGAGGCAGGAGGGGTGCCTCAGGCCAGGAATTTGAGACCAGCTTGGGCAACCTAGCAAGATCGCATCTCTACCCCCCACCCCCAAAATACAAAAAATAGCCAGGCATGGCTGGGCGTGGTGGCTCATCCTTGTAATCCTAGCACTTTGGGAGGTCGAGGTGGGTGGATCACTTGAGGTCAGGAGTTGGAGACTAGCCTGGCCGACATGATGAAACCCCATCTCTACTAAAAATATGAAAATTAGCCAGGCATAGTGGTGGGCACCTATAATCCCAGCTACTCGGGAGCCTGAGGCAGGAGAATCGCTTGAACCCGGTGGGACGGAGGTTGTAGTGAGCCAAGATCAAGACCCTGCACTCCAGCCTGGGTGACAGAGCGAATCTCTGTCTAAAAAAAAAAAAAAAAATCCATGGTGGCTACCTGGGAGGCTGAGGCAGGAGGATCACTTGAGCACAGCAGTAAAGGCTGCAGTGAGACATCCTCACACCATTGCAACCCTGGCCTGGGAGACAAAAAAAAAAAAAAAATCCCAGGAGCTTCGGGGACAGGCTGGGAGGCTGGTCCTGAGAAAGTGCAGGGACTGGCCAGGATGGCCTGAAGAACCCCAGACCCTGAACCCCATAGCGACTCAGGGGAAGAGTCCTTTGGGATTGGGGAGGCAGGCTGGGGACTCAGGTCTTCATCTTCCTCACTGTCTGCCAGACCAATTTCCACCATGTCCCAGCTCTGAGGAGCGTGGTGGGTCAAGGCCAGCCCTCCGTGGCCTGGTCTTTCTCGTCACCCCCGAAGCCAGCCTCCCGGGTATGGAAGTCCCGGATGATATCCACAGCCACCCCTTGGAGGCTAGTTTTACCTCCATGATGCCTCTCCCTTCTATCCTCATCTCGCCAGCCCCAGGGTCCCCTAGCCCACCCCCTACTCTCCCCAACCTGCCCTTCCCCCAAGACTGAAAACAGAAAACAGAGTCTCTTCTTCTTCTTTTTTTTTTTTTTGGAGACAGAGTCTCACCGGAGTGCAATGGCAGTGCCAGGCTGGAGTGCAATGGTACACTCTCGGCTCTCACTGCAACCTCCGCCTTCCAGGTTCAAATGATTCTCCTGCCTCAGCCTCCAAGTAGCTGGGATTACAGGCGCCTGCCACCACCCCTGGCTAACTTTTTGTATTTTTAGTAGCGACGAGGTTTCAACATGTTGGCCAGGCTGGTCTCGAACTCCTGACCTCAGGTGATCGACCCACCTTGACCTCCCAAAGTACTGGGATTACAAGTGTGAGCCACCACACTCTGCCAGGGTCTCTTCTGATTGCTCCCCTCTCCTGCCCGGCACCCTTCAGTGTCTTCCCACGGCCCTCTGGATGAAGATCCTATTCTCCCAGTAGCCCACAAGGCCCCACCGTGAACCTCTCGGTCCCCTCCCAGAACAACACTGTCTCCCTCCTCATCCTCCTGGATACACAGACGTCCTGTGAGCAAGAACCCAGCGACTTCCTTCACGCAGTCCACCTTGTCTCAATCCTTACCTCCTCTTTTCTCCATTCTCTGAATCCACTTCGGGGTTCCCCCTCACCTCATCCTGGCATCTGCAGCCAAGACACCAGTAACCCCTGGGCGGGGCCCCCAGACCCCACTCCTCCGTCACTGCCCTCCCACCTTCTCCTTGCCCCCCGCCACCCTCCTTGTCGTCTTCCTGAGATTTTTTTTTTTTTTTTTTTTTTTTGAGACAGAGTCTCGCACTGTCACCCAGGCTGGCGTGCAGTGGCGCCATCTCAGCTCACTGCAACCTCTGCCTCCCGGGTTCACACCATTCTCCTGCCTGAGCCCCCCAAGTAGCTGGGATTACAGGTGCCGTCCACCATGCCTGGCTAATTTTTTGTGTTTTTAGTAGAGACGGGGTTTCAGCATGTTGGCGAGGCTGGTCTCGAACTCCTGACCTCAGGTGATCCACCTGCCTTGGCCTCCCAAAGTGCTGGGATTACAGGCGTGAGCCACCGCACCTATCTTCCTTGGACTTTTAATCCACCAATGTGTCCACCTCAGGCTCTGAGCCAAAGCCATCCAGATAGACAAGCCAAGGGCCACCTGCCCCACACCTGCTCAGTGCCATGTCACCTCAAAGATGGACAGCTCTGGGCTCTGGAAGCCCTTCAGCCACTGCAAGGGGCAGGAGGGGATCCTCAGGCCCTTGGGACCCGTCTGTCTGCCCCACTGCCTACCGCCTCACCAGGGGCCTGAAGACTGCTCTGTCCTTGATGGGGCTGTGATGTGACAGGGCGGCAGCCTCAGCTCACGTGGCTTGGGCTGGGTGTCCACTCTACCAGCACCCGTAGGCCCCAGCTGAGGTGGTTGTCACTCAGGATGGGGTAGGACAGGCCATCAGGAGGCCCTGGGGCTCCGAGGCCCCCTAACTTCCCCCTTCTCAGCCAGAAGCCTTGAAACCACCACTGTGGGACCCTGGAAAAGACTTGACCTCCCCGCCTCCCAGTTCCCTCGTCCTTAAAAGGGTGTCATGATGACAAGTGAGTCCTTTGCGGTGGATGGGAGGATGAAAAGAGAGGCCGCAGGGAGAGGAGGGGCTTGGGAAATGTCTGCTGAGAACTTCAGGTCCCGAGCCCATGGCTGCCTGGGACTCTCTCCACCTGGGGAGGAGGGTGGGACAGGGTGAAGGGGCCCATTTTACAGATACATGGAGAAGGTGAGGCTAGGAGACCCCTAGCCAGCCCCAGTTCCAAGTCAGCAGCACTGATTCTGCACCATCTTGGGAGCTGCGCAGTTACCACGGGAAGAGAAAACCCTGCCAGCAGGTCCAGAGGACACGCCCCTGTTCCCGCACTCTGGAGGTCCCTAGATCTGGCTGTAGTCCAAGTCTCTCCCCCATCTCCAGGGACAGTGCTGTGTTCTCTGTCCCCCAGGCCCCTAACCCCTCTCCAGGGTCCCAGGGGCCCCCAAGAGTCTTCGTCCCCATCAGTTTCTTCATTCGGCCACCCCCAGATCTAGGCCATGCGTCTTTCCAGTCTGTCACTATCTTTCCAGAGAGACCTAGAGCCAACACCTCCTTCCAGGGACCTCTCCCCTACCCCATCACCCACGGAGATGGGACAGCCCTTCTTGTGTGTACAGCGGGCCCACAGCCACCACACTACCCTCTGGAGTGAACTGACTGCCACAAGGCCTGGGGAGCTGGGTAACCACCTGGCCTCCGCCGTTCACCCTGTCCATTACAAAAATGACCTCCTACCCTCAAGCCGGCCCCCAACCCGCATGCACAGGAGCCCAGTCCTCTTGGGCCCCGGCTCCGCCCAGCAGGGGGCGCCCAGGAGTCTCAGACTCGGGGGAATGAAAGCCGGACCAGCAGTGGGAATAGTGGGCAGGTTGGCTGGAAGCCGCGGGCTCGCGCTGAACAGCTCTGAGGCCGGCCAGAGGCCTGTGTCTGGCATTTGTCCAGCCCCAGCTGTCACCTGCAGGTGCGGGTCCGGTTACCCTCATTGCGGGCCGGGAGCGGAGAGGTGGAGGGCGCCCTGCGGCCCTGGGATCCGCCGCCCACGTGCTCCCCGGGCACCTCCCCCTGCGCACCGTTGTTCCCGTTTCCGACCCCGCAGAGTCCCCGAGGCGCGCCCTAACGAACTGTCACTCTCCCGGTCCGGGCTCCCTTCTCCGGGATTCTGGAGCCCTGTCGGTCCCTGTCTGCAACCGCGTCGCGCGGAACCCTGCCGGGAGCCCTTACGGAGGCGCCAAATACACAAAGGGGAGTTGGCGGGGAGGCGCACCATGACGACAGCTCCGGGACCTGCGCTTCACCCCCACCCCGGCGCCCCCGTGGGGCCTTGGTGCGCGCGCCCTGGCTGGACCCTCCTAGCTGCGAGAGTGCACGGGTAGTGATCAGCCCAGGCACCGGGGAATCCATGAGCTGTCATCCAATCCTTTAATTACCTTGATTGAGCTCCTACTGTGGCCAAGCATTGCTTGATTGATTGATTGATTTTTATTTATTATTTATTTTGTTTATTTATTTATTTATTTTGAGACGGTGTCTCGCCCTGTCACCCACGTTGGAGTGCAATGGCGCAATCTCAGCTCACTGCAACCTCCACCTCCCGGGTTCAAGCGATTCTCCCGCCTCAGCCTCCCAGGTACCTGGGATTACAGGTGTGCACAAACAGTATTTTTAGTAGAGACAGGGTTTCACCATGTTGGCCAGGCTGCTGTCTAACTCCTGACCTCAGGTGATCCGCCTACCTGGCCTCCCAAACTTCTGGGATTACAGGCACCGCGCCTGGCCACTTGTTCTTTCTTTCATTCTTTCCTTCACTTGCCAAGGTTCTGGAGACCCACAGAGGGCCCATACTGTCCTCCCGAGACTCCTGTTTGGGAGGGCAACCCACATCCGGGAACTGTGCCCCAGGACAGAATGCAAAGGCACAACAGAGATGGCAGAATCCTGATGTCTGTGCTCTTAAAGGAGGCGTGAAAACAAACGGGCAGGCTGGGCACAGTGACTCACGCCTGTAATCCCAGCACTTTGGGAGGCCCACATGAGTAGATTGCTTGAGGTCAGGAGTTTGATACCAGCCTGGCCAATGGTGACACCCCATCTCTGCTAAAAATCCAGAAAATTAGCCGGGCATGTTGGCAGGCACCTGTAATCCCAGCTACTTGAAGCCGGGAGGCAGCCTGGGCGACAGAGCAAGACTTTGTCTCAAAAAAAAAATTAAAAACTTTTTAAAAAATACTTGCTCGGGCCACACCCCAGACTGATAAGTCAGAGTTTCTTGGAGGTTCTGTTTTTCGGTTTTCTTTTTTTTAGATGGAGTTTCACTCTGTCACCCAGACTGGAGTGCAGTGGCGCCATCTCGGCTCACTGCAACCTCCGCCTCCTGGGTTCAAGCGATTCTCCTGCCTCAGCCTTCCGAGTAGCCAGGATTACAGGCATGCGCCACCACGCCGAGCTAATTTTTGTATTTTTAGTAGAGATGGGGTTTCTCCATGTTGCCCAGGCTGGTCTTGAACTCCCAACCTCAGGTGATCAGCCCGACTCAGCCTCCCAAAGTGTTGGGATTACAGGCGTGAGCCACATCGCCCGACCGCCAGTTCTTTTTTTTTTTTTTTTTTTTTTTTTTTAACTGTTGAGGCAATTCCAACATGAGCTCAAACTGAAAACCAGGGCTCTCTACTCTCTTAGCAGATGTTTTCTCCGTTTGTCTACTGTGACAGAGATTACCGATCTCCTGTGGGCTGAGCCCTGTGGTCAGGGCTTGTCCTTATCTGGCCAGTCCTCGGCACCACAAGTGACTGCCTTCACCCCCTCTTGGCATCTGTCTGTGTCTCCTGGTTCCTCTTCTCTCTACAACCTCTAACCTCTGGGAATCTGGTGTGTCCTCGGGTCCTCAGACCCCCTCACTCCTCCAGAACTGCAAAGCTTTTTTTTTTTTTTTTTTTTTGAGATGGAGTCTCTCTCTGTCACCCAGCATGGAGTACAGTGGCGTGATCTTGACTCTGCAACCTCCGCCTTCCGGGTTCAAGTGATTCTCCCACCCCAGCCTCCCAAGCAGCTGGGACCACAGGCGTGCACCATCACACCTGGCTAATTTTATATTTTTTGTAGAGATGGAGTCTTGCTACGTTGCCCAAGCTGGTCTTGAACTCTTGGGCTCAAGTGATCCTCCTGCCTCAGCCTCCCAAAGTGTTAGGATTACAGGCGTGAGCCACGGTGCATGGCCCAGGTGCAAGGCCTTTGACACCACTCACCCACCGACCCCCAAATCTGCTGTACCAGCTGAGCTTTCTGCCCAGGGCGGCAGCCTGGGGCCTCCATGGCCTATGTGATATCTGCCCCAGAACAGGTGAGTCCTGCTCAGAGCCGGGAATCGGATTTCATGAAAGTGTTGAAATGAGGAAGGCGGATGAGCCAACCAGGGCAGACAGCAGAGGCCTCACCCTGTCACATGGGCCCCCACGTCCTGGGCCTCTGGGCCTCCCCAGGAGCCTCCTAAATCCCAGAGCTGTCCGTACCCCTGACCTGCTGAGCTCTCCCCATCCTGTGGCTCTCTAGCCCAGGAGGTCACCAGGCCTGGCATGGAGTCCTCCCTGGAGTCCAGAGATGGGGACGCCAAAGTAGTAGGAATGATGGGGACTACAGAGAGTAAGAAACTAGTTGGCCAGGCGCGGTTGCTCACGCCTGTAGTCCCAGCACTTTGGGAGGCCGAGGCAGGCAGATCATCTGAGGTTGGGAGTTTGAGACCAGCCTGGCCAACATGGTGAAACCCCGTCTCTACTAAAAATACAAAAAATTACCCGGGCGTGGTGGCGCATGCCTGTAATTCCAGCTACTCAGGAGACTGAGGCAGGACAATTGCTTGAACCTGGGAGGCAGAGGTTGCAGTGAGCCGAGATTGTGCCACTACACTCCAGCCTGGGCAACAAAGTGAGACCCCATCTCAAATTAAAAAAAAAAAAAGAAAAGAAACTAGTGACCATGTTAGGAACATGTGGGCAACCAATGCCCCAAGCTTGGGACAGTAGCAGGCAGGACAGGAATTCAAGGGAAATAGAAGTGCCCGGCAGGGGCCAGGGGCAGTGGCTCACACCTGTAATCCCAGCACTTTGGTAGGCCGAGGCGGACTGATCCCTTGAAGTCAGGAGTTTGAGACCAGCCTACCCAACATGGTGAAACCCCTTCTCTACTAAAGATACAAAAAGTAGCCAGGAGTGGTGGCGCATGCCTGTAATCCCAGCTACTCAGGAGGTTGATGCAAGAGAATTGCCTGAACCCGGGAGGCAGAGGATGCAGTGAGCCGAGATGGCACCATGGCACTCCAGCCTGGGCGACGGGGCGAGACTCAGTCTCAAAAAAAAAAGAAGTGGCTGGCAGGATCTGGAGACAGACTGGAGCCTCCCCACCTCCTTCCCTTCCTCCTCTGCCCTCCCCCGCCCCACCTCTAGCAGCCCCCACCCTGTGTGCTGACCGTGGAGCAGAAGCCACAGTCACTTCCTGAAGGCAGCGGCCCCAGCTCGGGTCCCACTCATCCCGTGGCCCATCACCTGCCTGCAGCCATGGTGAGTGTGGGGAGAGGCCTGTGCCTCGCTGGCCGGGAAGCAAGGGACACAGGTGTTCCTGGAAGGATAGGATCCACCTGTGGAGGGGTGGGGGGTGGCTGCGAAAGACATCTGGGAAACGGGAAAGGTCGGCAAAAAGGACCTGAGGTAGGAGACGGCCAGGCACACCCCAGGACAGCACGGGCTCCTGGAGGCTCAGGCTCAGGTTGGGACTGTGAGGGGGACAGATGGGACTCCCCGGGGGGACAACTCCCATCTCCCCAGGTCAACATGAGCAGCCATGTGGGAACAGGCAGCTGAGGTGAGAGCAGTGCTTTCCTGCGGGGTGACAAAGTGGGTCATGGCCCTCCCCCGTCGTCACCCAAGTTATGACCTGCTAACCCGGACTTATCTAGCCCTGTGGTCGCCCGGGAGCACTTCCTTCAAACCACTCGGGGCTTCGACAGGGGCACTTCAGGCCCCAGGTGGGAATCGCTGCCTTTCCAAGGAGCACTCCTGGTCCCTGGTCCTCTGGATGGGGAAAGTGAGGCACACGCAGGAGGCCCTTTCCCTCTCCCAATCTCCTTGACCACAGGTGAAAGGGGCGTTTGTAGGACTAAGGAGGCCTGGCCTACTTGTGAATCTGCCTACCTCTGTGAGGAGTGGTTGCAGGGCCAGCTAGGAGGGCAGCTGGGACAGCTGGGTATGCAGGAGACGGCGCCTGTGCCCACGGTGTCCGCACCAGTCCTCTCAGGCACTGTCAACTGTGAGCATTCCTGACCATCAGCCCACATGTCAGAGACGGTGTGAGAGGGACCGCATAGCCATCTCCAGGCATCTCTGTGTTTTCCTGATGGTCAGGCTGAGTACATGGCTGTCTCTGTGCTGCCTGAATATTGTTTATTTCAGCAAATATTTACTGAGCACCTACTATGTTCCAGGCCCTGGGAAGACAGCAATGAATGAGCCAAGTCTCTGCCTTGCAGAGGCTGAGGAACTGGGGGAAGTTGCGGTGTAGAGAGACAAAAAAAAAAAAAAAAAATCAAGACACATTAAAAACAATGTAAAATAGTGTGATACGTAGGGGTGGGTACGATGGGGAAAATCATGCATGCTGAATGCAGGGCAGTAGTGGGATGGGGTGATCCATTTAAAATAGGGTGATCTAGGCCAGGCGTGATGGCTCATGCACTTTAGGAGGCCAAGGTGGGTGGATCACTTGAGGTCAGGAGTTCGAGACCAGTCTGGCCAACATGGTAAAACCCATCTCCATTAAAAATACAAAAAAGATTAGCCGGGCGTCATGGCAGACACCTGTGTTCCCAGCTACTCAGGAGGCTGAGGCAGGAGAATCGCTTGAACCCAGGAGGCGGAGGTTGCAGTGCGCCGAGATTTCGCCATTGCACTCCAACCTGGGCGACAGAGTGAGACTCCGTCTCAAAAGAAAGAAAGAAAAATAGGGTGGTCTAGGCTGGGCACAGTGGCTCACACCTGTAATCCCAGCACTTTGGGAGGCTGAGGTGGGTGGAGGGTGAATCACCTGAGGTCAGGAGTTTGAGACCAGCCTGGCCAACATGGTGAAACCCTGTCTCTAGTAAAAATACAAAAATTAGCCAGGCGTGGTCGCAAGTGCCTATAATCCCACCTACTTGGGAGGCTGAGTCACGAGAATCATTTGAACCTGGGGGATGGAAATTGCAGTGAGCCGAGATCGCACCATTGCACTCCAGTCTGGGTGACAGAGCAAGACTCCATCTCAAAAAATAAAAATAAACAAATAGGGTGGCCTTGGACAGCCTCTCTAATAAGAAAATATGAGAACAGAGGCTGGGAGGAGGAAGAGGAGAGACCCAGGTGGTGCAGGGACATGTCCTGGGTCAGGGACAGGGCAGAGGCCCTGAGGTCGGAGGGAAGTGTTCAGGGTGCAGGAAGGAGAAGGTGGCTGGGTAGGGAGGCTGGTTCGCCCAGGCCTTCATGAGGCATTTAGCTTGAACTGTGGGGACATGAGGAAGCATTGCTGAGTTTTGAGCAGAGGGACACAAACAGACTCAGGGTTCAACAGGCTTCTGCCTCCGGCTGCCATGGGGGGAACTGACCAGGGAAGGGGGTAGGCAGTGGCCCAGGGAAGGGCTTGTTAGAATAATCCAGGCAGTTGGTTGGGGGAGGGCAGACACTGCCTCCCACTACCTCCTGGGGTGACAGTGATGAAGGCAGTGAGAAGTGGTTGGATTCCGGATGTGTTTTGAAATTAGCACAGAAGGGACTGGGGGCCTGGGCGCGGCGGCTCAAGCCTGTAATCTCAGCTACTGGGGAGGCCGAGGTCAGGGGATCATTGGAGCCCAGGAGTTGCAGGCGGCAGTGAGCTATGATTGCACCACTGCACTCCAGCCTGGGCAATGGAACAAGACTGGAGACATGCAGTGGGAGGGGTGAAAGAACGAGGGGGTCAAGGATGCTGGGAGGGTGGGGTACCACCCACGGTGGGAGGGCTGTGGGACTGGAGGCTGCGGGAGGGATGTCGGGAGTTCCAGTCCTGCTAGAGGAGGTTGGGTGTGGAATCAGCATTAAATGGAGAAGTAGGGAGGGGTGTGGGTCCCAGGATCCTAGGATCCATGGGGGCTCCTCGGAAAGAGAGCTGAGGGCCGATGGGGCCTGGGCGCAGGGGTGGTGGTTGTGGGCTGTGCCTGAGGGTCCCCAGGCCCTTCCTTCCATGCCCCTTCTGTGTGTTTGAGCCCCTGCCTCATTGGCTCTGCGTCTCCTAGGAGAGCCATCAGGACTTCCGGAGCATCAAAGCAAAGTTCCAGGCCTCTCAGCCGGAGCCCAGCGACCTGCCCAAAAAACCCCCGAAGCCTGAGTTCAGTAAACTCAAGAAGTTCTCCCAGCCTGAGCTAAGCGAGCACCCCAAGAAGGCCCCGCTGCCTGAGTTTGGTGCAGTGTCCTTGAAGCCCCCGCAGCCTGAGGTCACTGACCTCCCCAAGAAGCCCCCACAGCCTCAGTTCACTGACCTCCCCAAGAAGCCCCCGCCGCCTGAGGTCACTGACCTCCCCAAGAAGCCCCCGCCGCCTGAGTTCACTGACCTCCCCAAGAAGCCGTCCAAACTGGAGTTCAGTGACCTCTCCAAGAAGTTCCCACAGCTGGAGGCCACTCCATTTCCAAGGAAGCCCCCACAGCCTGAGGTCGGTGAGGCCTCTTTGAAGGCCTCGCTGCCAGAGCCTGGTGCGCTGGCCCGGAAACCCCTGCAGCCCGACGAGCTCAGTCACCCCGCCAGACCCCCCTCCGAACCCAAATCCGGCGCATTCCCCAGGAAGCTCTGGCAACCCGAGGCCAGTGAGGCTACCCTGAGGCCCCCGCAGCCTGAGTTGAGTACCTTTCCCAAGAAGCCCGCGCAGCCTGAGTTCAACGTGTACCCCAAAAAGCCTCCGCAGCCTCAGCTCGGTGGCCTCCCTAAGAAGTCCGTGCCGCAGCCTGAGTTCAGCGAGGCGGCTCAGACTCCCCTCTGGAAGCCTCAGTCCGACGAGCCAAAGCACGACTCCAGCGCCTTTCCCAGAAAGGCCTCCCAGCCTCCGCTGAGTGACTTTCCCAAGAAGCCTCCGCAGCCTGAGCTTGGGGACCTCACCAGGACCTCCTCAGAGCCCGAAGTCAGCGTGCTTCCCAAGAGGCCGCGGCCGGCCGAATTCAAAGCACTCTCCAAGAAGCCCCCGCAGCCCGAGCTGGGCGGCCTCCCCAGGACCTCCTCAGAGCCCGAGTTCAACTCACTCCCCAGGAAGTTGCTGCAGCCGGAGCGCGGGGGGCCGCCCCGCAAGTTCTCACAGCCTGAGCCCAACGCTGTCCTCAAGAGACACCCGCAGCCTGAGTTCTTCGGTGATCTCCCTCGAAAGCCTCTACTCCCCAGCTCCGCTTCCGAGAGCTCACTGCCTGCGGCTGTGGCCGGCTCCAGCTCCCGGCACCCGCTCAGCCCTGGGTTTGGAGTCGCTGGGACACCCCGCTGGAGGTCAGGAGGCCTTGTTCACAGTGGAGGGGCCAGGCCAGGCCTCAGACCCAGCCATCCACCCCGGCGGAGGCCTCTGCCCCCTGCCAGCAGCCTGGGACCCCCTCCAGCCAAGCCCCCGCTGCCCCCGGGCCCCGTGGATATGCAGAGCTTTCGGAGACCCTCTGCAGCATCCATAGGTAGGTGAGGGCGGGCGGCACCGGCAGGAGGGGGTCTGAGGTCCAGGCGGTGCCGGCCTCCCTGCCTCACTCTCTACCCCACAGATCTACGGAGGACCCGCTCGGCCGTGGGGCTCCACTTCCAGGCCCGACAGCCTGAAGACATCCCGCAGTGAGTGTGGGGAGGAAGCGGGGGTGGGTGCGGATTGTGGGCCTCAAAGAGGCCTCATCTTGGCCGGGAGCAGTGACTCACGCCTGTAATCCCAGAACTTGGCGAGGCTGAGGTGGGCGGATCACCTGAAGTCATTAGTTCGACATCACCTGAAGTCATTAGTTCGACAGCAGCCTGGCCAACGTGGTGAAACCTCGTCTACTAAAAATACAAAACTTAGCCCGGTATGGTGGGGGGCACCTGTAATCCCAGCTACTTGGGAGGCTGAGGCAGGAGAAACACTTGTACCAGAGGCTGCAGTGAGCCGGGATCATGCCCCTGCACTCCAGCCTGGGCGACAGAGCAAAACTCCATCCCAAAAAAAAAAAAAAAAAAAAAAAAAAAAAAGGCCTCATCTCAGGTATCCCCACAGGGTCCCAGAAGAGATCTACGAGCTGTACGACGACGTGGAACCCGGAGATGACTCCAGCCCCAGCCCCAAGGGCAGAGGTTTGTTGGTGGCCTGCCCGAGTCCCTGCAAAACATTTGGGGCAAGGCCATTTTCTGCCAGGCTCCTGGTGTAAGAGCAAGTAACATTTTAGGACCTGATGGCTCCTGCTGGGTGGAACTACATAAGGGGAGCCCATAGCTGGGCATGGTGGCGGGCGCCTGTAGTCCCAGCTACTCGGGAGTCTGAGGCAGGAGAATGGCATGAACCCGGGAGGCGGAGCTTGCAGTGAGCCGAGATTGCACCACTGCACTCTAGCCTGGGGGACAGAGCGAGACTCCGTCTCAAAAAATAAATAAATAAGGGGAGCCCAGAGGCGAAGGGCCAGTGAGAAGGCTGTTGTAGGCAGAGGTGTGGCCCAGGCTGGCAGCAGGAGGTGTGGGAGCAGTGGGCGAATCCAGTAATCAAAAGCAAGCATCAGGCCGGGTGTGGTGGCTCATGCCTGTAATCCCAGAGCTTTGGGAGGCCGAGGCAGGAGGATCATTTTTTTAGCCAATCCCAAGGCTTTGTGAGGCCAAGGCAGGAGGATCCCATAAGCCCAGGATTCCAGACCAGCCTGGGCCACAGAGCGAGACCTCATCTCTACAAAAAAATTTAAAAATCAGCCAGGCGTGGTGACAAGCATCTGTAGTCCCAGCTATTTGGGATGCTGAGACAAGAGGATTGCTTGAGTACAGGAGGTCGAGACTTCAGTGAGGCTGTGACTGCACCACTGTACTCCAGCCTGGGCAGCAGACACCCTGTCTCAAAAAAAAAAAAAAAAAAAAAAAAAAAAAAAAAAAAAGCAGGACTTGGTGGTGTATAAAGCAGGGAAGTTTCAAGCCTAGTACCCAACGGCATGACAGAGCTGCCCCTGGGTTGACAACAAGATGTTAGGTTCCATCCATCCATCCATCCATCTATTTATTTATTTATTTTTTGAGACAGAGTCTCGCTCTCTCACCCAGGCTGGAGTGCAGTGGAGCAATCTCAGTTCACTACAAGCTCCGCCTCCCGGGTTCACGCCATTCTCCTGCCTCAGCCTCCCAAGTAGCTGGGACTACAGGCACCCGCTACCTCGCCCAGCTAATTTTTTGTATTTTTAGTAGAGACGGGGTTTCACCGTGGTCTTGATCTCCTGACCTCGTGATCCACCCGCCTCGGCCTCCCAAAGTGCTCGGATTACAGGCGTGAGCCACCACACCTGGCCCTTATTTATTTTATTTATGTATTCGTTTGTTTTTTTGTTTGAGATGGAGGCTCGCTCTGTCGCCCAGACTGGAGTGCAGTGCCGCGATCTTGGCTAACTGCAACCTCCGCCTTCTGCGTTCAAGCGATTCTCCTGTCCCACCCTCTGAAGTAGCTGGGATTACAGGCACGCGCCACCAAGCCCAGCTAATTTTTGTATTTTTAGTAGATATGGGGTTTCGCCATGTTGGCTAGGCTGGTCTCAAGCTCCTGACCTCAAACGATCCACCCACCTTAGCCTCCAAAAGTGCTGGTATTAGTCATGAGACACCGTGCCCGGCCTTATTTTTTTATTTTTAAGTTTTTTGGAGACATAGTTTCGCTCTTATCGCCCAGGCTGGAGTGTAGTGGTGCCATCTCGGCTCACTGCAACCTCTGCCTCTTGGATTCAAGCGATTCTCCTGCCTCAGCCTCCCAAGTATCTGGGATTATAGGCACCCACCACCACGCCTAGTTAATTTTTGTATTTTTAGTAGAGCCAGGGTTTCACTTCTTTGGCCAGGCTGGCCTTGAACTCCTGACCTCGTGATCTGCCCGCCTCAGCCTACCAAAGTGCTGGGATTTCAGGCGTGAGCCACCACGCCCAGCCTGATTTATTTAGACCTGTTGTGTTCAAGGTAGCTGAGGGGATGTCCAGGCAGAACTTGGACCTTAAACTCAGGGGGAGGTGTGGCAGTGGCAGGGGAGGGAGGCTGCCAAAGGTTTCTTAGAAATTTGTGCTGGGCGGCCCGGCGCGGTGGCTCACGCCTGTAATCCCAGCACTTTGGGAGGCCGAGGCGGGTGGATCACGAGGTCAGGAGATCGAGACCATCCTGGTTAACACGGTGAAACCCCATCTCTACTAAAAATACAAAAAAATTAGCCGGGCGCGGTGGCGGGCGCCTGTAGTCCCAGCTACTCCGGAGGCTGAGGCAGGAGAATGGCGTGAACCCGGGAGGCGGAGCTTGCAGTGAGCCTAGATCGCGCCACTGCACTCCAGCCTGAGTGAAAGAGTGAGACTCCGTCTCAAAAAAAAAAAAAGAAATTTGTGCTGGGTGAATAGGGAGCAGGCCTGCACCTCCTGCCCAGCTCCAAAGTTAATGCCTTCGTGAAAACACAAGCAGCTTCCAGGCAAGCACCTTGCCTGCATGTCCCTAAATCTGTACCCTCCACTCTCAAATCCCCACAAGGCAGCAAGGCAATGCATCCCCATTTTACAGATGCACAAGGTTGGCCGGGCATGGCAGCTCACACCTGTAATCCCAGGAGCTCTGGGAGGTCCAGGGGGCGGATCACTTGAGGTCAGGAGTTCCAGACCAGCCTGGCCCGCATGGCAAAAACCCATCTCTACTAAAAATAAAAAAATTAGGTGGGGCCGGGCGTGGTGGCTCATGCCTGTAATCCCAGCACTTTGGGAGGCCGAGGCGAGTGGATCACCTGAGGTCAGGAGTTCGAGACCACCCTGAACAACATGGAGAAACCCCATTTCTACTAAAAATACAAAAATTCGCTGGGTGTGGTGGTGCGTGCCTGTAGTCCCAGCTACTACAGAGGCTGAGGCAGGAGAATCGCATGAACCCCGGAAGGAAGGGTTGCAGTGAGCCAAGATCACGCCACTGGACTCCAGCTTGGGCGACAGAGTGAGACTCAATCTCAAAAAAAAAAAAGAGTCGGGCATGGTGGCACGCACCTGTAACCCCAGCTATTCGGGAGGCTGAGGTGGGAGAATTTCTTGAACCTGGGAGGCGGAGGTTGCAGTGAGCCATCGCGCCACTGCACTCCAGCCTGGGTGACAGAGTGAGGCTCCGTGTCTGTCTCAATTGAAAAAAAAAAAAGGCCAGGCGCAGTGGCTCATGCCTGTAATCCCAGCACTTTGGGAGGCCGAGGCGGGTGGATTGCCTGAGGTCAAGATTTCAAGACCAGCCTGGCCAACATAGTGAAACCCTGTCTCTACTAAAAATACAAAAAATTAGCTGGGAGTGGTGGCAGGCGCCTGTAATCCCAGCTACTTGGGAGGCTGAGGCAGGAGAATCGCTTGAACCTGGGAGGCAGAGGTTGCAGTAAGCTGAGATCCTGCCATTGCACTCCAGCCTGGGTGACAGAGTGAGACTCTGTCTCAAAAAAAAAACAACAACAACAAAAAAATAGGTATGCAAGATTGAGGCTCTGGGAAGGGGCTTGCCCTGGCTTGCACAGCCAGTCCATGAGCTGGATCTGTGGCAGGGCTTTCAGCAGGAACCTGAGCTTGAGCTTCTAAGGTGCTTCTGCTTTCCCTGACAGCCTCAGAGGGCCTGGGGCAGAGAGGCCCCCTCTGCTTCTCCTGGGCTTTCTCCCGTAGTGGCTTGCAACACCTCCCTGTGAGCACACAGCTTCCTGGTGGGGCCCCTCCTTCTTCCGCTCTAGGGGAGGCTCTGTGGCTTGGGTCTGGGGGCCACCCTTGGGGATGCGGATGGCCAGGAGTGGGGCTGCTGAGAGCCTGGGCTAGTGACAGCCTGCCTCCGCCCACTCCCAGAAGCCCTGCTGGAATCCCCCACCTCTTCCGAGGCTAGGAGCATCTCCCTCTCCTCAAACTTCATACAATCCCCACCCTTGGCCCATTGTTCCTGTCACCAACCAACCTTCTCCCCCTTCCTTGCCAGTCATTTGAGATTCTGATACGAAAAAAGAAAAAAGGGGCCGGGCACGGTGGCTCACGCCTATAATCCCAGCTCTTTGGGAGGCGGAGGCTGGCGGATCAGTTGAGGTTTGGGAGTTCGAGACCAGCCTGGCCAACATGGTGAAACCCCGTCTGTACTAAAAATACAAAAATTAGTTGGACGTGGTGTTGCACGCCTGTAGTTCCAGCTTCTGGGGAGGCTGAGGTGGGAGGATCGCTTGAACCCAGGGATGGAGGCTGCAATGAGCTGAGCCGAGGTTGCACCTCTGCACTCCAGCCTGGGCAACAGAACGAGACCCTGTCTAAAGAAAAAAAGAGCCGGGCGCGGTGGCTCACGCTTGTAATCCCAGCACTTTGGGAGGCCGAGGCGGGTGGATCACGAGGTCAAGAGATCGAGACCACGGTGAAACCCCGTCTCTACTAAAAAAAAAATACAAAAAATTAGCCAGGCGTGGTGGCAGGCGCCTGTAGTCCCAGCTACTCGGTGAGGCTGAGACAGGAGAATGGCGTGAACCCGGGAGGCGGAGCTTGCAGTGAGCCGAGATTGCGCCACTGCACTCCAGCCTGGGCGACAGAGCGAGACTCCGTCTCCAAAAAAAAAAAAAAAAAAAAAAAAAAAAGAAAAAAAAAAAAAGAAAAAAAAAAAAAAAAGGTCCCACTTCCCTGGATCTCCCGCTTCTCAGGAGTGACGTGGGCTTCTCACCGTGGGTGCAGCTTCTCAAAGGCAGCTTAGGTTTCTTGGGGCCAGGACTCTGGACTCCCCTCTCCCACTGTCTGTCTTACTTGGAGCAGTGGCAGCTCCACTGCAGAGGTTCCTGGAAGGCAGGGGGCTCCTTTGCAGGTGGGGGAGAGCCCAGCCTTTCCCAGGATCTGAGCTGACCATGCGGGGAAGGCGGGCAGAGGCCTGCTCAGGGTCAGCTGTGGATGAACCAGGGCTGCCTGCATGGCAGTGCCAAGAGGTGCTCTGATGTGGCGGGTTTGCAGGGACCCTGGAGTGCTGAGGTCAGGTTCACTCCTGGTGGAGTGACTGCTCATGGCCGGGGAAGCCTCTGAGAGGCAGGAGCAGCTGGAGGGGCTGTGTGTTCCGGGTGAGACTGTGGATGGCCATGCCTGGTATCTGGCGGGCACGATCCAGGTGCTGCTCCTTGGGCTGCTTGGAGGGACTACAGGCCTGAAATGTCCGGCGGGATGCTTTGAGCCATTTGGAAAGGACATGCTGGGGCTCTGGGTTCTGGATCTTTCACTCACCAGGGTTCCTGGGGCTCCCGCCTGAAGCCAATTCCTTGGCCAGCAGGGCTTTGACTTGGGAGCCTGGTCATTTGCCAGGAAGTGGCACATGGAGGCTGGCACCATGGGAGACCCCTCAGTCCAGAGTCTCATCATCAGTCACCAGTCCAGGACGCTTACCCCAGCAGCATCTTTTAAAAATTATTTTTATTTACTATTTTGAGACAGGGTCCTGGTCTGTCGCCCAGGCTGGGGTGCAGTGGCGCCACCTTGGCTCACTGCAACCTCCAGCTCCTGGGTTCCAGCGATTCTCCTGCCTCAGCCTCCTGAGTAGCTAGGATTACGGACGCCCACCACCACACCTGTCTAATTTTTGTATTTTTAGTAGAGACGGGGTTTCATCATGTTGGCCAGGCTGCTGTCGAACTCCTGAACTCAAGTGATCCGCCCGTCTTGGCCTCTCAAAGTGCTGGGATTGCAGGCACGAGCCACTGCGCCCGGCCACAATATTTTACTGTCAACTATCATTGCCCTACTGTGCAATGGAACACCCAATTTCTTTTTCCTAACTGTAACTTTGTACCCATGGGCCAGCTTCTCCTCATCTTCCCTTCTGCCTTAGTTTTTCACCCAAATCTCACTACAGTAGAACCCTAGAACCCACCAGGTTCGGTGGCTCAGGCCTGTAATCCCAGCACTTTGGGAAGCCAAGGCAGGGGCATCACCTGAGGTCAGGAGTTAGAGACCAGCCTGGCCAACATGACGAAACCTTATCTCTACTAAAAATACAAAAATCAGCTGGGCGTGGCAGTGGGTGCTTATAATCCCAGCTACTCAGGATGCTGAGGCAGGAGAATCGCTTGAACCCAGGAGGCAGAGGTTGCAGCGAGCTGAGATCATGCCACTGCACTCCAGCCTGGGCAACAAGAATGAAACTCCATCTCAAAAAAAAAAAAAAAACGGTCTAGGCACGGTGGCTCACGCCTATAATCCCAGCACTTTGGGAGGCCGAGGCAGGTGGATCACCTGAGGTCAGGAGTTTGAGACCAGCCTGGCCAACATGGTGGTGAAACCCCATCTCTACTAAAAATACAAAAAATTAGCCGGGTGTGGTGGCATGTGCCTGTAATCCCACCCACCTGGGAGGTTGAGGGAGGAGAATCGCTTGAACCCAGGAGGTGGAAGTTGCAGTGAGCTGAGATTGCGCCATTGCACACTCTAGCCTGGGCAACAAGAGCAAAACTCCATCTTAAAAAATAAAAAAGAACCCTAGACCCAACTTGCTTTAGGAGGCAGAAGTGAAATGGCCTCGAAGCCTACAGATAAACCCTGCCTCTACCATTTACAAGCTGGGTGACCTTGGGCAGTTTGCTTGACCTCTCTGAGCCTTTATTTCCTCGTGGACAAGTTGGGCATGACAGTGGCGTCTACTGGCATGAACAAGGTTGCTGAGAGGGCTGCCATGAGGGGTGTGACCCAGCAGTTCCCACCATGCTGAGCACGTGGCAGGAGTTAAGGGAATGGAAGGCAATCCAGAAGAACCCATGACCCCTGAGAAAGGCTTGCAGAAGAAGGTGCGCAGGGAGAGGTTTGGGAGGGGACCTGGTGGAATTTGGGGAGTCCTCAGAACTGACACAGGGAGGCCTCACTCAAGATCCAGCCACCGGCCAGGCGCAGTGACTCACGCCTGTAATCCCAGCACTTTGGGAGGCCGAGGCGGGTGGATTGTCTGAGGTCAGGAGTTCAAAACCAGCCTGGCCCACATGGTGAAACCTGTCTGTATTCAAAATACAAAAATCAGCCAGGTGTGGTGATGGGCACCTGTAATCCCAGCCACTCAGGAGGCTGAGGTAGGAGAATCGCTTGAACCCAGGAGGTGGAGGTTGCAGTGAGCCGAGATTATGCCATTGCACTCCAGCGTGGGTGACAGAGCAAGACTCCGTCTCAAAACAAAAACACAAACAAAAAACAGCTACCAGGGTAAAGGCTGAGCCGGCAGGCCCTGCCTTGACTCGGAGTCCTGACTGTCCCCAGATGAAGCACCCTCGGTTCAGCAAGCCGCCAGGAGACCACCACAAGACCCAGCGCTCAGGTGCCATGGGCAGAGGGCATGGGTGGATGGGGGGGGCGAGCTCCAGGAACCCCCAAGAGGAGCACACCTTGCTCACGAGCACACAATTCCTTGGTGTGGGGTATCAGGAAGGAGAAGGATCCCCAGCCACAGCAGTTGCCACCCATGGACCCAAAGTTGCTGAAGCAGCTGAGGAAGGCAGAGAAGGCCGAGAGGGAGTTCCGGAAGAAGTTCAAGGTGAGGCCTCTGAGCTAAGCAGGAGTCCTGGCAGGGCAGAGACCAGGGTCCCACCGATCCCAGGCTCAGAAAGAAGACAGGGCCCCAAGGGCGGCAGCATGAGCAGAGGCCCTAACATCTCGCGCCCCAGTTTGAAGGGGAGATCGTGGTTCACACGAAGATGATGATCGACCCCAACGCTAAGACGCGTCGTGGGGGCGGCAAGCACCTCGGGATCCGGCGCGGGGAGATCCTGGAGGTGATCGAGTTCACCAGCAACGAGGAGATGCTGTGCCGGGACCCCAAGGGCAAATGTGAGTGTGCCCGGCCCCGCAGCCCTGGGAGGCCCCCCCTGCCACCCTGGGCCTCAGAACCCACCATGCCCTCTCTCTCTGCAGATGGCTATGTGCCCAGAACAGCGCTCCTGCCCCTGTGAGTGCCAGCCCTGACCGTGATGGGGGGAGTGCGGGGTGTGGGGTGTAGGGTGGGGGCAACGGGCCACGGTGCCCCTTGCTGACCCAATTGTGCTCTGCCAGGGAGACGGAGGTGTACGATGATGTCGACTTCTGCGGTACGTGGACACTCTGGGAGGGCTGGAGGGACCCTGGCGATTCCCTGGGGGGGCTGCTCACTATTGGGCTTCTAGGGAGAGGGTCCATGGAAGTCACGCTTCCTCGGCAGACCCCCTGGAAAACCAACCACTCCCCCTGGGACGGTAAGACTGGTAGGCGTGGGCCAGGACAGCCAGCCAGCCAGCCAGCCCAGCACCCGCTCACCCAGGAGCCCTGGATCCCAGCGCGGGAGAGTCACAGAGTTGCCCAGGCTTGTACCTGGCCACATAAAGCCCCAGTTTAAAGCAGTCCCAGCTTCTTGTCTTTTCTTTCCCTCCTGATTGGCACACAATGGAGCAAAGGCACGGACCCCCTGACCAAACACAAAAGGGGGTGTGTCTGGGGTCACCCTGCCATGGTCTCACCCCTCAGGGATAAAAGCCAGGGGGGAGAAAAGGGTGGCAAGAAGCTGGTGAGCGGCCGGGTGCAGTGGCTCACGCTTGTAATCCCAGCACTTTGGGAGGCCGAGGGGGGAAGATCACGAGGTCAGGAGATCAAGACCACGGTGAAACCCCGTCTCTATTAAAAATACAAAAATATTAGCCGGGCGTGGTGGCGGGCGCCTGTAGTCCCAGCTACTCTGAGAGGCTGAGGCAGAATGGCGTGAACCCGGGAGGTGGGGCTTGCAGTGAGCCGAGATCGCGCCACTGCACTCCAGCCTGGGTGACAGTGCGAGACTCTGTCTCAAGAAAAAAAAAAAAAAGCTGGTGAGCAAGGGGGGGCTCTGGGTGATCAGAACCCTATGTGCTGCCAGCCAGGCAGCTGGGCAGGATGTGCCCCTCCACAGCCAACAGAACAGCAGCAGCCAGGCCTCCTTGCCAGGTACGCACACCTGCTTGGCCTGAGTGGATCCTGAGGGTGCTTCACTGGGGGAAGGGGTAGGGCCTATACCCAATTCTGACAGAGCCCAGGTATCAATCAGATTTGGCCTGAGCCTCTGGCAGGACTGAACATGCGTGGAAGGTGGCACACAGTTTGGTCTCTTTCAGCGGGGGAAAAAAAAAAAAAAGCCAGGGAACAAGCCTGACTCAGGCAGGGTCTGTGCCCCAGGGCGTTAACCTCACAACAGGGAGACAGGATGGCTTTCAGGAGGCTTTTTTTTTTTTTTTTTTTTTTTTGAGACAGAGTCTTGCTCTGTTGCCCAGGCTGGAGTGCAGTGGCACGATCTCATTCACAGAAACCTCCACCTCCCTCCTGGGTTCAAGCCATTCTCCTGCCTCAGCCTCCTGAGTAGCTGGATCACAGGCACGAACCACCGCGCCTGGCCTCAGAAGGCTCTAAACAGCCAAACGCTCCATTATCAGCCTGGGGATTACACACAGGAAGGCAGTTTCCAGGGAAGAGTCTCCCCCCATCTGTGGGCAGGCACCCACCCCTGGGGCCTCAGACAAACAAGAGAGGGGATGAGATCCCTGCTCCTTGGACTGGAAGCTCGAGTGACCCCAGCTCCCCACACCTCGGGTGGTTGCCCACACAGCACACACAAGCAGGCCATTTTCAGGAACCGGTATTTATTATCAAAGTCATATTCGATGTCAACAAGATGCCACAACTACAAAAAAAATTGCGCACATTGCAATCTCAATGCAAACAGTCAAATGGAACCCCAGTCATTAAAAAAGTAATTCAAATTACCCCAAAAAGCAACTGAATTTTTTAAACATCTTTATACATCCAGCCAACAAATTAAAATGGTTAACAAGAAAAAATACAAATTCAGAGGTCTCGTATCGATGTTTAAAAAAGGCAACTGCTTAAGCGTTTCTATCAATTCTAACGTCAATCTCTCGGCCACTGAGCTTCATGCCGTTCATCATCCGGCAGGCTCTCTCGGCCACCTCTGGCGACTCGAACTTAACTACACCACACCCCTTGGACTTCCCGTTCTCCATCTTGATGTCGGCGTACAGCACGTGGCCTGGGACAGGGAGGGAAGAAGAGACCACACTCAGTCCCCATTTTGTTAGATTTTGGTGGATATAGTCAAAAAGGAGAGGCCCTGACGCCTGAAGCACAAAGGCTCAGAATACAATGGCGAGAACCAATGACTACGGCCCCCTTGGCCACACTGCCATTCTTCTGCTAACAGAGCCTGCTCCTGCCCCATGAAAAACCTTCCTGGCGGATTCAATGCATGCCTTTACGCTTCAGAAAGCTCAAAAAAGGCGCCGTGTAAAGCCAGCTTTATAGGCAGAAAGTTGGCTATATATTTTACCAAGTCTTCATTTTTGATATGCCACCGCCCCTGGTTACAAAGCCATCCGCAATCCAATGGACATGTCTGTATTGTCCAAACGAAAGCCAGCAGGTTTCACTTATTCATTTGAGCACCCGTTAAGCATCCAGATACGCGTCAATGCTGTGGACAGAGCCCTAGAGGACAAAGGCTCTACTCCAGGAGTACCAAAAGTGCTAGGGCCACAATGCCAGACGCAGGAACTCAGTGCCTAAGAGAGGGCCCACGGCAGGTAGGGTGGAGGGGTCCTCAGGGGCAAGTTCTGAGTGAGTTTACACAGAAATGCACCAGAAAGAAGACTTGCCAGTAGTGGCTCACACGAGAGCATTGCGGGACACGTGCAGCACTTGCCGCTCAGGTTCTGGGACAGGAGGGAGATGGAGGAGGATGGGACCAGGTCTTCAAGGGGCTTGTGAGTCTGGACTTCGTCTTGAAGATACAGGGCCCCTCCAGGCATTGCAAAAGTGGGGGTTGGGGGTGCTGTGATCCCACTGGCCTTTTCAGAATATCTAGCTACAACGTGGAAACTCAGGAGTGGGGAAAGAGGTGAAGAATGGGGCAAAGAGGCAGATCATGACTCAACGGCTTGCCCCAAGAACCATGGAGAAGCAGCAATGGTGGTGAAATCAGAGCCACTGCTGAAACAGGAAGCGGGAGGACAGTGCGGAAGCAGCTGCCCAGCACTCTAGCTCAGGCCCCTCTAGCTAAAAAGAACAGAGGTGGTGCATGAGGGGTGCAGGCTCACCCTGGAGGGCAGGGAAGGAAGATAACTTGCTTTCAGCCACAGAGGGAGCCCTCCAGAAGAGTTGCCCGATGTGCCAGGAAACCACAAGGCCTTAGCCTCACCCTCACAGGAGCTGCTGTGTGCCCAGAGCCTGCAGCGCCTCCCCATGGCACCTGCTGGGCAAAGTGTTCTGAGGCCCCACACCAGCTGTGCTGAGGGGAAAGCGACCTCGTCTGGGATGTATTTATTTAGCCTTGTCACCTAGAAGCCAGGCGACCTCAGAAGGAAGACTCTCCCTGACCCATCTGTGAAATGGGGACACTACTACCTTGTTTCAAAAGCCTCAAAAAGGAAGAAAAAAGGAAATAAGGATGAAATGAGAACACAGTTGAAAACATGTGACACATCACAGGACACTCAACAACCTGCCTGAGCATTGGCGTGGGCAGAACATGGCAAGGCCATAGGTCCTGAGCCGATGGAGGGGGCTGGGAGGGAGGCTTTGCTGCTGACTCGGCTGCGTCACCACCACCAAACATGAGGGAAGCACCTAGAAAGCCGTTCCCAACACTTACCACACTCGTTGAATTTGTCCTTTAGCATCTTCCATGTGAAATCAAATGGGAGCTGAGGGGGGAGAAGAAAAGGGAGACTGATGTGTGATTAAACCAAATCCTAAGGCACGCTTTGCAGCTGGCTCTGAGGGCCACACTAGATTTCTTACTATGCAGAGAAGCTGGCTGCCCTTCAGACTGAGGCGATCAGCAGCGAACTAATAGATCCATGTGAGACAAGGCTGTGAAGCGGCACAGCCAGCTCCCTCCCTGGGGCTCTGCCTGTGGGAGCACCGTGTGGGATGGGACATTCGGGCCTGCGGTGCGCAGCCCACAGTCACTAAATAGTGGCTAAGCGTGGCTGAGCTGGGGAAAATAATTCCGTTACAGCCACTTCTTTCCCTGGATCATCGTGCAAGACGCAGTGCCTCTTTAAGCCAAGCCATCAGAAACTGGAGTCTCTGAGCTTAGAGTCTGCTCCACGTTCTAGCACAGTGGAGAAAGCAGCCCAGGCTCTTTCAGAATCCACAGTTCTCACATTCCTTACTTGTCCCACTAGCATAAAACGTTTGGGACAGGGGCAAGGAGGTGTGGTCCCCTTTAAAGGGTGCCACCTCTGACTTCATCCTGCTCATCTTTGCCTCCCCTGTCCCCTCATGCTCACCACCACCAAGAAGTTCCCCAAGAGCCACTTACATTTCTCACAAATATCTGGCAGGCCTTCCTGGCCACCCCAGGAGCATGGCCTCCAGCTCCACCAAAGGAACCTGCGAAGCTTCCTCCAAAGTTGCCACGCTCCATCTCAATGGCACGGTCAAAGCTGGCACCGCCACCGCCACCCATGGCCAGGCCCATGCGCTCAATGCCAGCACCCAGGGCCGGGCCCATGGCGGGGCCCATGCGCTCGAGGCTGTTGGCACCCATGCGCTCCAGGCCCATGCGCTCGAGGCTGTTGGCGCCCATGCGCTCCAGGCCCATCCGCTCCAGGTTGTTGGCGCCCATGCGCTCCAGGCCCGTGGCCATGCGATCCATCACGGGGCCCATGCGCTCCAGGCCAGCCCCCATACCTGCGGGCACCATGCGCTCCATGCTCAGGCCCATGCGCTCGATGGCAGGGCCCATGCGCTCCACACCAGAGCCCATGCGCTCAATGGTCTGGCCCACACGGTCGATGGGAGCGGCCATGCGCTCAAGGCCGAAGCCCATGCCGGCACCCATGCGCTCCACACCAGAGCCGATGCGCTCCATGGTCTGGCCCATGCGCTCAATGCTGGAGGCCATGTGGTCGAGGCCTAGCGGGCCCATGCGCTCAATGCCGGAGCCCATGCGCTCCACGGAGCCCATGCGGTCCATGACCAGGCCCATGCGCTCGATCTCGGAGCCAACGCGATCCATGCCATGGCCCAGGCCTGCGCCCATGCGCTCCATGCCGGCACCCCCGAGGCGGTCAATGCCAGGACCCATCCTCTCAATCCCAGGGACGCTTCCTCCACCTCCACCTGAAAACAGGGACACAAAACACAGGTGGGTGTCAAGAACTTGAGTGTGCGTGTACACAACACGCCAGACCACTTCAGCTCATGAGCATGGATCAGGGGTAAAGGCCCACCATAATTTACGATTAAGACACCCCTCAAATGTTGACAACAGCTACAGCTGGGTGGTGGGCACACGGGGGCCTCCCAGCATTCTCTCTGCTCTATGCCATAGCTGAGATTTCCATAACACAACTTCTAAAGAACACCCCTATATGTGTGTCTGTGAGGTGCTAGTTAGTGTCTGTGACAAGCTTTGTGAACCATGGACTTCAATTCCTGAGACCTCTGAGGTTTCTCCATCAGCAGACGCTGAGAAATACTCCAGGGGGAGGCATGGACACCCCCCACTCAGAGGGTCACCCAGGGTAATGAACAGGAGTTACGTGGAGACAAGTCAGAGTCACTCCCACCTTCCCCTCCCAGCCTGTCCCTCTAGGATGCTCTGCTGGGGGCCACTCTGGCTGCATTTCCTCAGCGCTCCCAGGGCACAGAGAAAGGATTTTTGGCCACACCACACACCATCAAGCAGAGGTCAAAAAAACACACACCGAGAGATCCTCTGTGTACAAATGCATACAGGTGGCCACTTTTGGGGGCCTTATTGTCAGGGAAACCAGACGACTTGCTGGCTTTGGAAAGATGTTGATGGCACTGCAGAGTGGGCTCTGGTAGCGACTGGGGGTAGTCAGCAGAACAAAGGGACGCCCCCACCTGTGGTGCTTGCAACTCTGGAAAGCAAGGGTCTGGCTCCATCAGCAAGGCCACCCCTTACCACGTGCCGAGCTTGGGGCTCCTCCCCAAAACCCTGTCGCTTGCCTCTGAGAGTGGCCATCAGCCCAGAGCCAGCCTGTGACTGACCCAAGCAGCCTAGTCAAAGATACCAATTCAAGAGGAAACTCAGCAGTTTCTCTAACTGGCTCTATAACTGACCACGGCCAAGTCTCTCTGCTGCTCCGTGCCTACTTCCTTAGCTGCACAGCAGCACAGTGAGCAGCAAAAAGCAGGCCCAACTTTAAGAATGTGTGACTTTCAGAGGGGAGATGTCTCAGAACTTCCCCACAGTACAAGGAACCTAGCGAGAATGGGCACTTTGCCCAAAGGTATCAGAAATGAGGTGGGGCGGCTGGGTGTGGTGGCTCACGCCTGTAATCCCAGTACTTTGGGAGGCTGAGGCAGGCGGAACAAGGTCAGGAGTTTGAGACCAGCCTGGCCAACATGGTGAAACTCCATCTCTACTAAAATTACAAAAATTAGCTGGGCATGGTGGCGTGCGCCTGTAGTCCCAGCTACCTGGGAGGCTGAGGCAGGAGAATCGCTTGAACCTGGGAGGCGGAGATTGCAGTGAGCTGAGATCATGCCATTGCCCTCCGGCCTGGGCGACAGAGTGAGACTCTGTCATTTAAAAAAAAAAAAAAAAAAAAAAAAATCTATTCATGTCTTTTGCCCATTTAAAAAATAAAATTAATAGATTTTGTCCTATTGGGCCAAGCACAGTGTCTCACGCCTGTAATGCCAGCACTCTGGGGGGACGAGGCGGGAGGATTACCTGAAGTCAGGCGTTTGAGACCAGCCTGGCCAATATGGTGAAATCCTGTCTCTACTAAAAATACACAAATTAGCCGGGCATGGTGGCGTGCGCCTGTAGTCCCAGCTACTTGGGAGGCTGAGGCAGGAGAATCGCTTGAACCCAAGAGACGGAGGTTGCAGTGAGCCTAGATCATGCCACTGCACTCTAGCCTGGGCGACAAAGTGAGACTCCATCTCTCAAAAAAAAAAAAAAAAAAAAAAAAAAAAAAAAAAAAAAGAAAAGAAAAGAAGAAAGAAAAGAAATGAGGCAGGGCAACTCCCAATGCCAACAGAAGCAAAAAACTGGGAGGAAATGGTGCTGGTGTGGAGCTCCAGAGCCAGCCCAACACAGAAGTCAGGAGGTGAGATGCCAAGACACTCAGAGGAAAAATCAGGCTGGAAAAGTACATTTGGGCCAGGTGTGGTGGTTCACATCTGTCATCCCAGCACTCTGGAGGCGTGCAGGTCACTTGAGGCCAGGAGTTTGAGATAAGCCTGGGTAACGTGTCAAAATGCCATCTCTACAAAAAATTAGCCAAGCCAGGCAGCACACGCCTATAGTCCCAGCTACTTGGGAGGCTAAGGTGGGAGAATTGCTTAGGCCTGGGCAGTCAAGGCTGCAGTGAGCTGAGACTGTGCTACGGCACTCCAGCCTGGGCGACAGAGCGAGACTGTCTCCAAAAATACTCCAAAAGTACATTTTTGTTCTCAGTATCCATAAAACTGTGTATGAATGAAAGATTCAGAACAAAATGTTTCCAGCACTCATCACTGGGCGATAGGGCTTCAGACCATACTTTCTTCATATTTTCCTATTGAGTACATGTATCTATTTTACAAGCATTTATTACATGTTGGGTGGTGTACTTTCAGTCTTCTCATCAAGTCTAAGGAAAATATATTTACTTTTAGGAATTTATAACGTGGAAAACAAAACCCCCAAATGAGAGGTACTCTAACAATGAGGATGGCCGGCCTGTGCGCAGCACGTGCGGAAGCACTCTTTCACATGCATCCACTCTCCACAGCATCCCTGAGGTAGGTACTATTACACCCCCATTTTACAAATGAGTGCTATGAGAAACAGTGAGGTTCAGTGACTTGCCAAATGTCACACAGCTAGAAAAAGGCAGACCTGCTCCCACCCCAGGCAGTCTGTGTCAGAGCCCGCACTTCTCACCACTAAGCTCTATGGTCCCCAGCGATAACGGCCTGTTCTAAAAAAACAAAACATCAAACTAAGCGGTTCCTACCTCCTCCCTGCTTTGCAATGATCTCTCCTCTCTTCAGTGCATTACTTAGGATTTCTAAGGAAATCAGGAAGAAAAAAAAATTAGCCAAATTTCTCTATAGCAATAGAAATGTGCTCATTACAGATTCCAAATACTACTAATAAAAATGACAAGATAAAGGGAAAGGGGTTTGAGAAACACACGCACAGACAAGATCATTTTACAAAGAACTAGGAGAGTCCTTGATGCTGGGTCACGATGCCAAGACCCCACATAGCTCCAGAGTCTGAGGCCCAGCATGCGGGGTCACCTGCAAATGCGCCCAGCAGAGAGAGGAGCCGTGTGCATTCATGAACTGAGAGCCAGAGCAAGAAGGGGGCCATCGGGTCTTGCTCAGCAGCAGTTTTCTAAAGCTAGTCCAGGTTCTCAGGACTGAGGCTTCCTTGCCTCACCTGAGCTGGAAACTAAACCCCCACCCCCATCCCAGCCAACTTCTTGTTCAGAAGACCGCCCAGCATCACCCACTTGGAGCCCACATTTATCCACCCAGAGGCACCTCTCATCATCATAGAGCAAATTAAAGCTGCAGCTCCACAGACAGCCTCAACACTAACAAATGAGCTCTGCGTGGAAATCCTTGAGCATGCCCGCCCTGCCTGAAATGAACTGGGTGTGCTGTGACTAGGCAACAGATAAGGTTTCAGGAAAATACCTAAATGCACCCCCCGCCAAGTATCCCAAACACAGTGCTGCTGCTCACTTGCCCACGGCTCACCCACACCTCCTTAAGGTTTATCTGATGCTATCACAGCGTTATGTTTCCAAGCTTCTGGTCCATCTTTTGCTATGTAGAAGACACTTGTACCCACCCGCTCTGGTCTCAAAGTATATGCTCAGCAACTTGGACATTAAGCCATGAGGCACATTTCAATTTATGACCATGGCCACAAAGCCATTAAAACCTGTCCCCTGGCCGCACAATGGCTCATGCCTGTAATCCCAGCACTTTGGGAGGCCGAGGCGGGTGGATCACCTGAGGTCAGGATCAGCCTGGCCCACATGGTGAAACCCAGTCTCTACTAAAAATACAAAAATTAGCCGGGTATGATGGTGGGTGCCTGTAATCCCAGCTATTTAGGAGGCTGAGGCGGGAGAATCGCTTGAACCCAGGAGGCTGAGGTTGCAGTGAGCCGAGATCGTGCCACTGCACTCCAGCCTAGGCAACAGAGTGAGACTCTGTCTCAAAGAAAAAAAACAAAAACAAAAAACAAAAAAAAAACACCAAACAACAACAAAAAAAGCACCTGCCCCCTACACAGTTGCTTCTTATATCCCAACTAACTGCCGTGGGACGAGGTGGGAAAGTTCACCAAGAGACACAGACTTCAGTCTACTGGCAGGTACAGCTCATTCTCCCGGAACGCCTGCGATCCTGCCCAGCATGCCTGAGCTGAGGCTGGCTTTCCAGACCAAGCTTGTCCAACACGTCTTACTTTGCTTTGTTCTGTTTTGGGCTTTTTGGTAGCCTGAAACCATGGTTTTTAAGTTTCTGTCTCTAGTAATAAGTGGAAAAGAGGGATGAGGAAGGGGCTTTACTGACCCAAACAGAAACCAACTGAGAACCCATGACTATATTCTCCCGTGCACACCCCTGAACTAGATCAAGCTTTCAACTAACACACCTGCAAGACACCTGCAAAAGCTTTCAACCAACATGCCACTGATTTGAAGAGAATGGCGGAATTCTCCCATCAGCATTCACAGGCCTCCCCACACTGACCACAACTGGAGCCTGTTCTGCCCATGCTCCTCCCCTGCCTCACAGAGACCTGCACCTCCAACCTCTGCACCTGACGCTGCCAGACGCTCTATCTGCACACACCTGCTGCCTGTGCCAAGCCCGCTGGGCCCTCTAGCAGAGCCGATGCCCTGAGCAGCAGCATCTAGAGCAGCGTCTGGCAACCCATGTCTCCACCAGCGTCCTCACTAGGCCACTTGGATGCACAGACCTCTGGTGCTGTCCCAAGCCACCCACCCTTAGTATCGCCTCAGCTACACCTCATCCTTGAAGGTCAAAGACCACAGGCCTATCCAAATTTTTGAAGCAGCAAGTACAGCTGTTTGCACAAAGGAGCACAAAGATCTACTGCCTAGGCACAGGAAGGGGCACCAAGTAGGAAAGCATTATGGAAAGGAGCACCACAATGATTCACCTCTCATGGCAAAGGACACGGGAAAGAGGTCAAGAATTGCATCTTGAAAAACCAACTCAACCACTCAGAACCTGACGAGATCACTTTACTCACGCAGGTCTGATCACAGCGGCAGCAGGGAATTCCGGGACAAAGAGATCACAGTCCCAATCAGAAAGAAGGTGTAACTGCAGCAGGAGGGGTGGCACCCTGCCAGTCAGGACAGGAACAGTTTCCTGTGACCATGTGAAGTGACCTCACAGGCAAGAAGCCCACATCCACCTCTCTGTGTACCACTCATGTGCCACTCCAGAAAGCGGAATTAGGCGAGAGGTGCCGCATAGTGGCAAGGAGCTGAAGGCTCTTAGCAAGAAAAAGTTCCTACAGAAGTAAAGATGCCTTTTTTTTTTTTTTAATTTAGAGACAGAGTCTCACTCTGTCGCCCAGGCTAGAGTGCAGTGGTGCGATCTCAGCTCACTATAACCTCTACCTCCCAGGTTCAAGCAATTCTGCCTCAGCCTCCTGAATAGCTGGGATTACAGCACGCACCACCCACATCCAGCTAAATTTTTTGTGTTTGTAGTAGAGACGGGGTTTCACCATGTTGGCCAGGCTGGCCTCGAACTCCTAACCTTGTGATCCACCTGCCTGGCCACATGCCATCTATTCTTGCCATAGCTATCCACAAATTAGTATTTGCAGGCAAATGACAGTAAGTTTTAATGTGTGTTTTTTTTTTTTTTTTTTTTTTTTTGTTTTTGAGATGGAGTCTCACTCTGTCACCCAGGCTGGAGTGCAGTGGCGTGACCTCGGCTCACTGCAACCTCCGCCTCCCAGGTTCAAGCAATTCTCTGACTCAGCCTCCCAAGTAGCTGGGATTACTATGGGCACCCGCCACCATGCCCGGCTATTTTTTGTATTTTTAGTAGAGACAGGGTTTCACCACCTTGGACAGGCTGGTCTTGAACTCCTAACCTCGTGATTCACCAGCCTCGGCCTCCCAAAGTGCTGGGAATACAGGCATGAGCCACCGTGCCCGGCCAATAAGTTTTAAAATATTTTTCTGGCCAGGTGCGGTGGCTCACGCCTGTAATCCCAGCACTTTGGGGGGCCGAGGCGTGTGGATCATGTGGTCAGGAGTTCAAGACCAGCCTGGCCAAGATGGTGAAACCCCGTCTCTACTAAAAATACAAAAAATTAGCTGGGCGTGGTGGCACACGCTTGTAATCCCAGCTACTCCGGAGGCTGAGGCAGAGAATAGCTTAAACCTGGAGGGGCAGAGCTTGCAGTGAGCCAAGATCGCGCCACTGCGCTCCAGCCTGGGCGACAGTGAGACTCTGTTGCAAAAAAAAAACAAAAATTTTTTTTTAAAAATACACCACCAGCCAGGCATAGTGGCTGTTGTTGCCTATAACCCCAGCACCTTGGGAGGCCAAGGCGGGAGGATCACTTGAGCCCAGCAATTTGTGACAAGCCTGAGCAACATACAGAGACCCTGTCTCTACAAAAAAATCAAAAAATTAGCTGGGCATGGTGGCATGTGCCTGTGTTCCTAGCCACTCAGAGGCTGAGGTAGGAGGATTGCTTCAGCCTGCTACAGTGAGATCGTGCCCACTGCACTCCAGCCCAGATGACAGGGCAAGACTGTCTTAAAAAAGAATCTTGCCCCTCTGATGAGCTGAAGGACGAATCTCATGACTACTTTCTAGGGCCTTCATAAATTTGAAGAATACAGCTAATATAAAATGGACATCAACAGACCTGGCGTGATGGCTCACACCTGTAATTCTAGCACTTTAGAGGCAGGTGGATCACTTGAGGTCAGGACTCAAGACCAGCCTGGCCAACACAGTGAAACCCTATCTCATTAAAAATACAAGAAAATTAGCTGGGTGTGGTGGCGCACCCCTGCAGTCCCAGCTACTCAAGAGGCTGAAGCAGGAGAACCACTTGAAACTGGGAGGTGGAGGCTGCAGTGAGCTGAGATCGCACCACTGCACTCCAGCCTGGGCAACAAAGCGAGACTCCGTCTCGCAAAAAAAAAAAAAAAGAAAGAAAGAAAAAAGAGGAGGAAATCGCTGTCACCTAACCAAAACTGAAAAAATAATTTCTCTGCATACAGATAGGCCTAAATACTCAAGACCTTCCAACTTTAGAAAACCTCTCGGCTGGGTGCGGTGGCTCACGCTTGTAATCCCAGCACTTTGGGAGGCCGAGGCGGGTGGATCACGAGGCCAGGAGATCGAGACCACAGTGAAACCCCGTCTCTACTAAAAATACAAAAAATTAGCCGGGCGTGGTGGCAGGCGCCTGTAGTCCCAGCTACTCGGAGAGGCTGAGGCAGGAGAATGGCGTGAACCCGGGAGGCGGAGCTTGCAGTGAGCCAAGATTGCGCCACTGCACTCCAGCCTGGGCGACAGAGCGAGACTCCGTCTCAAAAAAAAAAAAAAAAAAAGAAAACCTCTCCCTCTCTAGTCGGTCTAGATGCCTCTTTCAAAGGCATCAGCAAGTGCATGACTCACTCCATCCTGCTAACTGGACTGGACACCACAGCACCCTGGGGTAAGGAAACTCCTGCCCCAATTAGCAGGGCCTTGAAACACGCTCCAGGCCTAGGGAGCCAGAGGGTCATGAAACACTCTCCAGGCCTAGGGGGCCAGAGAGTCAAGTATACGCAGCAGTTTCCATTCCCACAGCCTGCACAAGCCTTATGCCAATTTTTTAAAAAGCCATCTGAAAAGACTTAAAGATAAATAATGCTACTGATATAGCAATAAAACACTAAAAGATCTAAAGTTTTTACCTAGGTCTAAAACAACATCTTTTTTAAAAGCTTAAGAAAAAACAGCTGACTCTAAGAGAGCAGGGACATCAGGTGAGCCCTGGCAGCCTGCACCCCAGAGGGCGGACACCAGCCACTGAGGCCCACAGGGCCTTCTTACCCATTCCTCTGCCAAGAGGCTCCCCAAAGCTTCGAGATATCCCCATCTCCTTCCTGGCAAAGTCTCTTTCAAGTCCTCCACCCAAGCCACGCTCCATCTCTGTGGAAAAATCACCCTAGGCCTTTCCAGGAATACCACTGTGTTTGAGACATCAAAAACAAAACAAAATCTATACACACGACAGCCACCACCAAGTCAGCATGTTTAACTCTTCTGCAGGAAACCATTATTCACTCTTTATTCCCTAAAAAACAAAGTCACTACAACTGAATCCCTGAACAACCTACCAAACGTTAGTCCATCAAGTACCAATGAACAACTTACAGCCACACAAACCACACATACTGGGTACACCAAGCACTCACTACCACAGTAACCAAGAGGTCCCCTGCAGTGCAGCTAAATCAAACGTAGGCTGCAGAAGGTACCATCTACCGGGCACTCAACACATGCCCTACCCCAAAGGCTTTGTGTATAATTCCATCAACTCTTCACAACCATGCCACGCATGCCTGTTACCCTCCACCACCACTACCACTTTACAAAGAAATTGAGGCTCACACAATTTATTAACTTGACCAAGGTCACATGCTGGTGAGAGGTGAGGCAAAGGCTGGGACTCAAATCCAGTGCAAAAGCCCATCATCTAATACAGAAGCCTGTGCCCTAACACAGAAGTGAGTGTGCACAGCGAGAAGTATGTCTGCACAGAAATATTTCTCTGCTGACGACTGCAGTGGCTGCATCTACATAATGGGGTTTGGGTCATAACTTTCTCATATTTTGTAAGGTTCTTTTTTTTTTTTTTTTTTTGAGACAGGGTCTCACTATGTCAACCCAAGCTCCCAAGCTGGAATGCAGTGACATGATCATGCTTCACTGCAGCCTCGACCTCCTGGGCTCAAGTCATCCTCCCACCTCAGCTTCCCAGGCAGCTAGGACAGGTGTATGGCACCATGCCCAGCTAATTTTATTTTTTGTAGAAAGGAGGTCTCACTATGTTGCCCTGGCTGATCTTGAACTCCTGAGCTCAAGTGATCCTCCTGCCTCAGCCTCCCAAGGTGCTGGGATAACAGGTGTGAGCCACTACACCCAGCCTTACAATGTCTTTTAAAACAAAGGTCCTAGCTTCTGTAGTGAAAGGCCCACCACAGTGGTCACTTGCTTGAGAAGCCTTTCATGATTCCTACCGCTGGCCACTTCTTTCCTTGTGCGTCCATCTCATGCAGGCTGAAATGGGGATCACACTTTTCATGCTGCGAGGTCCTTGAAGAATCTCTCCCTCCCATGCTGAGAGGGCCTTGAAGAATCTAGTTATTATTAATCTCACTCCTTAGAAATGTCAGATAAGACAGGTGCAATGTAATGAACACCTTGCATTATACAGCCAGAATCCCTATCTTTCAATAAAATAAGCAATTCCACTAGAGATGTGGCAGCAGGAGCACATTATGAATTAACAAAGACTGGCTGCCAATGGTGGGCTTAACATTCCTAGTTTGCATTAACCCAAGTGACCTCATGGTTCAGCATGCTCCTCATGGGTGCTATCTGCTGGATAGCAGAGCCCAGGACTCGGTGGCGGGGGTGGGGCAGGGTGGGGTCTGGGGCGGAGGCAAGGACAGAACCCTGCAGCCCCGCAGCAGCATCCTCATGGAGCTCTGCTGCTCTCCTTCTATCCTGCCACCTGTCTGCAAGAAGGCAGCACCCCACTCCAGATAAGCATGCCACAGGCTGGCAACAGCATGTTGGCAAGGGCCTCACAACTCATCTTGCTGGCTGTCAACAGGGCCCCAGAGCTCAGGGAGCACTGTGAACTCCAATTTACACCCACAAAGGGTAGCATTTTCACTGTCAAACGCTGCCTCACAACAGTCAAGTTTTTGACATTTAACAATCTCTCTTTTTTTTTTAACATTAATCTCAAAGTGCTGGGATTACAGGCGTGAGCCACCGCGTCTGGCCAACATTTAACGATCTTCTGATTTACATTTTTATAGCCACTCTATCAAGATTTGACTCATGCTGAGTGTGGTCCCTGGGAACCTGCATGACCAGCGGTCTGATGGGAGCACCCATGACCATAATGGCTACACTCTAGTCATGAACTAACATTTCACTAAACCCAAACGTCTGCTTCAATTCTTCCTCCAGTGTGATGCACTCCGAGTGCCATATCTCAGAACATCTAAGAACAGTCTAGGAACACACACTCCATTTGTGGTACTTCAGAGAATCGGCACTTGGAATCCTCTGCCACCGCATACCCAGGCTCTGAATCCAGACTGCGAGATTACACCTGCCAGTTCACCACCGACTGTGTCACACAGCTCAGCACAGCTCCCAGGCCAACCCATCCTGGTTTCCATCTACTTCTAAACTGCACCACTCTGCTCCTCACAGCAACAACTCAAATTCCCTTTCTAATGACTAATGTGTTCTTTATAAAAAAAAAAAAAAAAGAAAAAAAGAGATGGGGTTTCGCCATGTTGCCTAGGCTGATCTTGAACTCCTGAGCTCAAGCAATCCTCTTACCCCGGCCTCCCAAAGTGTTGGGATTACAGGCGTGAGCCAGCACACCCAGACTAATTTGCTCTGAGTAACATTTTACCAAGCCAGATTTCTGAAACTTTTTTTAAAAATTAAAATCCCATGCACACACAAGTTACAGGCAAGCTTGAATGTACACTGGAAACACAGACCTTTGTTGCTTTATTACTAATGGTGACGATTTTCCTACATCCTTTTACCAGCTTCTAGAACAAGGCACCCATGAAGAGGGCAACACACATCATGCCCCACTGCTCCCTGTGCACCGGAAGAAGGGCCTGATCATCAGGGATAGCCGCCTTTCAAGCCTGACAGTGATATCTGTCCTTGTACCATTTTCACATCCTCTGTTATGACAGACCTGAAAAGGAAGGTTTATACCCAAATCCCTAATGACTTCCCATTCCAAGCAAGTTTCTGTGTAAAAAAGCAGCAGCTTTCCTGCAGTGAAGGGGAAGGCCAAAGAGTCACCAACACATCAAGGATTTCAAAAAGGAAGATTTCCAATTTCTCATGCACACTCTACGGCCCCGCTGGTGCCCTGGGCCAAGTGCTGTGCTGGAGGCACTTCTAAAAGGCAGGATTCCCACGTGATGAAGTGCCAGGCTCTGGAGCCAGACAGCCTGGGTTCACATGCAGGCACCACCGTTTACCAGTCACTTGACCTAGGCATGTCACTCTCTGTGCCTCAGTTTTGGGTGAAACGGGAATAGCAGTATGCACATATGTGGCTCTCACAAGGACTAAATAAAATACTACCATGTTACTATATTATCATCATATTTCTGTTAAAAAGTTGGGGGCGGGGGGCCAAGCATGGTGGCTCATGCCTGTAATCCCAGCACTTTGGGAGGCTGAGGCGGGTGGATCACCTGAAGTCAGGAGTTCGAGGCCAGCCTGGCCAACATGGTGAAACTCCGTCTCTACTAAACATATAAAAATTAGCCAGGCATGGTGGCACACACCTGTAATCCCAGCTACTCAGGAGGCTGGGGCAGAAGAATCACTTGAACCTGGGAGGCAGAGGTTGCAGTGAGCCAAGATCGCACCATTGCACTCCAGCCTGGGCGACAGAGTGAGACCCTGTCTCAAAAAAAAAAAAAAAAAAAAAAAAAAAAAAAAAAAAAAGTTGGTGGAGGATTTGAATTATACTAAACCAGAATTTGCATTATGTAAATGCTAAATTAAAAGAGCCTGTGATTTTTTATTAACGCCTCTATAGACAACTTGCAGCTGGGGCAGATGATCAAGAACTACCCCTTCCAGCACTCCCAGAGACAGACAAACTTGATCGAAAACTTTAAAGAATCCCTCGTACTCGGAGACCATAACCACAAACGTGTACCTGCTTTTTAACACCGTACTCGAAAATTACTGCAGAGCTTGGGAACACAGGACATCTTAAAAGACTAGCAATCAAGTGAAGTAAGTCTACTATTATGTCTAGTTTTTGAAATATTTAAGGCAATTCAAGAGACATTTGATTCGGCTGAAAGGCAGAAGTGAGAAATCACTTATTCAGTGGGCCTGCAGCCTAAAAGTCACCTGAGAGGCAACAGCCGACAAAGGGCGGGTGAAAGCAGGAAGAAAACACGATGCTTACCATTTATCCTGCCCATGTTCATCCCAGATCCAAATCGACCCATGTTTTCCATACCACCACCAAAGGGCCCCTCCATTCCTGCAAGACAGGTTCACATTTCAGCATCATCCAACAAGACTACTTAGACTGAGCGGGTAAGGAAAAATTCTATGACATGTTTCAACTGGAGTATCTTCTGCCAAGAACTTACCAAGTTTAAGGGCTTTTGAAAAACAAAAAAATGCTAGCACCCTTGTTTAAAAATCACCCATCTTCAAAAAGCTGGTCTGATCCAACCCCCTGAATGAATAGACAAGCAAAAAGAGGCACAGAGATGGAGTGGTCCGCCCAAGGTCACAGAGCTAGTTAGTGAGACAGCCAGAACCAAAAGCCAAGACACCCGCTGGAAGGATGGACAGGCAGGAGGAAGTCATTTCTAGACTCAAACTCAAACCAAAGAGAATTTCATGCAGGGTTTAAACAAGAAAGAAAAGAGGAAAGAGAAAACTATGCCTTAAAGTGATTATGCTTGTACTTCATTTTAAATTTCTTACCTCCCATTTTATTTATTCCAAATCCTATGCCTTCCATTCCCATTCCTTAAAAAGAAAAAGTCAATGCAAACTAAATTATGTCAAAGCAGTAAATAACGTTTGAACTTAAAAAGCATAATTCCAAACCAGCAAATGAACTCAAAAGAAAATCCCTGATGACAAGTTTATATATTTTAATTAGCAAGAAAAAAAGCCCTTACCATTTCAACTGTCAAATATCATATAGCTAAATTTTTTATTTATTTATTTTTTTTAAAGACACAGTATTGCTCTGTCACCCAGGCTGGAATGCAATGGCACAATCTTGGCTCACTGAAACCTCCACCTCCCGGGTTCAAGCAATTCTCCAGCCTCAGCCTCCCGACTAAGCTGAGATTACAGGCGCCTGCCACCACACCTGGCTAATTTTTTTCTGAGGGATCTACATAGTTTAATGACCCAGTTGGGAAGGGTGTTTTTGGTTTTTTTGTTGTTGTTTTGAGACAGGGTCTCCTTCTGTCACTGAGGCTGGAATGCAGTGGCATGGTCACAGCTCCCTGCAGCCTCAACATCCCAGGCTCAAGTGATCCTCTTGCCTCAGCCTCCCAAGTAGCTCCAGCCCGGCCTGACCAACATGGTGAAACCCTGTCTCTACTAAATACAAAAAATTAGCTGGGTGTGGTGGCGCATGCCTGTAATCCCAGCTACTTGGGAGGCTGCAGCAGGAGAATCGCTTGAACCCGGGAGGCAGAGGTTGCAGTAAGCCGAGATTGAGCCATTGCACTCCAGCCTGGGCAACAAGAGCAAAATTCCGTCTCAATCAATCAATCAATCGATCCCTGTTAAAGGTAAAATCTTCAAAATAAAAACCAGTTCCTAAAAACACCAAGACTTCCTCCCCAACCCCCAGTCTTTCTGTTTAGGTGTCAGACACAGGGTGTGTGTTTTGGGTCGGGGGGAAATGTTAAGAGCCATTTGAAGTTGTGGCCCAGAACTTAAGTCAGCCCCAGGGTGACTCTGGAAGAGAGTCTAGGGATATGCAACACTGACAATGGTGGGACAGAGGGGCTTCCATATTCCAATTTCAAAGGATTCCAACAAAGACCAAAGCCTGAGGTCATAAAAATGAAATATTCCTTAATAGAATCAAAATACATCATTACACAGAAATGAAAATGCTAAACAGCAAAGCCAAAGCCTAAGTTTGTTCTACACATCAAAGCTTTCCTGCAGTTTTTTTTTTTTTTTTTTTTTTTGAGACGGAGTCTCGCTCTGTTGCCAGGCTGAAGTAGTCATGTGATCTCTGCTCATTGCAACAACCTCCACCTCCCGGGTTCAAGTGATTCTCTTGCCTCAGCCTCCCGAGTAGCTGGGATTACAGGCGCACACCACTACGCCTGGCTAATTTTTGTATTTTTAGTAGAGACGGAGTTTTGCCATGTGGGCCAAGCTGGTCTCAAATTCCTGACCTCGGGTGATCTGCCCACCTCGGCCTCCCAAAGTGCTGGGATCCCCGCCTTCTTAAAGACAACACCGTCCACATGCTTCCTGTGACGGCCACGTTGTCACAGAGTGAGGCCCTCTCCATCTTTTCTGTCACCCAGGCTGGAGTGCAATGGTGCGATCTCGGCTCACTGCAACCTCCGCCTCCCGGGTTCAAGCAATTCTCCTGCCTCAGCCTCCCAAGTAGCTGGGATTACAGGCATGCACCACCACGCCCGGCTAATTTTTGTATTTTTAGTAGAGACGGGGTTTCACCATGTTGGCCAGGATGGTCTCAAACTCCTGACCTTGTGATCCGCCTATCTTGGCCTCCCAAGTGCTAGGATTACAGGCGTGAGCCACCGCCCCTGGCCTCTCCACCTTTTTTGCATCTATCAATGCCCCTAGCTCTCTAGCAGCAGCTGTGCAAATACCAGGAGGGCCCAAAGGGGTCTTGGTAAGAAGACACTTTTCAGGGTACTGCAGCAGTGCTATGGTCCCGTGGTCAGGAGACCTGCAGCCTGTCACTAACTGACAGTGTGACCTTGAGCAAGATCAACTCTCTGGCTTGCCTCCTCTTATCAAATGGCACAACTACTTCAGCTTAGAAGGTTGTTGTGAGGTTACAATGAAAAAGCATAATGACTTTTTAAAAAAGGACTCAACTTGATAAAAATACAAAATACTGCCTTTATTCAAAATGAGGCAGAGATGAATAAGGAGGGAATTTTGTCCCAGTTAAATATTTATTCCATTTAAACTACTCGAAGTCCAGTTGCCCCAATAATTAATAATTTTCAGTTCCCCAAACCACCAAGCAAGGTGCACTGTCATTCTCACCTGCGGGACCTATGTTTCCCATTCCGATGCCTTTATTCAGGTGATTGGCATCAATGGGTTGCCCTCCTGGTCCTAACCCCATGCCAATACCACCAAGGCCATCTGAAAGGAAAAGAGAAAGAAGCTTAGTTTTCCCCAATTTAGCAAACCTTGATCCTCAAGGGAAAAGAGTATTTAGTGAGTTGCAACTATCCATTTCAGCCTACCCACCCCCACCCACCAGTGACCCCAGGGCCCATTGCAAAATTCAACATCAGCACACTTGGAAACAGAGCCTTGTTCTGGCGTTTGGGATATGTGTGTATACAACAAAGGCGGCTGAAAACCAACACAGGAAAGTTAACAGCCCCCACACTAAGATTCTTGAAAGCCTATCTGTTTCGCTAACCCATGGACTGAGAACTGTCTGATCAAAAAAGGTGACTCAAGACATCAGGTGGCAAGCAGCACAAATGTGCCCAATCCCTAGTAGCCCAAAGGACGTTTCTCATGAAAAAACACGTTACAAACCAGCCAATCAATATCCTGGGTGTACACTACTCTCTGAATCTGGGTGGTTTTAGTAACAATGAAGCTAATGTATGTATTCAAAGAACCTACCTTCCTTCATCCAAAGCTTCCTAACCCACAACTGGATACCCAGCCCACACTCAACTCCATGCCCTACCAATACAAACAGGGACACAGAAATACAGGCTGGTCTCTGGAAACAGCCAAAAGAGCTGACACTTGAAATATTTGGGGTAACCACCATCTGAGGCTTAAACTACAACCAGGTAAGGTTTTAAAAATCGTTAACAAGGCCAGGCGCAGTGGCTCACGCCTGAAACCCCAGCACTTTGGGAGGCCAAGGCTGGTGGATCACCTGAGGTCAGGAGTTCGAGACCGTCCTGGCCAACACGGTGAAACCCCATCTCTACTAAAAATACAAAAAGTAGCCTGGCGTGGTGGCGCGTGCCTGTAATCACAGCTACTCGGGAGGCTGACAGGAGAATCACCAGAACCCAGGAAATGGAGGTTGCAGCGAGCCAAGACTGCGCCACTGCACTCCAGCCTGGGCGACAGAGCGAGACTCCATCAAAAAGAAGGAAAGAAAAAGGAAGAAAGAAAGGAAAGAAAGAAAACAAAATTCATTTAAAAAGTAAATAAAACCTGCCACCACTTCCCAGGCGTTTAATCTGATGAACATTCCATCTTTAATTGCATAGCAACAGCAGCAAGAGATCACCAAGGTTACTTACTCCCCAAAGCACTGAAGGCTTTGAAGTCAAGCCTCTGAAATGGCTGGGAGACCAAGAGCCATGGATAACAGGCTCCCTGGAGCAATGTGCCCCTCCTCCTGCTCCAGCACAAGAGTCAACAAGAGCCATCGCCATGGTCCAGGGTGACCACTGCTCAGGTGAGCACACTGACAATTTATTTGGGAAATGAGTATGTTATTTCCAGGAAATGCAATCCTTCTCTAACTAATGTTGCCTTTCAACAGATGAGCCTTCTCTTGAAGCCACAGATTTCCCTTCAAGATACATCTGTCATGCTGCCTTAATGCTACGCTGCAAAGGTGCTCTGGCCTGGGCTCCCATCCAACTCAGTAAGTGAGTAGGGCCCTGAGCTTAAGCTGCTGCTCCAGACCAGGCCCCCTCAACCCACCTGGTGGAGGCCACCCCAGCACAGCACACACAGGTCTCTCACCGTCACCCGTCTTCCTTCTCCAGGAGAGCTTTACCTGTGCCAGTGATTCCCTGAGTCATCCCACCGCTGTCTGCACTCAGGTTCTTGCTTCCAGCCTCTGGCTTATCTACAACTCTGCACTAATATTTGCCACTTCTACCTATGTGGTGGCCCATCAACTAGCCTTCCCTGTCACAAAACAGATTTTCACCTGGGTGCCACACATAGCCGATCCCTTTCCCCTCTGCATACAAATTATTTGTTCAAGACACTTCACATACCATAAAACTCAAAGTATTCAGTGGTTTTTAGTATATTCAGAGATATGCAACTATCACTACCATTTAATTCCACAAAATTTTCATCACCCAAAAAAGAAATCCAACCTTATTAGCAGTCCCATCCCTACTTACTCCTTCCCGGCCACAGGCAACCACTAATCTACTTTCTGCCTTTATGTATTTATCTATGCGGAGCATTTCCTGTAGATGAAATCAAGGTTCATCCACACTGCAGCATGTGTCTTTCATCCTGCTGCAAACATCTGTGTATGAATTTCTGTGTAGATGTCTAGTGTGCACTGCTAGCCCACATGGGACTAACCAATATCTTCTGAGTTAGAGTGCAGCCTGGTTTTCATTCCCTTCACAGGTTCTGATTCTTCCTTCCCCAGGACACTTTCAAAATGCTTAACAACATCCTCTACATCCTGGTATTACAATCCTAGGATTACCACGAGGTAATCCTAACAATATCCTCAAGTTGTGAATCTCTGCTCATTTCTCACCCTGAAAAATCTATAGAAAAGAACTGGCCAAGAGAACTGAGGACTAACCTGGCACAGGTTCAAGTGAAACTGTAAGGTAATTTTCTGTTTATTAGTATAACTCAAATTCAAACTCTCAGCCCTAATCACTGAAACACTTACGGGGAAGTTGTTGTGGACGCTCAGGAGGGAAGAAATCTCCTTTTGGTAAGGCCCTCTCATCCTGAAAGAGAAAGAAAACGAATAAATCTCAGTATCCAGAGCAGCAGTGTTTGCAATAGCAAAAGACTGAAATGCACCCCCCGCATCAAGAGAGGACCGGCTAAACACATTATCCACGCCATGGAGTAATACGCAAGGGTAGAAAGGCATGTGGAGCGTGCTTCCTATTTATGTCAAGGGGAAAGATCAAAAGACACATGGATATTATCGTGGGGGATGATGGGGACCTGGGCAAGAGGTCCAAGTAGGACTAACACTATCTTCACACTATCTTTTCATGCTTTTTGACTTTTGAGTCACGTGAATCTACCATCTATTCAAAAAACTACTCTATTTAGAGTAATGAAAAAATTGCTTTATAGTTTCTTTTATCTTTTTCCTGAATTTGAGTCCCGACTAGATTGCCCTCAGCATGTTCCAGTCATGCCTGTAGTAATTATCATGTTCGGCACAGCCACAGCAGAGCAAATGTTTATTAAGATTGAAATGCTCCAACAGACCTTTAAAAGCTGTCTGAATCAATGACTTAATTATGTTCACAACAAATTTGATGCTAACCAAACATTATACTGTAATACTTTGAAAAACTGGAACCCCACATATATAACCATTCTTTTGAAACGGATCACTTGCTCAACCAGGATACCCAGGTGACTTCTTGAATGTGCCATGAACAGTCAACTGTGCAAAAGGAAAAATATCTAATGCAGTCAAGAGCTGCCATGAGCAAAATGTTTTTTTTTTTCTGTTTTTTTTTGTTTGTTTGTTTTTTGTTTTTGAGACGGCGTCTCACTCTGTTGCCCAGGCTGGAGTGCAGTGGCACGATCTCGGCTCACTGCAACCTCCACCTCCCAGGTTCAAGTGATTCTCCTGCCTCAGCCTCCCAAGTAGCTGGACTACAGGCGCGTGCCACCATGTCTGGCTAATTTTTTTATTTTTAGTAGAGACGGAGTTCCACCATGTTGGTCAGGCTGGTGTCAAACTCCTGACCTCATGATCTGCCCGCCTCAGCCTCCCAAAGTGCTGGGATTACAGGCATAAACCACCACGCCCGACCAGCAAAATGTTATTTCTCTCACAAATTTGCTCAACATACTGCAACCTATTTAACTTAGACTAATCCATAAATATTTTATAGTGGCTATGTGTACACTCTTATTAATTCCATGTTTTTGCTAGACTTGAGTATATCACAGAGAAAGATCCTACTGACTTACCATCTTGACGTGCATTGGTCTATCAAATAGCAGCTGGCCATTGAACATAGCTGGTATTACAATTAAGGCTATTTCTTGCAATTCTAACAATGTGCACAAGAGAAACACAAAAAGAAAGAAAAATACTCCAACTGCTACCAGTCCCTCTAAGTGATGAATTTATGAGCAATTTCAATTCTTCATTATGCTTTCAACAATAAGCACAAAAGGAACAATAAAGCTGGCAGGGAGGACAAGACAACTTCCGCTTATTCCTTAGGTGTGAAGCTTCATTCGTAACCTTACAATTTCACCAAACCATCCTCTTAAGCAGTGGCATCAAGGTTCTCTGAATGTGGCCAATGGGCCAGGCAACTACCACTATCTAAACTGAAGGACCACGTTTTCTGGGTAAGACACGCAGTGATGGTCTTGTCTGAGTTGCATGAATGTGCTCCCGTGGGGTACTCTCCATGGGATTAAAAACTCTAGGCTAAGCCTAGGGTCAAGGAGAAGTGGCCTCTTCCAAAATGATGTCTACTCACTGGAGAGAGTGAGGTCCTATAAGGTTGTATTACACATGAAACAACAACCCAGTTTCTCTCTAGTAGCACATTCTTTGGGCTTCCTCCTTCAAACCTAGACTCTTCTGAAAAGAAAACAGTAGAAAGACTACTCATGGGCGTATGCCCATGTTCTAACCATCCCCTCTATCCATACTGTATTGAATCAATTCCACCCCCAGAAAACTTTTTTTTTTTTTTTTTTTGAGACTGAATCTCACTCTATCACCCAGGCTGGTGGTGTGCAGTGGCACAATCTCGGCTCACTGCAACCTCCATCTCCCGGGTTCAAGCGATTCTTGTGCCTCAGCCTCCCAAGTAGCTGGGACCGCCACTGCTAATTTTTCTATTTTTTAATAGAGACGGGGTTTCACCATGTTGGCCAGGCTGGTCTCGAACTGACCTCAAGTGATCTGCCCGCCTCGGCCTCCCAAAGTGCTGGGATTACAGGCGTGAGCCACCATGCCCGGTCCGGCCCAGAGAACCTTTTAATTCCACAGTAATGCAGTCCCCCTAGTCACATAAAAAACATGAATACACACAGTCACCTCTTCCTCACACAAGCCTACATTACTAACACAGCAATTTAGGTCAAACTGTTCACAAGTTGAATTCCTGCAGAAGGATACATATAGCTTGCACAGCTTCAATGGACTGTTCAAAAGTAACAGTGCCTATTCCACGACTTTTTCCATCTTTATCTTCAAGAATGTCTGCTCGGACCACCACACCAGCCATACTAAATACTTCCTTCAGTTTCTTCCAGCCAACTTTATAATCCAGCTAATCGAGAGAGAACGGGGTAAAAACCTCAATGTAAACATTTTAAGAAACACAACATTTTTACTACGTGAATGAAACATGCTTTGGTTGGAAAGAAGTATTAGGAAATAATGTCACAAAAACTAATCAACTGCAATGGAAATTTTATTTATTTTATATTTATTTATTTTTGAGACAGAGTCTCACTCTGTCGCCCAGGCTGGAGTCCAGTGGCACAATCTCAGCTCGCTGCAATCTCCACCACCTGGGTTCAAGCGAGTCTCCTGCCTCAGCCTCCCAAGTAGCTGGGATTACAGGCGCCTGCCACTACGCCCAGCTAATTTTTTGTATTTTTAGTAGAGACAGGGTTTCACCATGTTGGCTAGGCTCGTCTTGAACTCCTAACCTTGTGATTCGCCCACCTCGGCCTCCCAAAGTGCTGGGATTACAGGCGTGAGCCACTGCGCCCAGCCAGGAAATTTTAAAATAGGATTATAAAGCCTGGCCTTCGCTGTAAATAAACTGTACTTACAGTAAACATACTGTCTCTTTTCTCAGAAACTTAACTCACCTCATACTTCAAATTAATAACTCATTTTCTGAACATTTTTAAAAAATTGTTTCCCTGATAAGCTTTACCACACCCCATCCCACCCAACCTACTTTCTTCTAAAAATATTTCCCCTTGCAGATGGCAGAGGTATTATCATTCACCCCAGACACAACAAGAGGAAGGTGTCAGTGCACTTCTGCTCGTACAGTCTTACTCTGCACCAAAACTGCACAAAATAAACCAACGGAGAATGCAGACTCGGTTACTGCTTGTGGAAACACCTGCAAAACTCAGGAATCACAGCCCCAATGAGACCACGGTCAAGCTTGTGACTTAGGAATGCAGACAAAGCCCACCTATAAGGCTGATTTTTAAAGAAATCAAGAACACAACCCTTCTTTACATTTTTTCTTCTCAAATGTGAGAATTACTTTTATAACATATTGACAAGGTCATTTCATAAAGTTCTGATTTTCTACTTTAGACGATGGTTCTGTTTACTTACATTTGCTACAAATACTGTGCTTCCAAGTCTTCCAGCCTGTAATGCATGGATAATCTCATTTGGGATGTTGGGATTATTTAGGATACTGGGTGGGATAGTAATCATTCCTGGGCCACCTGGTCCCATACCCATCCCACCAGTCGTAGCCATCACCTTTTGCATTGCTCTCCTGGCATGTTCACCATCAGGATCCTAAAACAAGCAGAAAAGGTGTTACGTTTAACTGACCCAGTGACAACGCAAACCATGCTTGCACAGTAAATGATATTCTCAAGACTTAGAAACTGAAAGGTTGTTTGGAAAGCATCTCTCAAATCTATTAACAAGAAAGTCAAATGAACTCAACTACCAGCTTAGAAGAGTCCAGCTAAAGGAATAGGAAAGGAAGAAAAGGCAGGAAATGTAGCACTAAAAACACAGCTCTCAACTGAACTAAGTAAAAAAGAAAAGCAGGGTAGGGAGGGAAACATGATTAGCTGATATAATGTAGAACCGCCAGACTGAAATTAGAGCTTCATGGGCTTGGTATAGCTGAATCTTACTAATTCATCAATGGGGTTTTGTAATTTCTGCAAACCCCATCAATGGCTTCCAGAAGTTTGAGAAAGTTCTAGACCACACAAGCGCCCCCATCCTTCAAGTCCTTCAGGTGTCGGAGGCGTGTGTGTGAGGGCTGCACAGTGAAACAACATCTGGGAAGGTCTGTGAAGCTCTGTACTGACTCTCTTCTTCAACTCTCTGTCCTGTCATTTACCACCATCAGCACTAAAAAAGACACCATAACACATGAGAGACCTTAGACCCCACCATGCTTCACTCTGAATCTACTCATCTTCCTCCCCAAGAGAAGAGGTGAAAAGAAGACAAGAGGGATGTTTTTTTGAGACAGAGCTTTGCTCTTGTTACCCAGCCTAGAGTTCAATGGCACGATCTCGGCTCACTGCAACCTCCGCCTCCTGGGTTCCAGCGATTCGCCTGCCTCAGCCTCCCGAGTAGACAGATTACAGGCACCCCCCACCACGCCCAGCTAATTTTTTTGTATTTTTAGTAGAGACAGGGTTTCACCATGTTGGTCAAGCTAGTCTCGAACTCATGACCTCAGATGATCCACCCACCTCGGCCTCCCAAAGTGCTGGGGATTACAGGCGTGAGCCACTGCGCCCAGCCAAGGGGACTTAATCAAAACAACCTTCTTCCTCAAGGAATATATTTGATTCAGATGAAATGTGAAAGCAGGTGAGGAATAACAAACTCACTTTATTATTTATTATTTTTTATTATTTTTATTTTTTTGAGACAGAGTCTCGCTGTGTTGCTCAGGCTGGGGTGCAGTGATGCAATCTTGGCTCACTGCAAGCTCCACCTCCCGGGTTCACGCCATTCTCCTGCCTCAGCCTCCTGAGTAGCTGGGACTACAGGCGCCCACCACCATGCCCGGCTAATTTTTTTTGTATTTTTAGTACAGACGGGGTTTCACCATGTTAGCCAGGATGGTCTCGATCTCCTGACCTCGTGATCCGCCCGCCTCGGCCTCCCAAAGTGCTGGGATTACAGGCGTGAGCCACCACGCCCAGACTATTTTTTATTTTTTAGACAGGGTCTCACTGTTACCCAGGCTGGAGTGCAATGGTGTGATCTCAGTTCACTGCAACCTCCACATCCTGGGCTCAAAACGATCCTCCTGCTTCAGCCTCCCAAGTAGCTAAGACTACAGGCATGCACCACCATGCCTGGCTAATTTTTGTACCTTTTGTAGAGATGGGGTTTCACCATGTTGCCCAGGCTGGAACAAACTCACTTTAAAAAAAAAGAAAAAAGATGGGCCAAGAAGGTTCAGACGGAGTAAAACTTAATGGCACAAACCCACGGGCTCACGGTTTGAGAGTCCCTGAGACAACAAGGCCTCAGACAAATCACAGATGTTAGAAGGTGGTCAGCAGCCACTCAGGATCTGCTTGGCCACCACCCCAAAGTCCTTGCAGGGAATGGCTGCTGTAGGCTGTGACCGACACTCTTCATTAGAAACAACAGGCTGGCACTTGCTTTGTAAAATGCCGTCTGGGACCCATGACCGTCTTTCCCTAATTCCAAAGTGGGATCACTCAACAATTACACACAGTATCCACAGTATTAAGCAAGAGCTTACTTCTTTGACTTTCAGTGGTCTTCCACTCAGACTATGCTTGTTTAGGACTTCCGCAGCTTTTTTCATGCTCTCTTCCATCTTGAATTCAACAACGCTACAGAGTCAAAAGGAAACGAGTCAAGTGAAACCAGTCCTACAAGTTAGAAGGCTCAAATACCAATAAGTAACTAGACGATACTTACGCACATCCCTTTGGAGGAAGCCAGAGACCAGTCAGAAGAGCACGGAAGGGGAAAAAGAAAAGAAAAAAATAGTAAATACCAATGACAGTTATAAACAAACTAAAAATATGATTTATGTCACAAAGTTAGTCTTTCAAAATGAACCCTTCTAAGGGGAAGCTGACAGAAGTGCCTCGCCTCGCCTTCCTTGTTAAAAGCTGGGCTCCTTAATATCTCCTTCTCCTACGCATTACCAGCATTGCACTAGAGCTGCTGACGTTTAATAAGCAGACCTAAATTCAGGGTCTCCAAGAAATCACACCAACTTTAGATCTGCTTCCCTCTGTACTCAATCGAGTCCTTACCATATTCCTCCTAAATCCATCCCTTCCGTAAGTTAAGCTCATCCTTTTGATTATTCTAAGCCATTCTATTGCACAACAGAAAATAGTTTATGTTCTCTTTAAACTAGGCCAATTTTGAACATTCAGGTTTTTAATATTTGGTTTACAATTTACTGGCACAAAGGCAACTTTTCGGAATCTTTGGTTCACACAACTTTCAAATTCAGCAAACAACCAAGAGTAACATTTTCTAGACAAGAACACACGTTTTACATTAATTATACCACCGCTAAAATTCCATGCATAATTCACACACAGCCAATTCCTCTGTTAACAAAGAGACAATGCTGCTATTGGTCCCCAGTTATCCAAATTGGGCATCCAAACAGAATACCAAAAAGCTCTTTGGCCAGCCATTTGGAAAAGCGGGACTCCCATTTGCAAATCCCCTCCCACCCCACTCAAATGTTTGGCAAAATCAAACATAGCTACTGTAACATGAGCACTCACTGCCTTCCTGATTTCATTCGATTCCACGCCACCATACAGTTACATTTTTCATGTAGTAAATCCACAGAAGAAATTCTCTCAGACACTTACCCTTGACTTTCCTTCAGCGTCCATTAAGAGCTCCACGTATGTTACCTCACCAACTACAAATCAGTTTCCAGACGACACATAAACCAAGGGAGAAAAGCCAAGAAAACAATGGGAATTTAGAACAATCATCAGCAACCTTGTATGGAGCCTCTGCCTTATAAGAAAGCCCAGAAACACTCCATATTCTCTAAACCACCAAACTAGGCATTACAGGTGTGCAGTAAAAGTAGGTGAAAACACGTTAACAATATGTCCTTGATTTTCCTCCCACCACAAACAAGCTATTCCACAGATTTCCATATCAATTTCCCTGTCTGGAAGACTCATTCATGACTAGAGGCAATCCAAATCTATAGGAAAGAAGTCTGCGTGATTTACTTTTCTGGGGAAGGGAGGAAGTTTTACACATACGCTCTCATTGGTGGCAAGTAGGTGAAATGCATACAAATTGCGATGCCATCGGGCTGAGCTCACATGCTATAAATACAAGGACACACGTATGCGAAGGTATAAGCTCACAGGCACACACGGCCGCCGGGCCAGCTTCACAGGTGAGCAACCTGTGCAATCATACAGAGCCGCGCACTCAGGGGCCCTGAGCTTGGTTTAATGCTGTTATCGCTGCCATGACATTCTTAGCTTTTTTTAACAAGAGGCCCCTTGTTTTTGTTTTGTGTTGGGCCCCACAAATTCTACAGCTGATCCTGCATACAGCACTAGGCTCCACATCTGTAGAGGCAGAATGTTTGAATATAGTAAGATCACAAAACCAGAGCAGCATCTGGATTCTCTTCAGTGAATTAGGCCAGGCTTCATTCTTGCTGCTTTCTAAACCTCCCCATTTAAAGGACACAAATAAATTCAAATTTAGAGCTCAGATTTTGTATCTAAACAGTTAAACAAACTCACATGATTCTAGTCTATACAAAAGGGAAAAAACCAAAGCATTTCAAAAGTTTCTGCAGATTTTCCTCAAGGTTTGGATTGCCAATTCATGACCACCATGACCAGATGTTAGAATCCATCAAGACAACCACCAAAATGGCTGCTGAACTTGAAGATGGCACACAGAAAACAAATGTAAAGTGTTACCCTGGAGAAAACTATCGCTAACCACTCTCCAAAGTCAAAAAATGGGCTTTTGTTGTCCTCTGGATCGGTTTGGTTTAGCAGTACAAGGGTAAAGATAACCCACTTAACGGCCTCAACAAGTCCTGCCTATTCCAACTCTTTTGTTTAAAGGACATTAAAATTATGAGGCTATAGGAAGAAAAAATTTTAATGAAAAACAAGATAAAATTATTTTACAAAAAATTTAAAGATCTGAAGGACATATTTATTAACCACTCTGCACACTGGTTGAAGGCAAGAAAGCCAAGTGTCCAAAGTTTACATCTAGAGCCTCACCCTCTTTGCCCTCTCCTGAAATGTTTCAGAACTAAACTGACACTTTGCACAAAACAGGAGAATCATCAGTGCAAAGAAATGAAGAACGGAAACATGAGGGATCAGTACAATTTACTTTTGGAGTATGTACTCCTGTGGGGCAAACTGAAAAATTATCACAGCCAAGGGACAGTTATACAAAGCGGCTTTATTTAACCCTTAAAAAGTAAAGCAGTTCCAAAAATGCCGCCACCCTGAGGCCACGTTAAAAGCCATTTGTTTCAAGAGCAGCAGCCATTCAAGGACCACCAACCCTTGTCTCCACTTTGATGAAAATGCCACATAGTGTCAAAATAGTGACTGAAGAGGCCCCAAGTTGATTTCCTACCAGCTATGACTACCACCTAATAACCTTTAAAAAATAAAAGACTCACAATAATTAATTCAAAACAGCTGCAACCATGTTGTCGAAATTCAAATCCTAGTTGCATGGGAAGTTTCTAGTCTGTGTCCATAAGACACTTGATCAAAAAGCTGTAATTGCAACCCAGAAACCAAGCAAATCCAAACCAAACTTTTTCTCATGGCCATAACCACTTTAACAAAAAGAGAGGTTTAGAAATTAGGACTTCTTCCACCTAACAGTCTAGTCTAGAAATAGCACACCTAACTTCAATCCTTTGTATTAAAAATTTGCTTAAAACATTCTCCCTCTTTTTACCTCAAATGGTATCATCGTTTAGCAGTCACCCGGGGGTCCAGAATGAGTAGTGCTGTCCCCGAGATCGTAAGTAATGACCATGCTCCTCACAAACTCATAAAATTCCAACCTCTACCCTGAGAGACCACCAATTAAGTGTTAAGGGATCTGCAATAGCTGCTCATTCATAGTTTCCTACAGGAAAATGGAGCCTTTAAAAGACCACCTCCCTTTTGGTTCTACCGTACCAAGGCAAAGATTTATTTCATGTAGTCAGCACAACTATCGACAAGAATGTGAGGGCAAAATTTGTCAAGTAAACACAGTGTGGTCACATTCCATGAAGTGAAGTTTAACGAGCAAACCATCCAGAGCAGATCACACAGTCAGGACTCAGGGGTAGAGGTGACAGCTTGGCAGTAGCAGCAGTCTTACAGAAACGGCACTCGCAGTTATTAATAAAAAATACAGTTGCTCCTCCCCCTGTGTAAACATGGATGGAATTCACGGAATCCCAAGAGTAGGCTAAGACAAATTCTACTGCAGCTTAAAACATCCAAATATTGAAATGAAAAAACTAAGACATTAAAAAATCTAATACCAAATGTTATCTACCTCTATTTAAAATGCTCTAAGAAATCATTTTTGACCAACATTTAAGTGAATTATTAAAAAGACTGCCTTATTCTTAAAACACATCAGGAGGATAAGCAGATGAGCAACCCAAAAAGAACTCAGGCGGTCCCTTGGAGCTACTGTGACCTCACTCTCCTGCACAAACCTTTAGCAAAGTGAGTATTTGTTTTGGTGTTCCCATTTACTGCTCAAGTCTGAAAAAGAAAAAAAGAGGGAATACGGTGCCGAAGCTTCACTGAAGAGAATTCACATGTGATAAGGCCTATATATTTTTTTTTAACAGGAGTTTGGGGGGGGCTTGAAAGTCAGGCATGTTGTCAAACATTCTTCACCTCATAACGGTCAATTCTCAGGCTGCCGCTCTATTGGGGGAGGGGAGTGCACAGAACACATGCACACTCTTTAATATAAAGACACCTTGAAACATGGTAAAATAATTATTCTACACACCTACTTGGCTTATGGCCATGTTAGGAAATGACTGAGCCCACGCTCCTCCTTAATTGCGTGGCAATAACAGAACGGTATTGCTTCCCTAAGACCAGACACCACACAGGGTAAGCTGGACAGGCTGCACTGCTGGGGCTCAACCTAAGTATTCATACATATGAACGCTTTAGCATAACAGGCCTTTCTAAAATGCAGGCTGTGGCCGGGCCTGTAATCCTAGCACTCTGGAAGGCCAAGGCAGGCAGATCACCCGAGGTCAGAAGTTCAAGACCAGCCTGGCCAACATGGTGAAACCCTGTCTCTACTAAAAATACAAAAATTAACTGGGCGTGGTGGCGGGTGCCTAATCCCAGCTACTTGGGAGGCTGGGGCAGGAGAATTACTTGAACCCAGGGGGTGGAGGTTGCAGATCACACCACTTCATTCCAGCCTGGGCAAAAGAGCAAGACTTCATCTCAAAAACAAAATAAATAAAATGCAGGCTGCATTTCCAACAGAGGAAAATATGAAAGAGCAAATAGACTGGGTAGGAATTTTATTTAAACTGAAAATACAGTTCTGCCTAATAGACCCACAATGCAAATTATCTCCAGGAGCCAAGATGGAGGCTTTCTATTGGACTACACTTGCCCTCTGGGCCTTAGTTTTCTGTCAGCTGCAATTTGAAATTTACTTAAAGTGGTGCATTAAATACTAACAGAAGGATTAAGTGCTTAAAAGAAATCTTTGCTTACACAAGTTACACTGACTGCTGCTAAACTTGGGATTGACTGAGGGTAAACTACATTCCCGACTTTCCTTTCTTCCTCAACCTGGGCTCTGTTTACTCACTGCAGGTGCAGCTCAGTCCTGCTCTGGTGGCACTGCCCCACCTGGATGCTGCCGGCTGCCTGGTGAGGTCAGGAGAAGCAGCCCAGCAAGGAGCTTCCTCCACTCACACAGGACTTGATGGTCTCAAACAAATGTAGCACGACACTAAGTTTAAAAGCCTAAGATCGCCTTTTCTCACAGAAATATTTATTTTTTCCACCCAGTCCTTATGGTCAATCACTTTAAGATGTGTATCCCTTTACCTGTCAGGATACAAACTGGGAGCTGTGGCCTGTTAAGTCACTTTCAAAGGCATAAATGACCAGTTTACTTCCTATGTGGATTTTTAATAGGAAATGCTAGAATGCTACTAAATGCTAAAATTAAAGCTGGAGAATATGCAGCTGGTATGAAAGATGGGCAAGAGGATCAAGAGTGAGGGAGGAGAATGTGAGACAATCTCTCCCAGGATTATCCTTAGGAAAAAAAAGCTCCCCTCTTGGCCTAGCTACTTTAGTTCTGAGAGGCTGCAATTAGACAGTACTACAATGACAGAAAATTTCAGTTGAGGACAACTAATTCTAGTTCTTGTTCTACTCATTTCCTGAAACAAGGCTAAGATTCATCAGACCTTAAAACGCAGACTGATAGAGTACTTAGGTTACGACAGCCCAGATCTCTGTGTTTTGGAATTGAGACTAATACTTTTAGGGTTGTAAGTGCCTCTATCTGCCAGTTCTTCTTGTGTATAAAGTCTTCAAAACACTTAAAACTTATGGGCAACAAATTTCAAGTAAATATTTCAGATTTAAACTAACCACTTAAACATTTTTTGTATACCAAAACGGGAATGAAACCATCTTTTTAAAAGCACATAAGAAGAAGAGTATTTCTTAAGAAGTCACATGTATGCAAACACAGTAAATTTCTTTAGACCTCACATACTGAATATAAGCATTATCGTAAAAAGATTACCTTTCTCTTATGAGTCACTTTACCCACAATCCTATACTGCTAATAATTTAATTAAACAGCAAAGTAATTAATTTAACCAGTACAGGGGAGCTCTAAACAAGAACATTTTAAGGCTCATTAAAAATAACTGATTTACTGCACACCTGTAATTCTAAATTACACCACCAAAAATACACTGAGAGGGCTGAGCCCAGGCATTCGTAGCAGTATGCCAGGGGAATATGAGAACCAGTTTGGAAGTATCCCAATCAACCACCAGGCTGGCTCCACACTTAAGAGTGCAAAATAGTGAATTGAGGTGAACTGCTTCTACATCCAGAAACACCATGGCTGCTGCTGCTACTACCAGCTTTAAGGTTTCCCAAACCAAATTACTGAATGGTAAAGCAGTAAAAATGTCACCTACTTTATCCAGCATGTCCCAAAACTGGTTCACACACTCCTAAAAATGAAAAAATAATTTGGCCTGCAATCTCTTACAAAATTCTAACAATTGCATTTTCAAAGCCACATTCCTGGTTCTTGGAACTACTATACCTTATTATCAATGGAAATAGCAATTCAGCGGTTCAACCAAATCACGAGAACACAAATTTGGAGGTTATTCCAAAAGCTAATTCGAATGAGGCCCAACTGTACTGTACAGAAATTCTAAGCTTCTATTGAAGCAGCAGTCCCAAAAACCAAGAACACTGCATCTGGGATGCAGCATGACACGCCCTCAGACAAAAAGAAGAAACTGCACTCTTGCCCTAGGAGCATTGGCAGGAATGATTTGGCTGATCAAGGCAGGCACATCAATCTCACACCAAAACGTTTTTCCATCTGTGTTATCTGGAGAAATACCATGTGGGAGCAGCACGCGTGACTGAACGGAGAGGTTCACAGTGCCTAGTGCTTCTTGCATGTCATGGTCAAAATAAGGGATGGGACAATGATGGCAGTGCCATTCATAATTTCAAAATCCAATGCAGGGAGCACCAGTACACATACCAAAATGGCCTATCCACGGGGCATCTCTGTCACTGAAATGTTAAATCATTTGACAAATCAAGCTCACATCTCTTTTCATAATGAATGCTCCAGAAAACCAATACCTTTCAGTCATGCAAAGACTCCATGAAGGGTAGTTTGAGTCTAGGTTGGGGTGCGGGGGAGGGCGCCTCAAGGCAATATACAAATTGTTCTCTACCACGGTGTTGTCTAAACCAGGGCTGAGCAGTCTCTTTAGTCCTAAGTGCCACCAGCAGGGCCAAGAATCAGGAAAGGAAGACGATAGCAGCACAAGAGGGAAGGAGCAGAGAGAGAGAGGACACCGCAGTGCGCACGGGGGTGAGGATCACAGAGGCAGGCCTCCTCGGGCCTCCTGGTGGCAGCAGAGCTTGGTTGCTTCCCCTGCCCTCGGCTGGAAGGTGGACACCTAGGCTGTGACAATCCACATCCTAAGGCACCGCGTTATAAAGCAGATACCTTATTTTGAGCTCTCCAATGGCCAATCTACTCTATTTTTTCCCAGAGGGGAAAAAGCCTAAAAGTTAAAATACAAGCTAATGTTTTATAGTTTGGAATCTGAGAAGCATAAGGTCCAGCTACCACATTTTGATCCCAGGAAGACATCCACAAAATTTTAAACAAGCTATCTTCCTGTGAAACTTAAAAAGCTTAAAAAAAAAAAGAAAAAGAAAAAAAAAAGAAAAAAAGGAAAGAAGAAAAATCTCTCCCACCTAACGTGCAAAATTCAAAAAATTTCAACACAAAAAAGGCTCCCTGGAAGCCTAATCGAAGCCTTATTAACCATACTAAGCCAGTAAAATCAACTGTAGGCCAAAGGACCATACAAACCATCCTGTTTGACACACAGGGGTATGACCACAAAACAAAACAAAACAACAACAACAAAAAAAAACACAAAACAAACAAACAAAAAAACTGAGGTGGGGTAAGGGGGCTTCACTCTTAAGCCTGAAAAGAACATCCTCTACCCAGAGCCGCTTCCACTGACCAAAAATAACCAAGGAATTAGCCACAGAAAAGATGACACACCAACCTTCTCACCCTACTCAATCACCAGTACCATTACCTTTTTCTTTAACCAGGTCTTTAAGTGACTGCCATTTCACATCAAAAGGTATGTTTGTAATGAAGGCTCTGTATCTTTTAGTTGGATTGGCATATGGCTCAAAGCGATTGCCTCCTCTTTTTATGTTTTTCTCCTTCCTCTTCTCATTCTGAGCAGGTCGTTCTCCTTCACTGAATTCAAGAGAGAAAAAAAGGTAAAGGTTTTATATGTCAGCACAATGTGAAAGACAATTATTTGATTTGCCAGGTTTACAATTCCACACAAAGTTACATATGACACAAGATTAGTATTGGTCAGATGCGGTGGCTCACACCTGTAATATTAGCACTTTGGGAAGCCAAGAAGGGGGGATCATTTGAGGCCAGGAGTTCAAGACTAGCCTGGGCAACACAGCAAGACCCTGTCTCAACAACAACAAAATATATATAAAACTTAGCCAGGTGTGGTGGTGCACTTGCAGTCCCACTTTTTAAAAATCCAAAAAGGTGGGAAAGAAACCATTCCCTACACAACCCTACTACTTTGAAGCTGGGAAACTCGAGTCTGAGCAACGCTGGGAGGTGGAAGACAGCATGCAGACAATCCCACCTTTGACAAAGAAGGGTGGCTGCTTTTCTGGCACAGCCTTCCCATCGCACTCTTTACCTTTGTGTGTTAGGTGCCAACACACTGTAACACCAGCCATTTTTTTTTTTTTTTTGGAGACGGAGTCTCGCTCTGTCGCCCAGGCTGGAATGCAGTGGCGCAATCTCGGCTCACTGCAAGCTCCGCCTCCCGGGTTCACACCATTCTCCTGCCTCAGCCTGTCCGAGTAGCTGGGACTACAGGCGCCCGCCACCACGCCCGGCTAAATTTTTTGTATTTTTAGTAGAGACGGGGTTTCACCATGGTCTTGATCTCCTGACCTCGTGATCCGCCCGCCTCAGCCTCCCAAAGTGCTGAGATTACAAGCGTGAGCCACTGCGCCCGGCCAACACCAGCCATCTCTAGGTAGCAGCCATCAGGCTTGGAAGCCCGGGCACTGGCTGACAGGGCTCCTTCCTCAGCTGCCAGCTCAAGTGCAACCCCTCTGACTACAGGGAGGCACAGATGAAAGCTGACCAGGAACAAGTGAGGAGCCAGAAGCCACCTCAAGTTTCTTAAGCAACTGAGCCTTGCACCTTCTGCTTCCCAAGTCCTGTGTGTCCCACCAGTGAGAATCCAGTGACTCCCAGATCACAGGCTCTACTACAGAATTTGTGATCTATGACAAAACTGGAAAAAAAACCAAAAAGCCAAGACTACAGTATTAATGATTTATAAAAGTATCTTTAACTGAAGAGCCGATCTTTATTCTGGGATGTAACTTTCTTCCGTGGAAGAAAGGTAGTGTTTAAACACCAGATAGTAGCTGGAGAAGCTACTATTTTAAAATGTTAAAATAACATTTTAAAATGTGATTTACTTGAGGCCAGGTGCGGTGACTCCCATCTGTAATCCCAGCACTTTGGGAGGCTGGGGCAGGTGGATCACTTGAGGTCAGGAGTTCAAGACCAGCCTGGCCAACATGCTGAAACCCCATCTCTACTAAAAATACAAAAATTAGCTGGGCGTGGTGGCACATGCCTGTAATCCCAGCTCTCAGGAGACTGAGGCAGGAAAATCGCTTGAACCCGGGGTGGGGGAGGTTACAGTGAGCCGAGATCGCGCCATTGCACTCCAGCCTGAGTGACATGATGAGACTCTGTCTCAGAACACACAAACAAAAAGAAGTATTCACTTGAAACCAGGTATGGTGGCTCACAGCTATAATCCCAGCACTTTGGGAGGTCAAGGCAGGAGAATCTTACTTAAGCCCAAGAGTTTGACAAATAAGACCCTATCTTTATTTTAAAAAATAGTAATAATTAGCTGAGTCTGGTGTCGTGCACCTGTAGTCCCAGCTACTCAGGAGGCTGAGCTGGGAGGATGGCTCGAGTCCAGGACGTCAAGATTGCAGTGAACTATGATTGTACCACTGCACTCCAGCCTGGTTGACAAAGCGAGACCCTGTCTCAAAAATAGTAACGTATTTACTTGGAAAAATTTTAAAGTCAGCAACTTTGTGTAGTCCCCAAACACAAGAGTGCCAAGCGGTATCCCAGCAGAGGTATCACTGGTGTGAGCTACACCCAAATCAACACAAGGTAAAACCAAAGAAAGCAGCTTCCTCTGTGATCTCAACTATACCAATACACAAGCAACAGGCTTCCCTTCCCAAGGGCTGGCAGACGAGGCGATGTTACGGCGGCTCCAATCCCTAGATGCCTAGAACGCAATCTACCTGAGTCCACGAGACTGGCTTCACACCACAAAGCAGATCCCACAGACCTACAACTGTTACCCAGGCCTCTTGTCTACTCCAAAAGAAAGTCCTTCACCAAAGTCTGCCAAATAGAATCTATCTGCCAAATCATCTCCTACTCTTTCCTGGAAAATGATGACGACAGTGTCAGAAAAACTCATAAAACATAACAGAATCTACACATCATGGTCCACCAGAGGATTCACAGATGGAAATGAATTTTAATATTGTTACTTTTGAAGTCCCAAATACTTTTAAGATTTACAATAAAAAACATTCTGACACAGAGTCCATGATGAATATTTCCAGTCTTTCGCCAGACTGCTTAAGCTCACCTATAAACTACAAAATGTATAAATAACTAATTACAGCCAAAGCAGGTAACAAAGTGTCTAACCTATATTCCACAGGTGCATACTATGGCTACGAATAAACTACCCAATCTAACCACAGAAGCTGAGCATTTGGTTTGGGGTTAATCCACATGACATGACTCACCATTGAGAAAGCGTCTCTCACCATGCTTAATGGGCACAGCACCTCTGAAAACAAATCCTTCCCTGGCTAATCATGCCCTCTGAGAGATTTCCTCAGTAAAGAGATTAGAACTATCTCTTGTCATTTCCAACTTTTAAAAATTGACCTTTTTGGAAACCGACCACCAACTAATTCTTGACAGACTTGTAGAGAATGACCCTCAAAGAAATATCATTCAAGACACATATTCAAGCAGACTGGCCACGGTGGCTCATGCCTCTAGTCCCAGCAGTTTGGGAGGCTGAGGTGAGTTGAGTGCTTGAATCCAGGAGTCTGAGACCAGCCTGGGTAACACGGCAAAACCGTGTCCCTACAAAAAAAATACAAAAAATTAGCCAGGTATGTTGGCGCACGACTGCGGTCCCAGCTATGCAGAAAGAAGACAGCCTGGCTCCAGGAGGTCAAGGGTACAGTGAGCCATGATTGCACCACTACACTCCAGCCTGGGGTAACAGAGGGAGACCCTGTCTTAGCAAGGGAAGGGGAAGGGGAGTGACATATTCAAGTTTAGATGATGTGATAGTATAAAAGTGATGTCCTGAAAAGCTCTTTTTTAACATGTCCAATCCTATTTTCTCACTATCTTCAGGATAAAATTAGGGGAATATTCTTCTCTAATCCATGTATATGTATATGTATATAAACTTAACTCTGCAAGTTTTTTTAACTTTTGGCTGGGCACGGTGGCTCACGCCTGTAATCCCAACACTTTGGGAGGCCGAGGCGGGCAGATCACCCGAGGTCAGGAGTTCAAGACCAGCCTGGCCAACATGGTGGAAACCTGTCTCTACTAAACATACAAAAATCAGGCCAGGCACGGTGGCTCACATCTGTAATCCCGGCACTTTGGGAGGCCGAGGCAGGTGGATTATCTTAGGTCAGAAGTTTGAGACCAGCCTGGCCAACATGATCAAACCCCGTCTCTACTAAAAATACAAAAATTAGCTGGGCGTGGTGGCAGGCACCTGTAATCCCAGCTGAGGCAGGAGAATTGCTTGAACCCAGGAGGCGGGGTTGCAGTGAGCCGAGATTATGCCACTGCACTCCAGCCTGGGTGACAAGAGTGAAACTCTGTCTCAAAAACAAAACAAAACAAAACCAAAAATTAGCCGGACATGGTGGCGGGCGCCTGTAATCCCAGCTACTCTCTACTTGGGAGGCTGAGGCAGGAGAATCACTTGAACGGGAGGCGGAGGTTGCAGTGAGCTGAGATCGCGCCACTGCACTCCAGCCTGGACAAGAGCAAAACTCCATCTCAAAAAAAAAAAAAAAAACTAATTAATTAATTTAATTAAATTAAAAATACGATTAATGCCTGTAATCGCAGCACTTTGGGAAGCCAAGGTTGGTAGATCACTTGAGCTCAGGAGTTCAAGAACAGCCTGGGCAACATGGTATAACCCTATCTCTATAAAATATTAGATCGGCATGGTACCATGTGCCTGTGGTCCTATTTACTCAGAAGGCTTAGGTGGAAGGATCACTTGAGCCCAGGAGCTGGAGTTGCAGTGAGCAGGGATCGTACACTGCACCCCAGCCTGAGGGACAAGAGTGAAACTCCATCTCAAAAAAAAAACAAACAAAAAAAAAACCCTAATAAAAAGATTGAGTGCCTAATCTGCGAAAGACCACCAAATGGTGAGTGACTGCCTACCCTCTCTTAAGGTCTTCATGCCGTTCTCATGCATAACACTCACTACTTTTGGAGTTTCTCATCAAGGAAAGGGTGCAATTTGAAATGGCAATCCCAATACCCTGAAATTGTGATCACATCTCCTGAGGGACAAGGACCCCTCTGCCCTTGTGAGAACCATCCCTTATATAAAGTGATTCTTCACAGAAATCCCTTAAGTCCTGCACTGCTCTAATGTATGTAAGGTTTGGAGAGCACTATTCACAGCACCATCCCAGCTCCAAGGCCACCACTGAACTACCCACATGACTCAAGCTCTTTCTGTCTCTAGTGCTTTACCAGCAAAACCAGCCCAACCTGTATGCATGGTAGCTCAGACGGACACTGGGACAATCAACAAAGAATGGCAAAACAAAAAGCAGCTTATCTAGGGAAGCAGTACTGCATGTGGCTAAGAGCTAGGGTCACTATGTCGTCACTAGGCCTCGGTCCTATGGAGGTTACTACCTACACACAGCTTTAAAAGAGACTCTTGGCACACAGTAACTGAGGCAATGATGTATTTTTCTACCAATAATTTTATTGAGAAGGGTAGAGAGGGGGACTGATTCACTCCTAGCCTTCTACTGTTCAGACTTTAAAACTAGTAAACCAGAGCCAAGGCTGAGAAAACCTAGGCATTATAATCATTACAGACTACCAAAGGGACAATTTAGCTTTTAACCCTATGACTGCAAAATATGGTAATGGGGAAGTCCATTGGAGAACCACCCCTCCCAAAAAAAAAACAAGCAAGCTAATCTTTGCAGGCTAGTATCTCTTTCCCTAACCAGAATAAAAGCAAAGAGCCGAGTGAAAGCAAAGGCCTGGCAGCAGGCATTCAAATAATCCAAAACCCTGTCTTCTAATCTTGAGCTTACCATCTGAGATGCCTCCAAAATCCTTTTTACTGAATAAACAATCACTTTTTAAAGTACAGCAAACACTCGAATGCATTGTATAGAGAATCTGATTTAAATAAAACAATTCAAATGACTGTTTACTGAGTGGTTACCAAGGTAGTATCATGAAAGCAGCAAGCTGCCTGGGAGTCAGAATGGCCTCCCCTGGAGTCTTTAGGTCAAGTTTCTGAACCTGGGTTTAAGTGTTTAAAACGAAGTTTTCTTGATTGTCAAACGGAGTCAACTCTAACAGTACGTCCTCAGGAATCCACCCTAAATATATATTTTTATTTTAAAAAATAACCAATCCATCTGTTTCTGATTCACCCACAAAATTACTCAGGAAGGGGCCGGGTGCGGTAGGTCACGCCTATAATCCCAGCACTTTGGGAGGCCAAGAGTGGAGATCAGCTGGCTGCCAGTGCTCCAACCTTAAAACGCTATAGCAACTTCAGTGGGTTTTTTTGTTTTAAGAAAGAGTCTCGCTCTGTCGCCCAGGTTGGAGTGCAGTGGCCCGATCTCGGCTCACTGCAAGCTCCACCTCCCAGGTTCACGCCATTCTCCTGCCTCAGCCTCCCCAGTGGCTGAGACTACAGGGGCCCAGCACCACGCCTGGCTAGTTTTTTGTATTTTTAGTAGAGACGGGGTTTCACCGTGTTAGCCAGGATGGTCTCGATCTCCTGACTTCGTGATACGCCCGCCTCGGCCTCCCAAAGTGCTGGGATTACAGGCGTGAGCCACTGCGCCCGGCCTGTTTGTTTTTTTTTTTTTTTTTTTTTTTTTTTTTTTGGGAGAGACAGGGTTTCACCATGTTGCCCAGGCTGGTCTTGAACTCCTGAGCTCAAACAGTCCTCTCACCTCAGCCTCCCAAAGTGCTGGGATTACAGGTGTGAGCCACTACACCCAGCACAACTTCAGTTCTTAATAAAGCATGCACTTAAATCTCTGCTCTTTGGATACTCTCTTCTCTGCCTCTCCCCAACCATCTTCTTCTCCTCCACTTCATCTTCCTGTCATGAAGGAACAGGTCCCTGCCCCCAGCAGGTGGCGGGGGTCACCTCCTCCACTCTTTCTACCAAGCAACTCCACTAACTTCTATCACAGCATAATTACCTTACTACAAATATGTTAATGGCCTCTCCACTCTGCATGGAGTGCAAAAGTATAGGCTTCTAAAGAGCTTTCTTTGTTAAGACTTGTAATTAAAAAAAAAAAAAAAAAAGTTTTCCACAGGCCCTATCAAAAACATCCAAGTGTTGCCAGCTTCCTAAACTATCCTCTATGAAGCTAGTACTAGACTTTGAGACTTCGAGGCTCTTTCTCACAAAGGCTATTTTATTCTACAACTTTCAGGTTCCAACAGTCCACATGTAGTTGTAAAATGACTCAGTCACAAAATGACTATTTGAAAATGGACAGGGGAAAATGGAAAATTTGAGAAATGCACCCCATATGCTATAATCTATTAATTTACCCTATCACCTAGCAAGTTCTACCAGCACTCCTTCCTGCATACGGTAAATAAATTTATCTTAAAGCCCTCCAAATACCACCCTCAGAAATCCTACCAGCTTCCGTAGATAGATGCTGAAAAAGTCAAAATTAACACATTCCTTCCCAGAGTTTTCAATAGTAAAATGCTGAAAATAGAGGAAGCTTTTCTCATTTCTAAGGGCCAGTAACCATGGTATTTTATTTCTCCCTACCTAAGTAGGGAAAGAATCTGGAATTTTCTCCGGATTTATTATCTAACAATATAGCTAGCACTTAGGGAACGTTCTTAACGTAAGCGTTCAGCTAGGCAGGGCGCAGTAGCTCATGCCTGTAATTTCAGCATTTTGGAAGGCCTAGGCAGGAGGATGGCTTGAGCCCAGGAGTTTCAGACCAGCCTGGGCAACACCCGGAGACCTCGTCTCTTCAAAAAATAAAAAAATTAGTCGGGCATGGTGGTGCCGCGCCTGTGATCCCAGCTACTCAGGAGACTGAGATGGAAGGATCGCTTGAGCCCGGGAGTTCGAGGCTGCAGTGACCTGTGATCGTGCCACTGCATCCCAGCTTGGGCAACAGAGCAAGACCCTGTCTCAAAGAAAAAAATTAAATATATAAGTGCTCAACCACATTCATTTTAATCTCCATAAACTAAGTTTCACACATTACAATATGAGGAAGGCAAAATCACAGACAGAAAGGAAAGAAAACGGAGGAAGTCAGTATTTAATGGCTACACTTTCTGTTTCCGATGGTGAAAAAGTTCTGGACATGAAGTAGTGACGGTTACAGCACACTGAGTCAGTGTACTCAATGCCACTGAACTGTACGCTTAAAAAATGGTTAAAATGGCAAAGTCTACGTTATGTCTATTTTACCATAATGAAATAAATGTCTGGGAAATCCAATGTTTACCCAGGCTTCCCCTTCCTTCCTGGCCGCTGATCTTGGAGCCAAAACCTCTCTCTCAAGTGTCTGTAATCAGAATGAATGAGTTTCACCGGGGCACAAGTCGATGCTTCCTCCTTTAAAGAAACTTGTAAAAGCCAATGAGTGGAAGAGCCCCGAGCAGGTCTCGAAAAGCTGATGAAGCCTGAAAGTAAATGAACCCGCCTCATGACAGAACAGCTTCCCCAGAAACACGGGAAAAAGGGGATTCCTCCCCCGACTTCGTGTCTGTCTGCCTCTGAGGGTGAACGCTGAGCAGCAGATCCCATTTCTCCGCTAATACCTGCGGCGCACCCGGGGAGGAGCGGGAAGCGGCGAGGGACTTGAGCCAGGGCCAGAGCGTGGGGCGAGGGGCGGTTCCGAGGGAGGCACTTCCCGCGGAGCGCGGTCGGCGCGCGCGGGGACTCAGGGGAGGGGCGGGAGGGGAGCCCCCCGACCCGGCCTCGCGGCCCTTCCTGACGCTTCCCTCGCTCGGTTACGGTTGACTCGGGTTGACTGCCCGCGAGGCCCCGGGCGCACACCCCCTCTCCTCCCCCAACGTTACGGATCGGAAAACACACCCCGGGAGGAGAGGGGGTGGAGGGGTGAAACCCGGCCCCCGAGGTCACCCTCCCGAGGAGCGGCCGGGTAGGCCTCGGAGACTCTCCGGTCCGGGCCCGCGCCATCAACCCCCATGCGCAGCGGCTGGGCCTGAGGCCTCGACAACGGGGTTAGCCCCGGCCTGGATGGACTGAGGGTGCCGAGGCTCGAGGCCCGGGGTAGGGGACGATTCTGGAGGCTCCCCCGGCTCCCCGCTTACGGCCCTGGACGCCGCCACCCTGGGCAGGCGGTACGGGAACAGCCGGGGCCGAGACCGCGCGGGGGTTAGGCCGCCAACAGACCTAACTGAGAAGTCGGCCGCGGAGAGGAACCCTTACCCGTGGCAAAGGACCGTGGGATACTCACCCCTTAGGGCCGGGAGCCCCGTTGCCGCTCGGCACGCCGGGCGCGCCGCTCTCTTCCTCCATTTTGATCTCCGTCGCCGCCACCTCGGCCGCCGCTTCGACCCCTGCCGCCATTTTCTCCGCGTCTGGGCTTTGTGTGAGCGAACGGGTTGAACCGCGCTGCGCCTGCGCGCCCACGTGACCCGACGCGACCAGTAACACCTGCGCGCGCAGCTGCCGGCTGCCTCCTTGGCCCCTCCCGCCCCAGGTCACGCCCCCGCCGCGCGCAGGCGCAGACCGCCAGCTGTTGATTCCTTCTCTCTCTAGATACACTCGCGTTAGGCACCGACTGGCTGTTCCTGGCGCCCTTCCTCGGAGAACGATAAAGGAGGCATCTCCCCACTCCACGCCACACAAACACCTAGACCCAGTCATTCTCAGCTTTCTGTAACCAGAGCTGGAGCATAGGGGAAGCAATCATCCTGTCTAGAGATTCCTGGAAGTTTTAGATCAAGCTTGTCCAACCCGCGGTCTGGCACACGATTCGTAAACTTTCTTAAAACATTGTGTCTTTTTGTGTGATTTTTTTTTTTTTTTTTTTTTGTGGTAACGCAATTGCGCGGTTCTCCAGCGCGAACTTTGTAGCCAACAACGGAACGACATGGAATAATATCAGAGTATTATTCGTAATTCGCATTATAATTGCAAACAGTTCGGCCAGAAGAAATGGAAAACTGTTAAAATTCACTAATAAAGGCCGGGCGCGGTGGCTCACGCTTGTAATCCCAGCACTTTGGGAGGCCGAGGCGGGCGAATCACGAGGTCAGGAGATCGAGACCACGGTGAAACCCCGTCTCTACTAAAAAAATATAAAAAATTAGCCAGGCGTGGTGGCGGGCGCCTGTAGTCCCAGCTACTCGGAGAGGCTGAGGCAGGAGAATGGCGTGAACCCGGGAGGCGGAGCTTACAGTGAGCCGAGATCGCGCCACTGCACTCCAGCCTGGGCGGCAGAACGAGACTCCGTCTCAAAAAAAAAAATAAAAATTCACTAATAATGGGGCCAGGCGCTGTGGCTCACGCCTGTAATCCCAGCACTTTGGGTTTGGGAGGCCGAGGCGGCGGATCACCTGAGGTCAGGAGTTCGAGACCAAACTGGCCAACATGGTGAAACCCCGTCTCTACTAAAAATAAAAAAAATTAGCTGGACGTGGTGGCGGGCGCCTGTAATCCCAGCTACTCGGGAGGCTGAAGCAGGAGAATCGCTTGAACCCAGGAGACGGAGGTTGCAGTGAGCCGAGATCACACCACTGCACTGCAGCCTGGGAGACAGATTGAGACTCCATCTCAAAAAACAAAAAGATAACTATTGAGTACTGGGCTTAATACCTGGGTGATGAAATAATCTGTACAACAAACCCCCATGACAAGTGTTTACCTGTTTAACAAACCTTCACATTCACCCCCAAACCTAAAAGTTAAAAACATAAAATTTTTAAAAAATTAATGGCCGGGCGCGGCAGCTCACGCCTGTAATCCTATCACTTTGAGAGGCCAAGGTGGGCAGATCACGAGGTCAAGAGATCAAGAGCATCCTGGCCAACATGGTGAAACCCTGTCTCTACTAAAAATACAAAAATAAGCCGGGCATGGTGGCAGGCGCTCGTAATCCCAGCTACTGGGGAGCCTGAGGCAAGAGAATCGCTTGAACCCAGGAAGGAGGAGGTTGCGGTGAGCCGAGATCGTGCCACTGCACTCCAGCCTGGTAACAGAGCAAGACTCCATCTCAAAAAAAGAGAATAATAATAATAATAAAGAGCGAAAGGACTCTGTTGCAATGTTGCATAAAATGAATCATGACAGAATTCAGGGTGTATTCTGTACTAGGCATAATGCCGTATAGTCTTATTTTTGTACGCATTCGTGGCTTCAGTTTTATGGTGCTGTGCAGCCTCCAATGTGCCATTCTCCAAGTGCAGACAGTCGAATTGGCACCATCAGATGTTACGTGTGCTTGTGGCAACTTGGGCAGTAAGATGCAGCGATTATCTTTTTTTTTTTCTGAGATGGAGTTTCGCTCTTGTTGCCCAGGCTGGAGTGCAATGGCGTGATCTCGGCTCACTGCAACTTCCACCTCCTGGGTTCAAGCTATTCTCCTGTCCCAGCCTCCTGAATAGCTGGGATTACAGGTGCGTGCCACCACGCCCGGCTAACTTTTGTATTTTTAGTAGAGACAAGGTTTCATTATATTGATCAAACTGGTCTCGAACTCTTGACCTTGTGATCCGCCTGCCTCAGCCTCCCAAAGTGCTGGGATTATAGGCATAAACTACCGCGCCTGGCCTTCAATGCAGCGATTATCAATAATACGTCTGTTTTTTTTTTTTTTTTTTGGAGACAGTCTTGCTCTGTCACAGAGGCTGGAGTGCAGGGGTGCCATCTCAGCTCACTGCAACCTCCACCTCCTGGTTTCAAGCTATTCTTCTGCATCAGCCTTCCAAGTATCTGGGATTACAGGCGCATGCCACGACACTTGGCTAAATTTTGTATTTTTTAGTAGAGATGGGGTTTCGCCATGTTGGCCAAGCTAGTCTCGAACTCCTGACCTCAGGTGATCTGCCCACCTCAGTCTCCCAAAGTGCTGGGATTACAGGTGTGAGTCACCGCGCCCAGCCTATCAATAATATTTCAATCTACCTTTGTAAATGATAGCTCACTGCAAACTTGAACTCCTGAGCTCAAGCGATCCTTGCCTGTTTAGCCTGTCAAGTAGCTGGGACTGCAGGTGCATGCCACTGCACTTGGCTAATTTTTTATTTTTATTTTTTGGTACAGATAGTGTCTTGCCGTTTTGCCCAGGATGGTCTCGAACTCCTGAGCTCAAGCGATCCTACAGCCTTGGCCTCCCACAGTGCGTTGTAAGCGTGGGCCACTGTGCTGGTCCTTAGGAGATTATTAAAGACAGGTTAGCACCAAATTAAAACTCTTCTCTATGAAAGTATTGGAATAGATTTGCAAAGAAAACAGTTTTCCTTTTCTCTCTCTCTCTGTTTATCTCTCTTTTTGTAGAGACAGGGTCTTGCTATGTTGGCCAGGATGGTCTCTAACTCCCAGCCTTCAAGCAATCGTACTGCCTTGGCCTCCCAAAGTGCTGGGATTTCAGGCATGAGTCACCCCACCTGGTCTCTCTCTTCCTCGTGGCATGTCCTGAGGCATCTGTACATCAACTCCTGGGGCACCATATGCCAAAGTTGGCCTGAGGAAAGATGAGTGTCAGGCTGTGTAGGGAGTTCAGCTGCAGGGGCAAGGAAGGCCCCCCCGAGGGGCAGGAGAGCTCATGTGCACAGGTGTGATGCTCCGTTTTTGCAGACCACTGGCACGTCAGTCACCCCATGCCTAGGAGGCCCTGCCCATCTCTCTGGCCACCTGCCCCTCAATCACACTGCTCCAGCCCTGGGGTTCCTCCCTGCTGTGCTCTTCCTACAGGCTAAGCAGTTTCCAGCCTCTGGGCCTTTGTGCTTAGCTGTTTCCTCCACTCCCATGGTCACACAGGCTTCTCCTTGCCCTTCCAGTCCAGGCAGAGTTTTTCTTCCTTTGTGAGTGAGCTACATACTAGGTGGGGATTCATATGGAAAACAGACCTTGAGCAATCAGCTCCTCCACTCTGAGGCTCAGTTTGCTTAACTGAAAATATGGTTAATACGAAATGCACCAGGCTGGGGTGGCTCACACCTGTAATCCTAGTAGTTTGAGAGGCCGAGTCAGGTGGATCATTTGAGGTCAGGAGTTCAATACCAGCCTGGCCAATATGGCGAAACCCCATCTGTACTAAAAATACAGAAATTAGCCAGGCATGATGGTGGGTGCCTGTAGTCCCAGCTACTCAGGAGGCTGAGACAGGAGAATTTCTTGAACTCGGGAGGCGGAGGTTGCAGTGAGCAGAGATAGTGCCACTGCGCTCTAGCCTGGGCAACAGGGCGAGACTCCATCTCAAAAAAAAAAAAAGAAAGAAAAGGAAGAGGGAGGGAAGGAAGGAGGGAGGGAGGAAGGGAGGGAGGGAGGGAGGGAGGAAGGAAGGAAGGAAGGAAGGAAGGAAGGAAGGAAGGAAGGAAAGAAAGAAAGAAAGAAAGAAAGGCACCAGAACTCACCTTTCAGGGCTGCCCTGAGCTTTAAAAGCAGACAGATGCCAAGAGCCTTTAAATATAAAAGAATCGGCAGGCAGAAAGCACTCAAGAAGTAGGTGTTGTTATTAGAATAACTGCATTCTGGGCCAGGCTCGGTGGCTCACGCCTGTAATCCCAGCACTTTAGGGGGCCGAGGTAGGTGGATCACCTGAGGTCAGGAGTTCAAGACCAGCCTGGTCAACGTGACAAGACTTCATCTCTACTAAAAATACAAAACTTAGCTGCCTGTGGTCCCAGCTACTTGGGAGGCTGAGGCAAGAGAGAATCGCTTGAACCCGGGAGGCAGAGGTTGCAGTAAGCCAAGATCACACCACTGCACTCCGACCTGGGTGATTGAGTAAGACTCTGTTTCAAAAAAAAAAAAAATAATAACAACAACAACAAAAAACACGCATTCTGCATCTTTCCTGAGTCTTCCTCCAAAAGGAGTCCTGGGGTCACCCCAGCTCCACTTCCTACAGCTCTGGGACCTTAGATTAAGGCTTCCCTGCCCTGGTCCTCAGTCTTCTTACCTGTAAAATGGAGGTAGTAACCACTTCTTCCCTAACAAGTGACGTCAAAGGAGGGAAAGACTCAGAACTATGCCCAATCTATAGTCACCCGAAGTCAGTGTGGATATTGTCACCATTTTTTAAAAATTGTTTGTTTGCTTTAGAGACAGGGTCTTACCCTGTTGCCCAGGATAGAGAGCAGAAGTATAATTATAGCTCACTGCAGCCTGGAACTCCTGGATTCAAGGGATCCTCCACCTCAGCCTCCTGAGTAACTGTGACCACAAGTGCATGCCACCATGTCCAGCTGATATATATATGTATTTATATATTTAGTAAAGACGCAAATATATATATATTTAGTAAAGACAGGGTCTCACTATGTTGCCAAGGCTGGTCTCAAACTCCTGGGCTCAACTGATCTTCCTGCCGAAGCCTCCCAAAATGCTGGAATTACAGGCGTCAGCCACCAGGCCTGGCCCATGTTGGACTCTCTACACTTAACTAAAAACTAATAGTGGCTAGGCGCAGCGGTGCATGCCTGTTGTCCCAGCTGCTGGGGAAACTGAGACAGGATTGCCTGAGCCCAGGAGGTCGAGGCTGGAGTGAGCCGTGATTGTGCCACTGCACTCCAATCTGGGTGATGCAGCAAGACCCCATCTCAAAAAAAAGAAAAAAAGAGGCCAGCATGGTCTGTGGACTGGTAGATGCAAAGTAAGAGGAAATTGTTTTTATGTCTACTTTATTTTTCTATTTTTTATTTTTTGAGACAGAGTTTCATGATGTCACCCAGTCTGAAATGCAGCGGTGCAACTGATCTCAGCTCACTGCAACCTCTGCCTCCCAGGTTCAAGCGATTCTCCAGTCTCAGCCTCCAGAGTAGCTGGGTTTCCAGGCACCTGCCATCACACCCCACTAATTTTTTTTTTTTTTTTTTTTTTGCATTTTTGGTAGAGACGGGGTTTCACCATGTTGGCCAGGCTGGTCTTGAACTCCTGACCTCAGGTGATCCACCCATCTCGGCCTCTCAATGTGATTACAGGTGTGAGCCACCATGCCCAGCCCTTATGTATATTTTAAAAATCATTTCTTTTATAACACTGCTACCTGATTTTCACTTAAAGGCTGAGACTTTGCTTCTTCCCATGGGCTTCAGAACAGATTCCTCAAAACAAGCCAGTGGTTTTTATTGTTTTTTGTTTTTGTTTTTTTTGAGACAGAGTCTCGCTGTCTCGCCCAGGCTAGAGTGCAATGGTGCGATCTTGGCTCACTGAAACCCCTGCCTCCCGGATTCAAGCAATTCTCTTGCCTCAGCCTCCCGAGTAGGTGGGACTACAGGCATCTGCCACCACGCCCAGCTAATTTTTGTATTTTTAGTAGAGACGGGATTTCACCATATTGGCTAGGCTGGTCTCAAACTCCTGACCTTGTGATCCGCCCACCTCAGCCTCCCAAAGTGCTGGAATTACAGGCGTGAGCCACTGTGCCTGGCCAACCAGTGTTTTTTTTGTTTTTGTTTTTGTTTTGTTTTTGAGATGGAGTCTCTCTCTGTTGCCAGGCTGGAGTGCAGTGAGGCCATCTCAGCTCACTGCACCACCTCCCAGGTGCAAGCGATTCTCCTGCCTCAGCTTCCTATGTAGCGCCTGGGATTACAGGCGCGCACCACCATGCCCAAGTAATTTTTATATTTTTAGTAGAGACAGGGTTTCACCATGTTAGCCAGGATGGTCTCAATCTCTTGACCTTGTGATCTGCCCGCCTCAGCCTCCCAAAGTGCTGGGATTACAGGCGTGAACCACCGCACCCGGCGGGCCGCCAGTGTTATTTTTTTACCTCCATGTGGTCCCTCCCTGGGAGGCCTCCTTTGAGAAACATAACTGACAAGTCCATTTTGTCCAGCCAGGGCTCCTTTTATTCATTCAGGGGTGGGTTTTTGAAACGCAGTGCAACTTTTATATAAAGTCGAGGGTGCCAGGAAAGTGGGCCTGCCGGGTGCAGAGAAGCGCAAGAAGCTTGCTGGAATGTTCCAGCTTTAAGGGCGCCCTTGATACACCGGCCACAGCTGCTGGCCCAGAAGGTGCCATGTGGACCTCAGAATGAGATCAGGGTGCCTGCTCTGTCCAGAGCTCAGGACCATGTCCACCTGTCCTCCATATGAACAACAGTGTGCAAAAAAAAAAAAAAAAAAACCCTGAAAATATCTTCACACAGGATCACAGACTAGGCTCCGCATGGTGTCTCTTGGCCTAAGAAGCGTTCAGGCCGTGCGGGAAGTGTTGGGCAGCTTCTGTCCTTCCACAGAACAGGGTATCGCCAGCTACCTCTGGCCTCTCTGCTGCAAGGTCCGGAGAGCCCAGCGTTCATACTGGAGTCTCCTCTGCCACCTTCTTCAGGAGTCCAGCCGCCAGCGGAGAATGCTGGGGGCCCTCGGTGCTGTCTGCCTCCCGGATCTTCAGGCGAACTTTCTGGTTGGTCTTTCTCCACTCGGAGTACAGCTGGCAGTGGTAGCGGAAGGAGACCTGCGGGGCAGTACTGCAGTGAGCGGAGGCGGTGAAAAAGCCTCCACCCCACAAGGGAGGAAAACAAGTCGCCGTGGCACTTGCGTTGGCCCAAACCACGGCTGGGGCTCATGCTTCCAGAAGCAGAGCTGCCTTATGAACATTCCTCCCACAAAGTGCACACACACAGACCCATTCACACTCCTGGTGACACCCACCAGCTTTCAGAGTCCTGCAAAGACAAGATACACCCCACACCCACCAGCAGGAAAGGAGCTCCTTTCCTGCCTCTCAGTGGGAAGGGAGTGAAACAGCCTCTTGGAAGGCATTAAATGTTAACAGGCCAGGTGCGGTGGCTTACACCTGTAATCCCAGCAGTTTGGGAGCCCTGACGCGGGGTAAGATCACTTGAGCTCAGGAGTTCAAGATCAGCCTGGGCAACATGGAGAAACCCTGTCTCTACTAAAAACCCTGTCTCTACTAAAAATACAAAAATTAGCCCGGTGTGGTGGCATGGGAGGCTGAGGCAGGAGAATCGCTTGAGCCTGGGAGATATGGGCAGCAGTGAGCCGAAATCATGCCACTGCACTCCAGCCTGGGCAACAGGGTGAGACCCTGTCTCAAAAAAAAATTTTTTTAATGTAAATCAGTCACATAATTGCCAAATGTGCAACCAAAACGTGCAAAAAAAAAAAGTTAAAAAAGTCACTCAATAGGTGAATGAGGCCAGGCACAGTGGCTCACGCCTGTAATCCCAGCACTTTGGGAGGCCGAGGCAGGTGGATCACGAGGTCAGGAGACTGAGACCATCCTGGCTAACACGGTGAAACCCTGTCTCTACTAAAAATACAAAAAATTAGCCGGGCGTGGTGGTGGGCGCCTGTAGTCTCAGCTACTCGCGAGGCTGAGGCAGGAGAATGGCGTGAACCCGGGAGGCAGAGCTTGCAGTGAGCCGAGATCGCGCCGCTGCACTCACGCCTGGGCGACAGAGCGAGACTCCGTCTCGAAAAAAAAAAAAATAGGTGAATGAATAAATAAACAGTGGTGCTTCCAGATAATGAGATATTATTCAGTGCTAAAAAGAAATGAAGCTGGGTAAGGTGGCTCATGTCTGTAATCCCAGCACTTTGGGAGGTCGAGGTGGGGGGATCACTTGAGCTCAGGAGTTGGAGGCCAGCCTAGGCAACATAGCAAGACCTTGTCTCTACCAAATATTTAAAAATTAGCCAGGTGTGGTGGCCCAGGCCCGTGGTCCCAGCTACTTAGGAGGCTGAGGTGGGAGAATCATTTGAGCCCTGTAGGTTGACGCTGCAGCAAGCTGTGCTCACGCCACTACAATCCGACAGAGTGAGATCCTGTCTAAAAAAAAAAAAAAAAAAAAAAAAAATGCTGGGTGCGGTGGCTCAAGCCTGTAATCCCAGCACTTTGGGAGGCCAAGGTGGGTGGATCACCTGAGGTCCAGAATTCGAGATCAGCCTGACCAACATGGAGAAATCCCGTCTCTATTACAAATACAAAATTAGCCGGGTGTGGTGGCAGGTGCCTGTAATTCCAGCTACTCAGGAGGCTGAGGCAAGAGAATCGCTTGAACCTGCGGGGGAGGGGTGAAGAGGCTGCAGTGAGCCGAGATCACGCCACTTCACTCCAGCCTGGGTGAAAGAGCGAGACTCTGCCTCAAAAAAAAAAAAAAAAAAAAAAAAAAAGCCCTTAAGCCACGAAAATAACCTTAAATGCATATCACTAAATGAAATCAACCAACCTGAAGATGCTGCATACTGAATGACTCCAACTATAGGACATTCTGGAAAAGGCTAAACCATGGAGACAGTAAAAAGATCAGCAGTGGATAGGGGTTGGGGAAAAGGAAGGTGGCATGAATAGATAGAGCACAGAGGATTTTCAGGGCAATGAAACTACTCTGTCTGATATTATAATGGTGAATATGGCTGGGCGCAGTGGCTCACACCTGTAATCCCAGCCCTTTAGGAGGCCAAGGTGGGCAGATCACGAGGTCAAGAGATCGAGACCATCCTGGCCAACATGGTGAAACCCCATCTCCACTAAGAATACAAAAATTAGCTGGGCATGGTGGCACAGGACTGTAGTCCCAGCTACTTGGGAGGCTGAGGCAGGAGAATCGCTTGAACCTGGGAGGCAGAAGTTGCAGCGAGCCAAGATCGCACCACTGGCCACTCCCAGCCCTGGCACCAGAGTGGAGGACTCCTGGTCATAAAAAAAAAAAAAAAAAAAAAAAAAAAAAAGTGAATATATGTCATTATACATTCATCAAAACTTATAAATGTCCAACAGCAAGAGTCAACTCCCAGCCTGGACAACATGGCAAAACCCCATCTCCACCAAAAAAATACAAAAATTAGCCAGGCGTGGTGCGCACACCTGTAATACTAGTTACTCAGGAAGCTGAGGTGGAAGGATCAATGGAGCCTGGGAGGTTGAGGCTGCAGTGAGCCATGATCACGCCACACTGCACTGCAGCCTGGGTGACAAAGCACAATCCTATCCCCTGCCCGCCACACACACACACACACACACACACACACACACACACACACACGCCAGGTGCGGTGACTCACACCTGTAATCCCAGCACTTTGGGAAGCCAAGGTTTGAGCCCAGGAGTTTAAAACCAGCTACAACAACATAGCAAAACCCTGTCTCTACAAAAAATACAAAAATTAGCCAGGTGTGGTAGTGGGCACCTGTGGTCCTAGTTACTCGGGAGGGCTGAGGTGGGAGGATTGCTTGAGCCCAGGAGGCAGAGGTTGCAGTGAGCGGAGATCACACCACTGCACTCCAGTCTGGGAGACAGGGCAAGATACCATCTCAAAACAAACAAAAACAGTGAATCCTAATGTGAATTATGGCTTTAAAGGGATAATGAAGGTTCACTGATTGTAACAAATGCACTGCTTGGGTACACGATGTTAATAGTGGGGGAGGCTGTGCAGGTTGTGTGTGTATGGAGCCGTGTGATATACAGGAACTCTCTGTACTTTCTGCTAAATTTTGCTGTGAACCTAAAATTGCTCTAAAAATTAGTCTATAAAAAAATTTAAAAATGGCCTGGCATGGTGGCTCACACCTGTAATCCCAGCACTTTGGGAGGCAGAGGTGGGCGGATCACAAGGTCAAGAGATCGAGACCATCCTGGCCAACATGGTGAAACCCTGTCTCTACTAAAAATAAAAAAAATTATCTGGGTGTGGTGGCGCACACCTGTAGTTCCAGCTACTCGGGAGGCTGAGGCAGGAGAATTGCTTGAACCTGAGAGGCAGAGGTTGCAGTGAGCCAAGATCGCATCACTGCACTCTAGCCTGGTGACACAGCAAGACTCTGTCTCAAAAAAAAAAAAATTTTAAAAAAAGTCGCTTAGCACAATGACTCATGCCTATAATCTCAGCATTTTGGGAGGCCAAGGTGGGCAGATCACCTGAGTCCAGGAGGTTGAGACCAGCCTGGCCAATATGGTGAAAACTCGTCTCTACTAAAAATACAAAAATTAGCCAGAGATGGTGGCAGATGCCTTAATCCCAGCTACTCGGGAGGCTGAGGCATGAGGATTGCTTGAACCTGGGAGGCGGAAGTTGCAGTAAACCGAGATCGCACCATTGCACTCCAGCCTGGGCGACACAGTGAAACTCCAGCTCAATAAATAAATAAATAAATGTCACTGGTTCACATCATTTGACCAAGCAAGTTCCCAAGAAACATTTGCATGGACAGTGCCCAAAGCACTGTTCATAATGGGAAAAAAAAAAAGGAAGAAGTAGAAATAAAACCATACACACATTGGAAAAAATCCCAGTGCCTGTCAAAAGTGATTGGTTAAATAAATATGGTCCACCCATACAATGAATGTCTGCTGGGTGGCTGCCTCGTTGTGTGTGTGGGTTTTTTTTTTTAAAGAACACCAGCAAAATGAAAACAAGCAGATGCTAAAATAGTAGCTATGATTTCATCCTATTTACATATTTTAAAATATGCTGGTAGGGGCAGGGCGTGATGGCTCATACCTGTAATCCCAGCACTTTGGGAGGCCAAGGTGGGTGGATACCTGAGGTCAAGAGTTCGAGACCAGCCTGGCCAACATGGCGAAACCCCGTCTCTACTAAAAATATAAAAATTGGCTGGGTGTGGTGGCGCATGCCTGTAATCCTAGCTACTCAGGAGGCTGAGGCAGGAGAATCGCTTGAGCCCAGGAGGCGGAGATGGCAGTGAGCCAACATTGCGCCACTGCACTCTAGCCTGGGTGACAGAGCAAGACCCCGTCTCAAAAACAAAAAAAATGCTGGTAGGTTCATTGAAAAATACTTTGTGAGGCAGGGACTCCCCTACAGCTGGACAATAGTGGTTGTGTCTGAGGGGTGAGATTTGGGGGAACTTTTGCCTCTAAGCAAGGGTTCTGCTGCCTACCAGAGGCCTAGAACAATACCTCACACCCCCATCATTCTGTCAGCCTCTCATTCAGGCTTTTTTCTTTTCTTTTTTTTTTTGAGACAGAGTCTTATTCTGTCACTCAGGCACCCAGGCTGGAGTGCAGTGGCACGATCTTAGCTCACTGTAACTTCCACCTCCCGAATTCAAGTGATTCTTGTGCCTCAGCCCCCCGAGTAGCTAGGATTACTAGCATGTGCCACCACAACTGGCTAATTTTCTTTTTTTTTTTTTGAAATGGAGTCTTGTTCTGTTGCCCAGGCTGGAGTGCAATGGTGCAATCTCAGCTCACTGCAACATCTGCCTCCCAGGTTCAAGCGATTCTCCTGCCTCAGCCTCTTGAGTAGCTGGGATTACAGGCGCGCACCACCACACACAGCTAATTTTGTATTTTTAGTAGAGACACGGTTTCACCATGTTGGTCAGGCTGGTCTTGAACTCCTGACCTCGTGATCCACCCCCTTCAGCCTCCCAAATTGCTGAGATTACAGACGTGAGCCACCATGCCTGGCCAATGTTTTATATTTTTAGTAGAAACTCCTGACCTCAAGTGATATGCCCGCCTCAGCCTCCCAAAGTGCTGGGATTACAGGCATAAGCCACTGCACCCAGCCTTTTTTTTTCCTTTTTCTTTTATTAATATTATTATTTGCTTCGAAACAAGGTCAGGCTCTATCACCCAGGCTGAAGTTCAGTGGTGCAATCTCGGCTCACTGCAACCTCTGCCTCCAGTGCTCAAGCGATCCTCCACCTCAGCCTCCGGAGTAGCTGAGCCTGCAGGCACACACCACCACGGCCGACAAAATTTTGTATTTTTTGTAGAGATGGGGTTTTGCCACTTTGCCCAGGCTGGTCTCGAACTCGTAAGCTCAAGCAATCTGCCTGCCTCAGCCTCCTAAAGTGCTGGGATTACAGGTGTGAGCCACCATGCCCAGCCCCTATTATTATTTTTTGAGATGGGGTCTCACCATCTTGCCCAAGCTGATCTTTTTTTTTTTTTTTTGAGACGGAGTCTCGCTCTGTCACCCAGGCTGGAGTGCAGTGGCACGATCTCGGCTTACTGCAAGCTCCGCCTCCCGGGTTGATGCCATTCTCCTGCCTCAGCCTCTCCGAGTAGCTGGGACTACAGGCGCCCGCCACCACGCCCAGCTAATTTTTTGTATTTTTAGTAGAGACGGGGTTTCACTGTGGTCTCGATCTCCTGACCTCGTGATCTGCCCGCCTCGGCCTCCCAAAGTGCTGGGATTACAAGCGTGAGCCACCGCACCCGGCCACCAAGCTGATCTTGAACTCATGGGCTATGGCGATCCTCCTGCTGCAGCCTCCCAAAGTACTGGGATTACAGGCAGGAGGCACCACACCCAGGCTTTTTTTCTTTTTTTGATACTGGGTCTTGCTTTGTCACCCAGGGTGGAGTACAGTAGTGTGATCACAGCTCACTGCAGCCTCAAACTCTTGGGCTCAAGTGATCCTCCTGATTCAGCCTCCCAGGTAGCTGGGACTACAGGTATGTGCCACCATGCCCAGCTAATTTTTAAAAATTTTTTGTAGCCACGGGGTCTTTCTATGTTGCCCAGGCTGGTCTTGAACTCCTGGCCTCAAGGGATTTTCCCACCTCAGCCTCCTAAAGTATTGGGATTACAGGTGTGAGCCACCATGCCCAGCTAATTATTTTCCTTTTGTAGAGATGGGGGTCTCCCTAAGTTGCCCTGCTAGTCTCAAACTCCTAACCTCAAGACATCCTCCCACCTCGGCCTCCAGAGTAGCTGAGACTAGAGGTGCACACCCACTAATTTTTAAATTTTTTATAGAGATGGGCATCTTGTTTTGTTGCCCCCTCCTGGTTTTGAACCTCCTTGCTTCAAGCAATCTTCCTGCCTCAGCCTCCCAGTGTGCTAGGACTGCAGATGTTACAACCACTGGGCCTGGCCTCACTCAGTGTTTTCATCTCAGTTCCTCTCTCTCTTCCCCTTCAATTTCTTTTCCTTTTTTTTCTTTCTTTCTTTTTCTTTTTTCTAAGACAGAATCTCACTCTGTCGCCCAGGCTGGAGTACAGTGGCAGGATCTCGGCTCATTGCAACCTCTGGCTTCTGGGTTTAAGCGATGCTCCTGCCTCAGTCTCCCTAGTAGCTGGGATGACAGGCACATGCCACCACACCAGGCTAATTTTTTGTATTTTTAGTAGAGATGGGGTTTCACCATGTTGGCCAGGCTGGTCTCAAACTCCTGACCTCAAGGAATCCGCCTGCCTCAGCCTCCCAAAGTATGGGGATTACAGGCGTGAGCCACCACACCTAGCTTTCCCCTTTCAATTTATTTTTATTTTTATTTTTATTGAGACACAGTTTTGCTCTTGTCGCCCAGGCTGGAGTGCAGTGGTGCAATCTCAGCTCACTGCAACCTCTGCCTCCCGGGTTCAAGTGATTCTCCTGCCTCAGCCTCCTGAGGAGCTGGGATTACAGGCACCCACCACCATGCACAGCTAAATTTTTGTATTTTTAGTAGAGACAAGGTTTCACCATGTTGGCCAGGCTGGTCTTGAACTCCTGGGCTCAGTTGATCCACCTGCCTTGGCCTCCCAAAGTGCTGGGATTAGAGTGAGCCACTGTGCCTGGGTTTTCCCTTTCAATTTCTTTCTTTTTTCTTTTTTTTTTTTTTTTTTTTTTGAGATGGAGTTTCGCTCTTTTTACACAGGTTAGAGTACAATGGCACAATCTCAGCTTACCGCAACCTCCGCCTTCCGAGTTCAAGCAATTCTCCTGCCCCTCAGCCTCCCGAGTAGCTGGGATTAGAAGCATGTGCCACCACACCTGGCTAATTTGTATTTGTAGTAGAGATGGGGTTTCTTCATGTTGACTAGGCTGGTCTTGAACTCCCGACCTCAGGTGATCAACCTGCCTTGGCCTCCCAAAGTGCTGGGATTACAGGCATGAGCCACCGTGCCTGGCCTCAATTTCTTAATCGATATATATTTCCCCACTATCTTGTTCTCCCCTAATCTCTCTCTCAGGCTTTTGCTCCTCTCTGCCCCCCTCCTAATCTTGGGGGTTCATGGATGGGGGATACTGCACTCAGGTCAAGGTTCACACCTGGCTCAGGGATTCCCTAGACCTTTGTCACATTTGGAATCTGAAAGGCCATAGACAGAGGCAGCCAGGGAGCCCCGTACCCCACAAGCCAGGGGCCAAATCCTTGGCCCTGCTGCTCCCAGCGGCAGAGCTCCAGATGCATGCTGCGCAAGTGCGGCCACTCACCAGCGTCCAGAGGACATAGATGGTGAAGAGGGCGATGGTGAGGGCAATGAGACCCACGGCCTCCAGCTGGCTGTGGAGCCGGAGGTGGTCCTGGGCCCCACGCAGGCACAACCAGCCTGAGATGGCGGCCAGCGGCGTGATGAACAGGAAACACACCATGTCACAGCACAGTGTCCGCTTCTCCGTCCGCGGCCCCGGGTCCTTCAGCCACTGCAGGGGAGAGGATAGGGGAGAGGGGGCAGAGAAGGGGCTACTGAGGGGGAGGGGTCAGGACCTCCAGGCCTAGGCCTCCCTCTGTCCTTTCCTTCTTTCTTTTTTTTTTTTTGAGACAGATTCTCACTCTGTCACCCAGGATGGAGTGCAATGGCGTGATCTCGGCTCATTGCAACCTCGACCTTCTGGATTTAAGCAATTCTCCTGTCTCAGCCGCCGGAGTAGCTGGGATTACAGGCAAGCGCCACCATGCACGGCTAATGTTGTACGTATATATATTTTTTGAGACAGAGTCTCGCTCTGTCAGCCAGGCTGGGGTGCCGTGGCACAATCTTGGCTCACTGCAACCTCGACATCCCAGGTTCAAGCGATTCTCCCACCTCAGCCTCCTGAGTAGCTGGGATTATAGGCAAGCGCCACCACGCCCAGCTAATTTTGTATTTTTAGTAGAGTTGGGGTTTCACCATGTTGGTCAGGCTGGTCTCGAACTTGTGACCTTAAGTGATCTGCCCACCTCGCCCTTCCAAAGTTCTGGGATTACAGGTGTGAGCCACCACGCCTGGCCCTTTCCTTCTTCCAAACATTTATTGAGCCTGTGAGGAGCCAGGCGCTGCCAGGTGCTGGGCACTTTTACCCCCATTTTACAGATGGGGAAACTGAGGCACAGAGGAATTAACTCAAGTGAGCAAACTCACACAGCTACATAGTCCACAAAGCTGGGGTTCCAAACTGGGAAGTCTTGCTCCAGGGCCGAAGCATCCTTGGCTACTAATCTACTATGCTTGGCCTCCCCCAGATGACAGGCCAAAAGAAATGGGCTTTAAAAAAAAAAAAAAAAAAAAAAAAAACCCTGGCGTGGTGGCTCACGTCTGTAATCCCAGCACTTTGGGAGGCCAAAGTGGGTCAATCACTTGAGGCCAGGAGTTCGAGACCAGCCTGGCCAACATGGAGAAACCCCGTCTCTACTAAAAATACAAAATTAGCCAGGTGTGGTGGGCACCTATAATCCCAGCTACTCGGGAGGCTGAGGCAGGAGAATTGCTTGAACCCGGGAGGTGGAGGTTGCAGTGAGCCAAGATCGCGCCACTGCACTCCAGCCTGGGTGACAGAGTAAGACTCTGTCTCAAAATAATAATAATAATAATAATTTCTTTTTTTTTGTATTTTTTTGTAGAGACAGGGTCTTGCCGTGTTGCCCAGGCTGGTCTTGAACTCCTGGCCTCAAGTGATCTTCCCACCTTGGCTTCCCAAAGTGCTGGGATTACAGGCATGAGCCACCGCACCCAGCCAAGAAATGGGCTCAATTTATGAAATTCGGGTGGATGAGACAGAAAGGGCCCCTGCTCTCCCATGCTGGCAGTGGAGCTATGAAATGAGTGAACGGTCACATAGGGCAAGGCATTGCCAAGGAGGTGACATTGAAGAGAACGGAATGAACAGAAGGAACCACATAAAGAATGGGGGAGATGGGGCTCTAGGCTGCAGGGGCAGCAGATGCAAAGGCCCTGGGGTAGGGGGAGGCCGCCTAGACAAGCTGCGTGCGGAGGGGGCCATGTGGCTGTAGACCCAAGTGGGTGTGGGAGGGTGTGTAAAGGGGGCTGAACCTCCCTCCCACTTTTCTCCTTACACCTTGGCTCCCAGATGGGCTAGGGGCTTTTCTAGGGTTTTTGTTTTTTGTTTTTGTTTTTTTTGAGACGGAGTTTCGCTCTTGTTGCCCAGGCTGGAGTGCTGTGGTGCAATCTTGGCTCACTGTAACCTCCACCTCCAAGGTTCAAGCTGGGATTACAGGGCCCCACCACCATGCCCAGCTAATTTTTGTATTTTTAGTAGAGACGGTGTTTTACCACGTTGGCCAGGCTGGTCTCAAACTCCTGACCTCAGGTGATCCACCCGCCTCTGCCTCCCAAAGTGCTGGGATTGTGAGCCACCACGTCCAGCCTTGTTTTTTTTTTTTTTTTTTTTTTTTTTTGAGATAGAGTCTCTCATTCTGTTGCCCAGGCTGGAGTGCAGTGGCGCTATCTCAACTCACTGCAAACTCCACCTCCCAGGTTTAAGTGATTCTTCTGCCTCAGCCTCCCAAGTAGTTGGGATTACAGGCATGTGCCACAACACCCAGCTTTTTTCTTATTGTTTGAGACAGAGTTTTGCTCTGTCACCCAGGCTGGAGTGCAGTGGCTTAGTCTCAGCTCACTGCAACCTCTGCCTCCTGGGTTCAAGCAATTCTCCTGCCTCAGCCTCCCTAATGGATGGGATTATAGGTACCCACCACCATACCTGGCTAAATTTTTTTTTTTTTGAGACGGTGTCTCACTCTGTCACCCAGGCTGGAGTGCAGTGGCGTGATCTCAGCTCACTGCAAGCTCCGCCTCCTGGGTTCAGGCCATTCTCCTGCCTTAGCCTCCCGAGTAGCTGGGACTACAGGCGCCTGCAACCACGCCCAGCTAATTTTTTGTGTTTTTAGTAGAGACAGGGTTTCACCGTGTTAGCCAGGACGGTCTCGATCTCCTGGCCTCGTGATCCGCCCGCCTCAGCCTCCCCAAGTGCTGGGATTACAGGCGTGAGCCACTGCGCCCGGCGCACACCTGGCTAATTTTGTATAGCTAGTAGAGACAGGGTTTTGCCATGTTGGCCAGGCTGGTCTTGAACTCCTGACCTCAGGTGATCCATGCACCTTGGCCTCCCAAAGTGCTAGGATTACAGGCGTGAGCCACCGCGTCTGGATTTTTTTTTTTTTGTATTTTTAGTAGAGATGGGTTTCACCATGTTGGCCAGGCTGGTCTTGAACTCCTGACCTCAAGTGATCCGCCCACCTTGGCCTCCCAAAGTGCTGGGATTACAGGCATGAGCCACTGCGCCTGGCAGCTTGTTCTTTTTCATCTCTCAGGTCTCAGCTGGGGGGTTCACCTCCTGTTGAGGCCTTGCCTGACACCCCAAGTCGCCCCACCCCCTGTGACATGTTTTTCCCTTATTGCACTATTGCTCCTAGAAACCAGTTGCTTTGTTGATTTTTTTTTTTCTGTAACCTCATATCAAAAGCTATGCTTCAAAGTCCAGATTAAAGTTACTGGACTTTAATCTCCATGAGTGTCCAGCCCTATGTGTCTTGTTGGTGACTGGGTCCCCAGTGCCTAACAGAGTGCTGGGCATGCTGGAGGTGCCCAGGAAATCTCTGCTAATGAAAGACACAGGCTGGGCACAGTGGCTCATGCCTGTAATCCCAGCCCTTTGGGAGGCTGAGGCGGGCAGATCACTTGAGGTCAGGAGTTTGAGGCCAGCCTGGCCAACATGGTGAAACCCCATCTCTACTAAAAATACAGAAAATTAGCTGGGCGTGGTGGCGCACACCTGTCATCCCAGCTACTTGGGAGGCTGAAGCAGAAGAATCACTTGAACCTGGGAGGCAGAGGTTGCAGTGAGCCAAGATCGCACCATTGCACTCCAGCCTGGACAACAAGAGTTAGACTCTGTCTCAAAAAAAAAAAAAAAAAAAAAGAAGAAGGAGAAGGAAGAAGAAGAAAGAAGAAGGAAGAGAAAGACTGAACGAAAACGGAGAGGGTAATGGGTCTGAGAGCTCTTAAACCCCATGCCTGGTTTCTGACACACAATCAGCAGACCCACCCGGTGGACAGGGGCAGTAGGGAATTCTGCTCTAGGGAGACCACCAGATTGCCCGGGGCAGCTCCTGCCTTTGGCCCCCACGTCTGCCCTCTCCCCACTGCCCACCGCACTCTCAGACTCTTAAGGGTACCTCTGTGAGGGGTCGAGGCCGTTTCTCCACTGCAAACTCCGTGTGGCACAGCTCGCAGTAGCTGGTGTTAGATGAGGAAAGCCACCTCTCCAGACAGCTCTTGTGCACGGCACCCAGCGTGCCGGTGCAGCCACACGGGGACAGCAAGCACTCCCCGTTCGCTCCCTCATGGCAGATCCGGCAGAAGGGACCGTCACTGGACACAGAGATAGGACCCGTGAGCAATGATTGGGCTTCCTGTCTATACCTGCTTCACTACCCACTGGATCACAAGCTCACCCTTACCCCATGCTGCCACTTGGTGAACTCCTACTCATCCTTCAATGCCCAGCTCCAAATGTCCTTGCCTTTGGAAAGGAGATGCAGGGAAGGTAACCTTGCGAAGCCTTCCCAGACTCCCACAGGTGGAGTGATGTGTTCCCTTCCCAGGAACCCTGCAGCACCCTCTCAGACCCAAGATGGGCATCTGTTATACCCGCCCCCCAATGTCCTCTCCAGATTTTCCTAAAATACCCACCCTGATTGTCCTGCACAACTTCCCCACCTTCAACTCTTTTTTTTTTTTTTTTTTTTTTTTGTGACAGAGTCTCGCTCTGTCGCCCAGGCTGGAGTGTAGTGGTGCAATCTCGGCTTACTGCAAGCTCTGCCTCCCAGGTTCACGCCATTCTCCCGCCTCAGCCTCCCGAGTAGCTGGGACTACGGGCACCCGCTACCACGCCCGGCTAATTGTGTTTTTGTATTTTTAGTAGAGACGGGGTTTCACCATGTTAGCCAGGATGGTCTCGATCTCCTGACCTTGTGATCCACCTGCCTAGGGCTCCCAAAGTGCTGGGATTACAGGCGTGAGCCACCGCACCCAGCCTCCAACCCTCGATGCTTAATCCTCAAAGACCAGCTGAGTGAGGTGGCTCATTCCTGTAATCCCAGTACTTTGGGAGGCCGAGGCAGGAGGATCACGAGGTCAGGAGTTCGAGACCAGTCTGGTCAACATGGTGAAACCCTGTCTCTACTAAAAATACAAAAATTAGCTGGGCGTGGTGGTAGGTACCTGTAATCCCAGCTACTGGGGAGGCTGAGGCAGGAGAAATCACTTGAGCCTGGAAGGCAGAGGTTACAGTGAGCCGAGATTACACCACTGCACTCCAGCCTGGACGACAGAGCGAGGCTCCGTCTCAAAAAAAAAAAAAAAAAATCCTCAAGGATTAGGGCAGAGCAGACAACACTTCTCATGACCTCAGGCCTCACACTGGACCAGTCAGAACACCAGGTCAGGCTCAGTAGCTCATGCTTGTAATTCTAGCACTTTGGAAGGCTGAAGCGGGAGGATCACTTGAGCCGAGGAGTTCAAGGCCAGTGTGGGCAACATAGTGACATCTCATCTCTACAAAAAAAAATTTTTTTTTTTTTGAGACGGAGTCTCGCTCTGTCATCAGGCTGCAGTGCAGTGGTGTGATATCAGCTCACTGCAACCTCCGCCTCCCAGGTTCAAGCGATTCTCCTGCCTCAGACTCCCGAGTAGCTGAGACTACAGGCACATGCCACCACGCCCAGCTAATTTTTTTTTTCTTTTTTTTTTTGAGACGGAGTCTTGCTCTGTCGCCCAGGCTGGAGTGCAGTGGCGCGATCTCGGCTCACTGCAAGCTCTGCCTCCTGGGTTCACGCCATTCTCCTGCCTCAGCCTCTCCGAGTAGCTGGGACTACAGGCGCCCGCCACCACGCCCAGCTAATTTTTTTGTATTTTTAGTAGAGAGGGGTTTCACCGTGGTCTCGATCTCCTGACCTCGTGATCCGCCCGCCTCGGCCTCCCAAAGTGCTGGGATTACAAGCGTGAGCCACCGCGCCCGGCCAATTTTTTTTTTTTTCTGTATTTTAGTAGACATGGGGTTTCACCATGTTGGCCAGGCTGGTCTCGATCTCCTGACCTCGTGATCCGCCCGCCTCAGCCTCCCAAAGTGCTGGGATTACAGACGTGAACCACCACGCCCGGCCCCAAAAGTTTTTTTAAAGACTTAGCTTGGCGTGGTGGTGCAATGTTGTGGTCCCAGCTACTTGGGAGGCTGAGGCGGGAGGATCACTTGTGCCCAGGAGTTCAAAGCTCCAATGACCCATAATTGTACCACTACACTCCAGCTTGGACAACAGAGTGAGACCATTTGAAAAAAAGAAAAAGAAAATAGAACAGCACGCACCCCTGCTCATAGCGACCAACTCAGGCTTGTATGATACCATCAGAGTCACCGATAATCTATTCCTAAAATTCTTTGTTTCCCCGTAAACTCCAGAACTGCCGGCCACAAGGCGGACAGAAGCCTAGAGCTCCTGCAGCTCCCTAGTTTCTGTGTGGAGCCTGTGAATGATGCCAGCACAGAGGAGAGCAGAGCCAAGAGACAGGGAAAGGTAGATTCCTTTTTTTTTTTTTTTTTTGAGACAGAGTCTTGCTCTGTTGCCCAAGCTGGAGTGCAGTGGCGCGATCTCGGCTCACTGCAAGCTCGACCTCCCAGGTTCACGCCATTCTCCTGCCTCAGCCTCCGGAGTAGCTGGGACTACAGGCGCCCGCCACCACGCCCAGCTAATTTTTTGTATTTTTAGTAGAGGCAGCGTTTCACCGTGTTAGCCAGGATGGTCTTGATCTCCTGACCTCGTGATCCACCTGCCTCGGCCTCCCAAAGTGCTGGGATTACAGGCGTGAGCCACTGCGCCCGACCTGGGAAAGGTAGATTCTTAAGGACATCTTTGCAGGCCCCTGGATCTAATCACACCTGAAGCCCATGCTATCTGAGAAACCTGTGCATCCAGACAGAAGTGCTCACCTGCTCCTCTGCCCTTGTGAGGGGGAAATAGAAATAAAAAGCATCTGCAGAAAGCTGCCTCGGAAAAGTCTCCAGCCCTGGCCCAGTCTCTGGGGATGCCGGGTCCTTCCCGGGGCAGCTCAGGAGGCAGGGGGCGTGGCCCAGAGGCCAAACAGCCATGAGTCACTGTTTCCCAAACATTTCTGGCCAGAAGGCAGACTGTGAGGTCGCACAAAGAAGAGCTATTTTCCAGACAATGCCAATTTCCTCTCGGAGAGACTGTATTCTTTTTTCTTTTTTTTGTTTTTGAGTCACCCAGGCTGGAGTGCAGTGGTGCAATCTCAGCTCACTGCAACCTCGGCCTCCTGGGTTCAAGCTATCCTCCTGCCTCAGTCTCCTGAGTACCTGGGACAACAGGCACTCGCCACCATGCTTGGCTAATTTTTGTATTTTTAATAGAGACGGGGTTTCACCATGTTGGCCACACTGGTCTTGAACCCCTGACCTCAAATGATCCACCTGCCTCAGCCTCCCAAAGTGCTGGGATTACAGGCATAAGACATCACGCCAGACCTTCTTTTCTTTTTTGAGACAAGGTCTGGCACTGTTGCCCAGGCTGGAGTGCAGTGGTGCAATCACAGCTCACTGCAGCCTCGGACTCCCTGGCTCAAGCGATCCTCCTGCCTCAGTCTCCTGAGTAGCTGGGACTACAGGCAGCACCACCCCACACAGCTAATATTTTTTAACTTTTTCTAGAGACAGGGGTCTCACTATGTTGACCAGGCTGGTCTTGAGCTCCTGGGCTCAAGCGATCCTTCAGCCTTGGACTTCCAAAGTGCTGGGACTACAGGCATGAGCGACCACGTCTGCCTGCAAATGACTGTTTTCTATCCTTCTCTCAGATTCTCATGCTGCGGGGTGGGGTTGGGCTGCTTTAAAAAGAGCCCAACAGGCTGCTCATGGCTGCTTTCTCAACAGTCCTGTCCCTAGACTGCTATTTCCTCCTGCAATGGCAAAAGCGCATGCCTGCCTGCCTCCTTTCTGAACCCATACCCTGATCCCACCCTCCTCCCAGTACACACACAAACAAAGTTAACAAAAAAGGAACTCCTCATCCGGAAACCAACCCAGGGAAACAGAAGTGACGAGAATCTTGAGAAAGAATCACGTCAGTTTGGAGCTTGTGCTGGGAAACTGTGAAAAAAGGCCGGGCGCGGTGGCTCACGCTTGTAATCCCAGCACTTTGGGAGGCCGAGGCGGGCAGATCACAAGGTCAGGAGATCGAGACCACGGTGAAACCCCGTCTCTACTAAAAATACAAAAAATTAGCCGGGCGTGGTGGCAGGCGCCTGTAGTCCCAGCTACTCGGAGAGGCTGAGGCAGGAGAATGGCGTGAACCCGGGAGGCGGAGCTTGCAGTGAGCCGAGATTGCGCCACTGCACTCCAGCCTGGGCGACAGAGCAAGACTCCGTCTCAAAAAAAATAAAAAAATAAATAAAAAATAAAAAATAAATAAATAAATAAAAAGAAAAAAAAGAAAAAGTTTGGGAGAGCAACTTCAGAGAAGAGGCCAGGCACAGTGGCTCACGCCTGTAATCCCAACACTTTGGGAGGCCGAGGTGGGTGGGTCATCTGAGGTCAGGAGACCAGCCTGACCAACATGGTGAAACCCCGTCTCTACTAAAAAAAATACAAAAATTAGTTGGGCATGGTCGGGGCAGGGGCGGGGGCTGTAATCCCAGCTCCTTGGGAGGCTGAGGCAGGAGAATCGCTTGAACCCAGGAGGCAGAGGTTGCAGTGAGCTGAGATCACGTTACTGCACTCCAGCATGGGTGACAAAGTGAGACTCTGTCTCCAAAACAACAAAATAAAACAAAAAAACAAATTCAGAGAAGAGAGGAAAAAAAAGCCTTAATATTTGTTGAGCACTTACTATGTACCAGGCACTATTCTTTTTTTTTTTTTTTTTTTTGAGACAGCATCCCGCTCTGTTGTCCAGGCTGGAGTGCAGTGGCGCGATCTCAGCTTACTGCAAGCTCCGCCTCCCAGGTTCATACCATTCTCCTGCCTCAGCCTCCCGAGTAGCTGGGACTACAGGCACCTGCCACTGCGCCCGGCTAATTTTTTGTATTTTTAGTAGAGATGGGGTTTCACCATGTTAGCCAGGATAGTCTCGATCTTATGATCGCCTCAGACTCCCAAAGTACTGGGATTACAGGCGTGGGCCACTGCGCCCGGCCGTACCAGGCACTATTCTAAGAGCAACATCTGGATTAGTCTGTCTCATTCTATAAGGAAGGTGCTTTTTTTTTCTTTTTTTTTTTTGAGATACAGTCTACTCTGTCACCCAGGCTGGAGTGCAGCGATGTGATCACGGTTCACTGCAACCTTGACCTCCCAGGCTCAAGCGATTCTTCCACCTCAGCTTCCTGAGTAGCTGAGACTACAGGTGTGTGCCACCACTCTTGGCTAATATTTTGTATTTTTTTTTTTTTGGTAGAGACGGGGTCTCCTATGTTGCCTAGGCTGGTCTCAAACTCCTGAGCTCAAGCGATCCACCCACCTCGGCCTCCCAGAGTGCTGGGATTACAGGCAGGAGCCACTGTGCCTGGCCATCAGGTGCTATTTTTGCTTCCATCTTACATATGAGAAAATGGAGGCCAGGAGGAGTGAACTCATTTCTGCAAACTTACAGTCAGGAGTCCATGCAGCTGGGACTGGGACCCGGGAAGTCTGACTCCAGGGCAGAGTACCCTAGGCTGCTGTGCTGTGTGCACTGCCTGCCTCAGATGCTGCGCTAGGGAAATGGGCTTTGCTCATGAAATTTTGGCAGGGAAATAATGCAAAAGATACAGATTAGAAGGAAATGGGGGCCGGGTACAGTGGCTCACCATGTCTACTAAAAATACAAAAAGTAGCCAGATGCGGTGGCTCCCTCCTGTAATCCCAGCTACACAGGAGACTGAGGCAGGAGAATCTCTTGAGCCCAGGAGGCGGAGATTGCAGTGATCCGAGATTGTGCCACTGTACTCCAGCCTGGGCGGGTGACACAGCGAGACTCTGCCTGCCTCAAAAAAAAAAAAGAAGGGGCCAGGCACAGTGGCTCACGCCTGTAATCCCAACACTTTGGGAGGCTGAGGTGGGTGGATCACGAGGTCAAGAGATCGAGATCAGCCTGGCCAACATGGTGAAACCCCATCTCTACCAAAAATACAAAAATTAGCTGGGTGTGGTGGCGCACGCCTGTAGAACCAGGTACTCAGGAGGCTGAGGCAGGAGAATCGCTTGAACCCAGGAGGCGGAGGTTGCAGTGAGCCAAGATCACAACACTGTACTCTAGCCTGAGTGACAAAGTGAGACTCAAAAAAAAAATTTAAAAAGAGGCTGGGCACGGTGGCTCACACCTGTAATCCCAGCACTTTGGGAGGCCGAGGCGGGCAGATCACCTGAGGTCAGGAGTTCGAGACCAGCCTGGCCAACATGGCGAAACCCCGTCTCTGCTAGAAGTACAAAAACTAGCCAGGTGTGGTGACGGGTGCCTGTAATCCCAGCTACTCAGGTGGCTAAGGCAGGAGAATCACTTGAACCTGGGAGGCGGAGGTTGCAGTGAGCTGAGACTGCACCACTGCATTCCAGCCTGGGCAACAAAATGAGACTCTGTTTCAAAAAAAAAAAAGACAGATACAGTGGTGAAGTAATTTGTCCCAGGTCACTCTGGGAGAGAGAGAGGTGTCCACTCAGGGTCAGGGCCCAGGAACTGAGCCCACAGCCTGCACTCCTGACCACCCCCTATACTGCCTCCCAAAAGTGTGTTACTTGACAACATTTGACCTTCAGATTTCACATAATAATCTGGAATTTCAGCTTTTCCTAAAGAATCAGACCTGGCCAAAGCTAGGCTTCTGTTTCCACAAGGCGATAACTGTTTGTGTCTCTTTCTGTATTTACCTACTCAGCCCTCTGTCAATGGTTGGACTTCTGACCTCAGGCTGGAAGAAAGTCACTGCGCCCAGAGAGAAGAGGCAACAAAGGCCAGGACATCCATGCAGTCACCACTCACCTCGGTGTGTCCAAGGCACGGATGACGGTGGAGAGGAGCCGGCCATCCCTTGAAGTCACCTGTGCCACATACTGGGGCGGTCCGAGGCCCGTAGCCTCCACAACCTTGGAGAAGGCAGGGCTGCCGGAGCAGTCACACAGGGAGCCGGGGAGGTGGCAGCAGTCACCCGTCGTCATGGCCACAGGGAGCCCTGTATCCTCAGGGCCTGAGGCCCATGGTCCCAAGAGCCTGGGAACAGGCCAGTGCGGAGGTTAGGAGCAAGGTTAGTGAGCCTGACGGACTAAGGTTTGAGTCCCCGCTTGTCAAGGCTGTAGGGACCACTAGACCGTTTACATCTCTGAGCCTCAGTTTGCACGATCTGTAAAATGCGCCTCTGCGGGGCCAGTGAGGATTCAAGGAGACGATGCACGTAACTCAGCACGAGGCTGGTATACAGCAGGAGCTTGGGTTGTATTATTTCTCACTCTCCTAAGAAAAGCTATGCTTCCCTGGCCAGGCATGGTGGCTGATGCCTGTAATCCCAGCACTTTCGGAGGCTGAGGCAAGTGGATCACGAGGTCAAGAGATCGAGACCATCCTGGCCAACATGGTGAAACACCGTCTCTACTAAAAATACAAAAAAAAAGAAAAAAAAAAAAAAAGAAAAGCTAGGTTTCCCATTCTGGCTAACACAGTGAAACCCTGTCTCTACTAAAAATACAAAAAATTAGCCGGGCATGGTGGCACATGCCTGGCATCTGCCCACCTCCCAGCTACTTGGGAGGCTGAGGCAGGACAATCGCTTGAACCCAGGAGCGGGAAGTTGCAGTGAACCAAGATCCTGCCACTGTACTCCAGCCTGGGCGACAGAGCAAGACTCTGTCTCAAAAAAAAAAAAAAAAAAAAACAGGAAAGCTAGGCCTGGCCAGGTGTGGTGGCTCATGTCTATAATCCCAGTGCTTTGGAAGCCAAGGTAGGAGGATTGTTTGAGCCCCAGGAGTTTGAGACCAGCCTAGGCAACACATCAAGACTCTATCTTTACAAAGAATAAGAGAATTAGGCCAAGAGCAGTGGCTCACACCTGTAATCCTAGCACTTTGGATTCAAAACAATCCGCCTGCCTCCGATTGCCTCAGCTCTGGAGTTTGAGACCAGCCTGGGCAACATGGTGAAACCCTGGCTCTACAAAAGAAAGCCAAAAATATTAGCCAGGTGTAGTAGCACAGGCCTATAGTCCCAGCCACTTGTGAGGCTGAGGTGGGAGGATGACTTGAGCCCAGGGGTTTGAGGCTGCAGTGAGCTATGACGGTCGGTGCCCACTGCACTCCTGCCTATGTCACACAGAGTGAGACCCTGTCTCTAAAAAAGAGAAGACAAGAAAAGCTAGGCCTGCTCTTACCCTCAAAGCCTCCAGGGCCAGGACCACCTTTCAACTAATATCACCTTTCCAGATATGGTATCAGAACCAGTTCTTTTTTTTTTTTTTTTTTTGAGACAGAGTTTCGCTGTATGGCCCAGGCTGGAGTGCAGTGGCACGATCTCGGCTCACCGCAAACTCCACCTCCTGGGTTCAAGCGATTCTCCTGCCTCAGCCCCCCAAGTAGCTGGGACTACAGGCGTGCACCATCACGCCTGGCTAATTTTTGTATTTTTATTTATATATATATATATATTTTTTGAGATGGAGTTTCACTCCTGTCGCCCAGGCTTTGGCGTGATCTCCACCTTACCTTACAGGTTCAAGCGATTCTCCTGCCTCAGCCTCCCAAGTAGCTGGGATTACAGGGGCCCACCACCAGACCCAGCTAATTTTTTTTTTTTTTTTTTGAGACAGAGTCCTGTCTGTCGCCCAGGCTGGAGTGCAGTGGCGAGATCTCAGATCTCAGCTCACTGCAAGCTCCACCTCCCAGGTTCACGCCATTCTCCTACCTCAGCCTCCTGAGTAGCTGGGACTACAAGTGCCCGCCACCACACCCGACTAATTTTTTGTATTTTTAGTAGAGATGGGGTTCCACCGTGTTAGCCAGGATGGTCTCCTGACCTTGTGATCCACCCGCCTCGGCCTCCCAAAGTGCTGGGATTACAGGCGTGAGCCACCACGACTGGCAATTATTTTTATTGTATTTTATTTATTTTTTGAGACGGAGTCCAGCTCTGTTGCCCAGGCTGGAGTGCAATGGCGCGATCTTGGCTCACTGCAACCTCCGCCTCCCGGGCTCAAACAATTCTCCTACCTCAGCCTCCTGAGTAGCTGAGACTACAGGCGCATGCCACCACGCCCAGGTAATTTTTGTATTTTTAGTAGAGATGGGGTTTCACCATTTTGGCCAGGATGGTTTTGATCTCTTGACCTCGTGATCCGCCCGCCTCGGCCTCCCAGAGTGCTGGGATTACAGGCATGAGCCATCACGCCCGGCTAATTTTTGTATTTTTAGTAGAGATGGGGTTTCACCATGTTGGCCAGGCTGGTCTCAAACTCCTGACCTCAGGTGATCCATCTGCCTCGGACTCCCAAAGTGCTGGGATTACAGGTGTGAACCACTGCACCCGGCCTGGCCGAGAATTTCATTGAAGAAACAAGAGCCCTTTCTGGAGACCTCCTTGAAGCCAATACAGGTGCCCCGGGGCCAAGGATCTCTGTCCCCAGCTTGTCCAACCCCCAAGAGCTATAATGTCCAGAGCCCCTGCAGCCCCTAAAGTGTTCAGAAAGTCCAAGCAAGGGAGGCAATCAAGTACTCAGCAAAGTATTCCCACCCCCACCCCAAGTCAGCTTTTAAACTGCCAATCAAAATCCGAGCCCCAGACCAGGGGAAGTTGTTCATACCTGTAATCCCAGCGCTTTGGGAGGTCCAAGCAGGAGGATCACTTGAGGCCAGGAGTTTGAGACAAGCTAGGGCAACAGAGAGAGACCCTATCTCTCTGAAGTTTTTTTTAATTAGCCAGGCATGGTGCTGAAAGCCTGTAGTCCCAGCTACTTGGGAGGCTGAGGAAGGAGCCTCAACCTCTTAAGCCCAGGAGTTCAAGGCTGTAGTGAGCTATGATCACACCACTGCACTCCAGCCTGGGTGACAGAGCAAGACCCAGTCTCCAGTCTCTAAAACAAAACAAAAGAAAGCAAACAAACAAACAAACAAAAACCAAATCTGAGCCCCAGTCTGAGCCCCAAAGTGGGGAGGTGAGGGAACAGGGGAGCAATTACTAACTCTTGCGCTAGGACAGTTCACTGCTGGATAAATGCCCTCTAAACAGCTCAGCCAGCAGCCTTCCCGGCCTCACATGTTCTTCTGAGCATCATAGTCAGGCCTCTGCAGGCCAGATAAGCAAGTATTGCCCAAAGGCAGGGACCCAAGAGGAAGACTGCAGGCCTGAGATAACACCCACAGGGCAGCGGCCGGGCCTGACACAGGGTGCCTGCTGCTGTCCCTCCCAAGTCCCTGCAACCAGAACCTTAAGCTCAGAGGCCAAAGGGGAAGCGGCTGGGCTCTTTATGGGAAGGCAGGCAGAGGCGGGTCCTTTCCTCCAGCCCAGCCCCTCTGAGGATAGGTCTTTACATTTCTTTTTTTTAAGACAGGGTCTTGGCCGGGTGTGGTGGCTCACGCATGTAATTCCAGCACTTTGGGAGGCCGAGGTGGGCAGATCACCTGAGGTCAGGAGTTCAAAACGAGCCTGACCACATGGATAAACGCCGTCTCTATTAAAAATACAAAAAAATTAGCCAGGCGTGTTGGCGCATGCCTGTAATCCCAGCTACTCGGGAGGCTGAGACAGGAGAATCGCTTGAACCTGGGAGGCAGAGGTTGCAGTGAGCTGAGATCGCACCATTGCACTCCAGCCTGGGTAACAAGAGTGAAATTCTTTCTCAAAAAAAAAAAAAAAAAAAAAAAAAAAGACAGGGTCTTGGCCGGGCGTGGTGGCTCACGCATGTAATCCCAGCACTTTGGGAGGCCGAGGCAGGCGGATCACCTGAAGTGAGGAGTTCGAGACCAGCCTGGCCAACATGGCAAAACCCCATCTCTACTAGAAGTACAAAAATTACTTGGGCATGGTGGTGGGCACCTGTAATCCCAGCTACTTGGGAGGCTGAGGCAGGAGAATCGCTTAAACCTGAGAGATGGAGTTTGCAGTGAGCCAAGATCACGCCACTGCACTCCAGCCTAGGTGACAGTGAGACCTCAACCCCCACCCCCCAAAAAAAAAAGACAAGGTCTCACTCTGTTACCCAGGCTGGAATGCAGTGGTGTGATCTCAGCTTACTGCAACCTCAGCCTCCTGGGTTCAAGTGATTCTCCTGCTTCAGCCTCTCGAGTAGCTGGGACTACAGCTGTGTGTCACCACACCCAGCTCGTTTTTGTATTTTTAGCAGAGACAGGGTTTCACCATGTTGGCCAGGATGGTCTCCAACTGCTGACCTCAAGTGATCTGCCCACCTCGGCCTCCCAAGTGCTGGGATTACAAGCTTGAGCCACCACTCCTGGCCTGGTCTTTACATTTCTACAAATAACTGGATATTACAGGAACTATCCCAGCTACTGCATATGGTATTCTAATATTTCTTCTATCAGGAAGAAAAAAAAAAACACGGATAAATCTGCTAATGCAAGGCCTGCAAACCACCAAAATTATACTAGCAGCTTCTATCTATTAAGAACCAGATACTGTGCCAAGCAATCTCCATACATAGTCATCATCTCACTGAACTCAGAACAGTTGTTATAAGTGTCTCCTTCAAAGGTCACCTTCCTGAAGAAGCCTTCTCAACAAAGGTGTCTTCTCACCAATGCTGTCTGGGATCCGGTGCATTGGCTCATGCCTGTAATCCCAACACTCTGGGAGGCTGAGGTGGGAGGATCGCTTGAGCCCAGGAGTTTGAGAGAAGCCTGGGCAACATAACCAAGACCTCGTCTCTACAAAAAATACAAAAATGAGCCAGGTGTGGTGGCGTGCACCTGTAATCCCAGCTACTCAGGAGGCTGAGGTGGGAGAATCGCTTGAACCCAGAAGTTTGAGGCTGCAGTGAGCCATGATTGCACAACTGCACTCCAGCCTGGGCCACAGAGCAAGACCCTGTCTCAATCAATCAATCAAGTGCCAGTGGGGTCCATTTGATTCCACTCGTGGCATGTGTCCCTGTCTGAAACATTCTACTTATTCATCTATGTATTTAGCCACGTGTGTTGTCCTACCCTGCAGTGAATTCTGTAAAAAAGAGACCCTGTCAGATTGCCTCCCACTGTCCCCAGAACCTGGCCCTCTGTCTAGCCCAGAGCTGCTGCATTTCTGGTTGCTGCTGCAGTCATTTTTTTTTTTTTTTTTGAGACAGAGTCTCGCTCTGTTGCCCAGGCTGGAGTACAGTGGCCGATCTCAGCTCACTGCAACCTCTGCCTCCTGGGTTCAAGGGATTCTCCTGCCTCAGCCTCCCGAGTAGCTGGGATTACAGGCACCCACCACCATACCCGGCTAATTTTTGTATTTTTAGTAGAGACAGGGTTTCACCATGTTGGCCTGGGGCCAGTCTCGAACTCCTGACCTCATGATCCGCCCACCTCAGCCTCCTAAAGTGCTGGGATTACAGGCATGAGCCACCGTGCCAGGCCATGTTGCAGTCATTTCTCAATCCTCATTCTGTTTAAGAACAGCATCAGAGAGCCACATCTCTCGACCCTCCGATCCTGGCCAGCCAGCCCCTGTGGTGGGCATCAGAGATATTTAGAGGCTAGAGGTCCACTCAAACCACAGAGGCCCAGGCCTGGAAGAGGCCAAACTTGAGGCTGGACACAAAGAGAGGGTGACTACAAGTCGGACTCAGCTCTGAGGCTGCTGAAATGGGAGAGTGATCCGATGGCTCCAGCAAACTTGGCCCAGTGCCCAGGAGATTTATTTCTCTTCTTTCTTTTGCCTGTTTTTTTTTTTTTTTTGAGGTGGAGTTTCATTCTTGTTGCCCAGGATGGAGAGCAATGGCACCACCTCGGCTCTCTGTAACCTCCACCTCCCAGGTTCAAGCGATTCTCCTGCCTCAACTGCCAGAGTACCTGGGATTACCGGTGCCCTCCACCCACAGCTGGCTAATTATTTGTATTTTTAGTAGAGATGGGGTTTCACCATGTTGGCCAGGATGGTCTCGAACTCCTTATCTCAGGTGATCCACCCGCCTTGGCTTCCCAAAGTGCTGGGATTACAGGCATGAGTCACCGCGCCTGGCCTATTTCTTTTCTTTCTTTTGTCTGTTTTTTTTTTTTTTTTTTTTTTTTTTTTTTTTTTTTGAGGCAGGGTCTCAATCTGTCACCCAAAAGGCTGGAGGGCAGTGTAGTAATCACAGCTCACTGAAGCTTCCACTGCCCCCAGGTTCAGGTGATCCTCCCACCTCAGCCTCCTGAGTAGCTCTGCACACCACCACATCCAGCTAATTTTTGTATTTTTTTGTAGAAATGGTGTTTTGCCAAGTTGCCCAGGCTGGTCCTGAACTCCTGGCCTCCAGTGATCTGCCCGCCTTGGCCTCTCAAAGTGTTGGGATTTACAGGCATGAGCCACCATGCCCGGCCTGGAGATAGATCTCATTGAGTCTTCACAATAAACCAATAATTACACCCTATGATGGGGAAAGAGGCTGAAGCTCAGAGAGAGGCACCTACTTTCCCAAGGTCATACAGCTAGGAAGGGGTGGTGTCAGAATTTGAACCTAAAACAGTCCAGGGAGTGGTTCTGGACCTCAAGAGACCTGGGTTCTTTAACTCCTGGCCCTCCTGGCTCTGCCACCGATGCTGGGTGTCCTGGTTCAAGTCACTTTGCTTCTCTGGGCCTCATTCTAATGATGGAGCTGGTGGACTCTGTCTGTGGAGGGGTCTCCTGAGAAGGATCCTCCAGGCTGAATTCATCAAGTAAAGCTCACCCTTAGCTAGGCTTGTTTAGGGTGGCACTGAGGCCCCCCAGTCTTTTCCATACCTGCCCAGGCTCCTTTACCTGAAGGTAGGAAACACAGGGCAGAGGAATCAGAGGGCCCTAAAACTCCCTACAGTGTGGTCTCAGGCAGCTGTTTTACTCTCTCAGCCTCAGTATTCTCATCTATAAAATGAGTGTTATAGGCTGGGTGCAGTGGCTCACGCGTGTAATCCCAGTACTTTGCGCACTTTGGGAGTTCAAGAAAGGTGGATCACTTGAGGTCAAGAGCTCGAGACTAGCCTGGTCAACATGGTGAAACCACGTTTCTGCTAAAAAGACAAAAATTGGCTGGGCACAGTGGCAGGCGCCTGTAATCCCAACTACTTGACCAGGGTGAGGTGGGAGAATCCCTTGAACCTGGAAGGCAGAGGTTGCAATGAGCTGAGATCGCGCTACTGCATTCCAGCCTGGGCAACAGAGAGAGACTCTGTCTAAAAAAAAAAAAAATGATGGGGAGTCATAATGATATGTAGTTCATAAATTAGTAAAAAATTAAGAAGTTAATTAACTATTAGCTCTTATTATAATTACTATCGTCAGCTTGCAGAGCTGTTGATGAGAGGTCACACAGTCAACCCCTGGCACACACAGTGAGTGCTCAACAAAAGCTCTATTAATATTTTTTAGGGTAAATGTGGAGGTGGTTATTGCATTCATTCCTCCCTGCATGAGAAGCAAGGTTCCAATCCCAGCTCTACTCCTTATGTGCTGTGTGGCCCTGGGCAAGACACTTAACCTCTCTGAGCCTGGACTCTCTCATCTGTATAACAAGGGACATTTCTAATGCTTCCACCTACTCAGTATGGTTTCAAAAGAACTGAATGAGCTCAACGTGCCCATTTGACTCCCCTGTTTTGAGCACCCACATAGCACAGGGCATCCTGTTTGAGCATCTTTGTGCAAAGTGGCTGGGTCATTATATTATAACTTACTATTTTGCAGGCAGAGCCGCTCTGAGAAGGAGGTTGGGGAAGGGCACTGGCCACTTAGCAGTTGCCTACTGTGTGTCAGGCGTTTTCTGCACCAGCCACCTCCTGAATCCTCCCAGGAGCCCCATCAGGTTGGCAATGGGATGACCCAGTTTCACAGGTGGGGAAACCGAGGTTCGGAGAGGTGCCTATGTGTGCCGGACCCCGGAGACCTCCCACCGGCCTTGACACGGGAACTGAGGTCCCCGCGTCCCCGAGAAGGCTGTGGCCAAGGGATCGAGCCCAGCCATCCCGCCCGGGTGCCGAGCTCCGGCCTCGAACCCGGAGCCGGCCCGCGGACTGGCGTCCTCCGGCCCTACCTGCAGGCCCGTGCCTACCTGATCCGTGGCCGGGCCGGGCGGCCGCGCAGGCCCCTCCGTTCGCCTCGGCCCCGGTCCCGGCCCGGCCCGGCCCGTCGGCGCCACTAGCTCCGCTCCGGCCGGCACCAGCGTCCGGGCACCGCCCTCCGAGCCGACAGCGCCGCGGGCCAATAGCGACCGCCTCTCGCCTGCACTCGCCAATCGCCGTGCACGTCCCGCCCTAAGAGGCGGGGCCGGAGGCCGCGGAGACGCCTTGGGCCGCACAGGCCCCGCTGCGCCGCAGCCGCTGGCTCCGCCCCTGCCGCGTCTTGGCTCCGCCCCCAGCTCCGGCTCCGCCCCAGCACTGGCCCCGCCCCAGCCCAGCCCCAGGCACGAGGGGTGCTGCTGCGCCACCTGCAGACTGCCAGCGTCCTCTAATAAATAAAACCTCTGCAGAATTGCAACTTTTTTTTTTTTTTTTTGAAACTGGCCGGGTGCAGTGGCTCACGCCTGTAATCCCAGCACTTTGGGAGGCCGAGACGGAAGGATCGCTTGAGGCCAGATGTTGGGGACCAGCCTGGGCAACATGGTGAGATCCCGTCTCTACAAAAAATTTAAAAGTTAGGATGGGCGCGGTGGCTCACGCCTGTAATCCTAGCACTTTGGGAGGTCGAGGCGGGCGGATCACGAGGTCAGGAGATCGAGACCATCCTGGCTAACACGGTGAAACCCCGTCTCTACTAAAAATACAAAAAAATTAGCCGGGCGTAGTGGCGGGCGCCTGTAGTCCCGGCTACTCGGGAGGCTGAGGCAGGAGAATGGCGTGAACCCGGGAGGCGGAGCTTGCAGTGAGCCGAGATCGCGCCATTGCACTCCAGCCTGGGCGACAGAGCGAGACTATCTCAAAAAAATAAATAAATAAATAAAATAAAATAAAATAAAAGTTAGCCAAACGTGGTGGCCCGGGCCTGTAGTCCCAGCTGCTCTGGAGACTGAGGCAAGAAGATCACTTGAGCCCAGGAGTTCGAGGCCAGTCTGGGCAACATAGTAAACTTACCCACCCCCATCTCTGAGACAGATCAATTTTTAAAAAAATACTGCACTATATGTTCACTTGGTATAAGCACACTTTTGCACATAATCACAGTATAACCTTCAAAATCAGAAAATTAATTTTCATCTAATATTATCATGTAATTCCCAGAGCCCATTCAAAGGCCAGGGGCAGTGACTCATGCCTATAATCCCAGCACTTGGATCATTTGAGGTCAGGAGTTCGAGACCAGCCCGGCCAACATGGTAAAACCCTGTCTGTACTAAAAATACAAATAATTAGCTGGGTTTTGTTGTGGGCACCTGTAATTCCAGCTACTCAAGAGAATTGCTTGAATCTGCAGGGTGGAGGTTGCAGTGAGCGGAGATCTTGACCTGGGCGACACAGCCAGACTCTGTCTCAAAAAAAAAAAAAAGTTTCCAATAAAGTCCTTTAAAAATCCAAAGTCCAGGCCAGGCACAGTGAGTCATGTCTGCAATCCCAGCTCTTTGGGAGCCCAAGGCAGGAAGGTCTCTTGGGTCCAGGAGTCTGAGATCAGTCTGGGCAGCACAGTGAGACCCCATCTCTACAAAATAAAATAAAACATATTTCCCAGTTGTGATGGCATCCTCCTGTGGTCCCAGCTACTTGGGAGGCTGAAGTGAGAGGATCAACTGAGCCCAGGAGTTCTGGGCTGCAGTGAGACATTCCCTCACCACTGCATTCCAGCCTGGGCAACAGAGCAAGATCCTATGTCAAAAAACAAAAAATCCCAAATCCATCCCAGGATCGAGTGTTGTATTTTGTTGTTATGATTCTAATTTAGTCTCTCTTTCTGGAACATTTTATCAATCTTACCTTCTCTCCATGACATCAATATTTTTCAAAAATTCCAGGCTAGTAATTTTGCAGAAAGTCCTTCCATTGCTATTTGTCTAATATTTCCTCATGATTTTGCATTTGTGGCAGGAAACAGATGTGACATTGTGTTTTCAGGATGCATACAATGTTGATTTTGTCCATTATCGATTGTGCTCACTTGGTTCAAATGGTGTCTGCCAGTTTCTCCAGTGTGAGTTAGTATGTTACACTTTGGTGTTTTGTTGTTGTTGTTGTTGTTGTTGAATATTTTATTTAATTTTTTTTTTTTGAAACAGAGTCTCACTCTGTTACCCAGGCTGGAGTGCAGTGCTGTGGTCTCAGCTCACTGCAACCTCTGCCTCCCAGGTTCAAGGGATTCTCCTCTCTCACCTCCCGAGTAGCTGGGATTATAAGCATGCACCACCACGCCCAGCTAATTTTTGTGTTTTTAGTAGAGACAGGTTTCACTATGTTGGTCAGGCTGGTCTCGAACGCCTGACTTCAAGTGATCTGCCCACTTCGGCCTCCCAAAGGGCAGGAGCCACCACGCCCGACCAATTTTTTTTTTTTTTTTTTTTTTTTTGCGATGGAGTCTCACTTTGTGGCCCAGACTGGAGCGCAGTGGCACCATCTTGGCTCATTGCAACCTCTGCCACCGGTTCAAGTGATTTTCCTGCCTCAGCATCCTAAGTAGTTGTGATTACAGGCCCGCACCACCACGTCCAGCTAATTTGTGTATTTTTAGTAGAGATGGGGTTTCGCCATGTTGGCCAGGCTAGTCTCAAATTCCTAACCTCAGGCATGAGCCACGGCACCTGGCTTTACACTTTGTTAATAAGTGCTTTCTGGGGAGATACTTCGAAAGTAATTAAATAGCCTGTTCCTCAACACATTCAGTTTCCAAGAACTTAATATCAATTGATGACCCTTGCCTGAGTCAGTTATTACCATAATGGCAACCAAATGGTGATTTTCTTTTTTGAGACAGAGTCTTGCTCTGTTGCCCAGGCTGGAGTGCAGTGGCGCGATTTCGGCTCACTGTAAGCTCCGCCTCCCGGGTTCACGCCATTCTCCTGCCTCAGCCTCCCGAGTAGCTGGGACTACAGGCGCCCGCCACCACGCCCAGCTAATTTTTTGTATTTTTTTTAGTAGAGACGGGGTTTCAGCGTGTTAGCCAGGATGGTCTCGACCTCCCGACCTCGTGATCCGCCCTCCTTGGCCTCCCAAAGTGCTGGGATTACAGGCTGGGATTATAGTGCTGGGATTACCATGCCTGGCCAAAAAAAAGGTAAGTTTTATGTTATGTGTGTGTTGCCATAATAATAAAAGATTTAAGAACACATTCTGGCAGAGTGAGCATGATGTGCTTATTAAATCACTGAAATCAGAGTAATTAAACTGGCATTGCTGGCCTCTGACTCTTAAAGGGACATAGAGTATGTCAGTCAGTCTCCACCTCAGGCCTAGCAGATAGTGGAGGCTCTAGAAATATTTGTTGACCTTTTGACTGCTTGAAATTCAAGGTGCTAAGGCCAAGCACGGTAGCTCACACCTGTAATCCCAGCACTTTGGGAGGTCAAGGTGGGTAGATCATCTGAGGTCAGGAGTTCAAAACCAGCCTGGGAAACATGGTGAAACCCTGTCTCTACTAAAAATACAAAAATAAGCCAGGTGTGGTGGCACGTGCCTGTAATCCCAGCTACTCTAGAGGGTGAGGCAGGAGAATCCCTTGAACCTGGGAGGCGGAGGTTGCAGTGAGCCGAGATCACGCTACTGCACTCCAGCCTGGGTGACAGAGCAAGACTCTGTCTCAAAACAAACAAACAAAATACTCAAGGTGCTTTCTTGCTTAGCACCCAATGCCTCTGTCCACCACATGACCTGACCTGTCCAAACCCAGGGGAATCCATGTCCCTGGGGTCTCTGTGAATGGGCCTTGGAGCCCAGGATGCCCGGGTGCCTCCAATTCTGCCAGTTAGCTCTGTGCCAGGCTGCTCCCTGGGCCTGGAGCGCACCCCTTGGCTCACTCCAACTCCCGTGTCTAAACAGCTCCCAGCGACCTGGAGCTCTTCTGGGAAAAGGTGTCTGCGATCCCCTATCCCTCCAGGCAGGGCAGCCAGAGTCTAGAATCGAGAGGGAATGGTGCTGTCCTCTCTCATGGGTCCCCAGGGTGTCCAGGGTGTGGGGGGCCTCTTCAGCTAGAGGCTGGAGCTTTTGGGCAGCTGCTGGCAGCTCACACTGGTCCCAAGGTCACTGCAGGGGTGAGGTGGAGGGAGACGCTGGATCCTGGGAAGAGGAACTCCATGCCACACGTTTTGCTGTCCCTGGCATTTCCCCACTGGGCCCTCCTCCGGTGTCAGTCTAGGGTGGAGACAGCTGGCATCACCAACATCCACTGGGCAAGGCACCCTCGTCAGGACCCCAGGGGAGGGGAGGCCCTGGCAGGAGACAAAGTGATGAACCCTGGCCACTGCCCTTGGCTCCCGTCCCCACCAGGGGGCGCCCGCAGGCCTGGGGTCCTAGGACCCAGGAATTTAAGGTCAAGGACAAGCGGCAGCCTTCCCTCCCTCCCTCCCTGCCACAGGGACAGCTTGGCGAAGGCCCACCCCAACTGCGCTGGCCAACTTCCACGCTGCCCTTGGCAGGTGCTGGGGTCCTCTCGCTCCCTGTGGGGTGGGTCGGGGAGACACGGGGTCTGGCCTGCATTGGGGAACGTGCAGCGAGAGGGGCCTCGGCCCAGGAGCTGGCGCCTGGCGGAAAAGAAAGAAGACAGAGGCGCAGCGGCAGGTTTCTGTACAGGAAGTCAGATTATACATTTCAGTAATGGGCGGGGTGACAGGGACCGGGCAACAGTGCAGGGGCCACAGGGAGAAGAAGAGATCGAGAGCTGGGGTTTGGCGTAAATCTTACAAAGTGTATAAAGAATCTGTGTTTCTCTACATTAACAAAAACCAAAGGCTACAAGAGCGGTTGTATATACAAAACACGGAGATATTGCTTCACTTGCAAACAGGTTCCAGACCAGATGGGGAGACGAGACAAAGGAGGGGGACAAGGAGGGCCGAGAGGGCGCGTTGCGTGCAGGAGAGGGGAGGGCGGGGGGCGGGCTTCTCCCTGCATCGATCAACAGGCAGAGGTGGGAGGCCTGTGCGAGCTGCTGTGCGCGGAGGAGCAGGTGGGCGCTGAGAGCCCGGGGGGTCCGCCTGCCCCGGCCCCCGCTGCCTGGTTCTTCGGGTTGGCCCAGAGCAGGGCTCTGGGTGGGGGTCAACGGGCTGGCTGGGCCACCCGGCCACAGAAGGAGGGAGGCAATCGCTCCCTGGAGTCGGCCGAGGAAAAGCGGAGAGGCCGGCGCCGTTCGCCAGTCCTCCTCACCTCTGGCCAGCCCCGTCCATCCTGCCGCCCTCCCCACCCCGCCAAGACGCTCGCGGGGACCCAAGTTTCATGGGTGCAGCAAACCGGGGCTTCTAGCTTTTCCCCGGGCAGGACGCGGGTAGCACTGGCTCCTGTCCTTCCTGGGCCCCGGCCTGGCCGTGCAGAGCTCACTGGGAGGGCTGGAGCGAGCCGGCCACAGAGGGACAGCAGGGAGGGGCCGGAGGACACCGTGGCGGGGGCAGGCGGAGGACGTGCACGCACGCTGGGCGGAGGCGCGGGGGTCACAGGTTCTGGCAGCACTGCAGCTTGTTGGGCTTCTGTCCATCCGTGGTGGGCGGCACGCTGATGTCCACCACGTTGTTCCCCGGGGACTCGTCGTGGGCAGCGCGGTCTGCAATCTGTTTCTGTGACACGATGCGGTAGATCTCTGCAAAGGGGGTACAGGGGGACGTGGGGTGAGCCAGCACGTGCCCTGCCTGCCGAGGGGGACCCCTCCCTGCAGGACTCCAGAGCCCCTCTCCAGACCCCCACAGCGCCCCCATCACATCAGGGGTAACAAGGACAGGGGCTGCGCACCCAGCCAAGGCAGGACCCACATCTGGTCACAGCCAGCCCAGGCCTCTCGCTCCCTAAGATCAGAAGCGCCCTCCTCCCTCAGAGGTAAACTCCCAGAAGCCAAAAGGCTCCAGGTCCCTGAGGCTACCCACCTCCCCGCAGCGCCAAGAGTTAAGGCAGGGCCCATCCCCAGGAACTGGGGCCAGGGGGTCTCTGTGTCCCCAGTGCCAGTAAGGGCTAGACCTGGTCTGACTCTGGGAAGTGTCCAGGTGGACCGGCAGGTTTAACAAGCAAAGGTTAGGGGCAGTGGTGGAAAAAAAAAAAAATCAAACAGGCCAGTGCAGTGGCTCACGCCTGTAATCCCAGCACTTTGGGAGGCCAAGGCAGGAGGATCACTTGAGCCCAGGATTTCGAGACCAGCCTGGCCAACATGCTGAAATCCCGTCTCTACTAAAAATTACAAAAATTAGCCGGGTGTGGTGGTGGACACCTGTAATCCCAGCTACTCAGGAGGCTGAGGCAGAATTGCCTGAACCTGGGAGGCGGAGATTGCAGTAAGCTGAGATCGAGCCACCCCACCCCAGCCTGGGCAAAAGAGCAAGACTCCATCCCGCCCTGACAAAAAAAAAAAAAGAAAGAAAAAAACAAGCAAATGAACAAAACAAGCGAAGGTTCTGAGGCCGTGTTCCACCCTGCCTGGCTGGTGCCCTACGCACACCCATTCGGTCCCCAGCCACCTGTGAGGATATTCTTGAATGCTTCCTCTACGTTAGTGGAATCCAAGGCTGAGGTCTCGATGAAGGACAAGTTGTTCTTTTCTGGAACAAAGAATACTGCCTAGGTGAGTGGGGAGGCAGGGTGACAGGCTCCCACATGCTCTCAGGGACCCCGCCCACCCACTTGGCCCATCCCCAGGCCACTCCTCAGGGAAGGGAGGCCAGGGCTGTGGCCTGGGGCCTCAACACTGTGAGGGGCCTCCTGCCTTCCAGACACCTCTCTGATGCCTGTGTCTCCGTCCGCTCACCTGCGAAGGCGCGGGCCTCGTCAGTGGGCACGGCCCGCAGGTGGCGCAGGTCACTCTTGTTGCCCACCAGCATGATGACGATGTTGCTGTCTGCATGGTCCCGCAGCTCCTTCAGCCAGCGCTCCACATTCTCATAGGTCAGGTGCTTGGCGATGTCGTACACCAGCAGGGCGCCCACTGCACCACGGTAGTACCTGCGGGGTCAGGGGCCCATGAGCCTCTCTGGAGGACGACCATGGGCAGCAGCGGCCTCACGGGATAACAGCACACGTCACGCCCAGGGTAGGTCGTCCACGGCCAAGCCAAGGGGCAGTCATTGTGGCCTCAAGGGAAGGGTGTGTGTCTGGAGGCCCCAGCGCTGCTCCCTGGATCCAGCTCTGAAATGTGGGGGTCTCAGGAGTGAGTTTGGGAGCTGGAGGTAGAAGATACCATGAGGTCATCAAAAAAAGGGAAGAAGGGGCTGGGCGTGGTGGCTCATGCCTGTAATCCCAGCACTTTGGGAGGCTGAGGCGGGCGGATCACTTGAGGCTGGGAGTTTCAGACCAGCCTGGGCAACATGGTGACACTCCATCTCTACTAGAAAAATACAAAAATTGGCGGGGCACGATGGCTCATGCCTGTAATCCCAGCACTTTGGGAGGCCAAGGAGGGCGGATCACCTGACATCGGGAGTTCGAGACCAGCCTGACCAACATGAAGAAACCCCGTCTCTACTAAAAATACAAAATTAGCCAGGCATGGTGGCACATGCCTGTAATCCCAACTACTAGGGAGGGTGAGGCAGGAGACTCGCACCATTGCACTCCAGCCTGGGCAACAAGAGCGAACCTCTGTCTCAAAAAAAAAAAAAAAAAAGGCTGGGCGCGGTGGCTCACGCTTGTAATCCCAGCACTTTGGGAGGCCGAGGCGGGTGGATCACGACGTCAGGAGATCAAGACCACGGTGAAATCCCGTCTCTACTAAAAATACAAAAAATTGGCCGGGCGTGGTGGCAGGCGCCTGTAGTCCCAGCTACTCGGAGAGGCTGAGGCAGGAGAATGGCATGAACCCGGGAGGCGGAGCTTGCAGTGAGCCGAGATTGCGCCACTGCACTCCAGCCTGGGCGACAGAGCGAGACTCCGTTTCAAAAAAAAAAAGGAAAAATACAAAAATTAGCTGGGTGTGGTGGCATGTGCCTGTAATCCCAGCTACTCGGGAGGCTGAGTGGAAGGATCACTTGAGCCTGGAAGGCCGAGGTTTCAGTGAGCCGAGATCACGCCACTACACTCCAGCTTGGGGGACAGAGCGAGATAAAAAAAAAAGGTGGGGGGCGGGGAGAAGGAAACAGCAGCAGCACAGAGAAAAGGGCACTGCCTACCATGCAGGGCCAGACTCAGCCCACTGAGGAGACAGACACCCACTCTCAGCACTTTGGGAAGCTGAAGTGGGAGGATTGCTTGAACCCAGGAGTTCAAGGCTGCAGTGAGCTATAATCACACCACTGCACTCCAACCTGGGCAACAGAGCGAGACTTTGTCTTTACAAATAAATAAATAGGCCGGGTATGGTGGCTCACGCCTGTAATCCCAGCACTTTGGGAAGCCGAGGCAGGTGGATCACGAGGTCAGGAGTTCAAGATCAGCCTGGCCAAGATGGCCAAGATGAAACCCCGCCTCTACTAAAAATACAAAAATTAGCCAGGCGTGGTGGCAGGCGCCTGTAATCCTAGCTACTCGGGAGGCTAAGGCAGGAGAATTGCTTGAACCCTTGGGGCGGGGAGCAGAGGTTGCACTGAGCCAAGATTGTGACACTGCACTTCAGCCTGGATGACAGAGTGAGACACTATCTCAAAAAAATAAATAAATAGGCCGGCCATGGTGGCTCACACCTGTAATCCCAGCACTTTGGGAGGCTGAAGCGGGCAGATCATGAGGTCAGGAGATCGAGACCATCCTGGCTAATGCGGTGAAACCCCGTCTCTACTAAAAATACAAAAAATTAGCCGGGCGTGGTGGTGGGTGCCCGTAGTCCCAGCTACTTGGGAGGCTGAGGCAGGAGAATGGCGTGAACCCGGGAGGCGGAGCTTGCAGTGAGCCGAGATTGCGCCACTGCACTCCAGCCTGGGTGACAGAGCGAGACTCTTTCTCAAACACTAAAACTAAAAAATAAATAAATTAATTAATTAAATTAAATTAAATTAGCCAGGCATGGTGGTGCACGCCTGTAGCCCCAGCTACTCAGGAGGCTGAGGCAGGAGAATCTCTTGGTTCAAGGGGGCAGTGAGCTGCAATTGTGGCACTGCACTCCAGCCTGGGCGACAGAGCAAGACCCTGTCTGTCTCCAAAAAAAGAGGAGGTGACAGCCAGGCACGGTGGCTCACGCCTGTAATCTCAGCACTTTGGGAGGCCAAGGCGGGTGGATCACCTGAGGTCGGGAGTTTGAGACCAGCCTGACCAATATGGAGAAACCCCATCTCTACTAAAAATACAAAATTAGCCTGGCGTGGTGGCATGTGCCTATAATCCCAGCTACTCGGGAGGCTGGGGCAGGAGAATCCCTTGAACCCATGAGGCGGAGGTTGCAGTGAGCCGAGATCGTGCCATTGCGCTCCAGCCTGGGCGACAAGAGTGAAACTCCATCTCAAAAAAAAAAAAAAAAAAGAGGAGGTGACAGAGAGACAGACGTACCTGAGGGATGAAGGAGATGGGAGAGAGCCCAGAGGACCTCAAGACGGTGGTGGGAATGGCTGGGGGGCTTGGGAGGGGTCCAGAAAAAGGCAGCTGAGTGGGTCCTGGTGGTCGGGAAGCCTTTGCAGGGAAGGGGAGCCAGGCCCAGGTGGGACGACAGGAGGCGTGTGGGACAAGGTGTGGGCACCAGTGAGGAGGGAAGCTGAGGGAGGAGGAAGGCTGGGATGCTGGCTGGGCAGGGGCAGCGGCAAGGCGGAGTGGCCTGAGCCAGGTCCTCACTGCACTTGGTACCCAGAGATACCCTGGTGTGGCCAAGGCCGGGCGCTGGTCAGCCTGAGGGTCCCACGGCGCATGGCTAAGGTGTTCTTCCAGCCTCACTCCCTGCTCTTGGGAGCACACTCTCCCCTTCTCCTGCCCAACTCCTACACATCCTTCCAAGCCCACGCGCTACATGCCCACACTCCCGAATCTCGGCGTCCCTGCCCAGGCTGCTGACACGCACGCGGAGGTGATGGCCCGGTAGCGCTCCTGGCCGGCGGTGTCCCAGATCTGCGCTTTGATGGTCTTGCCGTCCACCTGGATGCTGCGGGTGGCGAACTCCACGCCGATGGTGCTCTTGCTCTCCAGGTTGAACTCGTTGCGGGTGAAGCGCGACAGCAGGTTGCTCTTGCCCACGCCCGAGTCCCCGATGAGCACCACTGGGTGGGAAGGCGAGGTTCTGTGAGTCCCCACGCTCCACCCACTACCGCCCCCACAACCTTCCCGCCAGTTCCCTGGGTGCTGCACCAACACGGCTGCGAACGGTGTGGAGGAGTCGGAGATGCCTGGAGCCCAGAGCCTGCAGGCGCTGTGCTAAGTGGTGCAGAAGTGAAGGAAGGCTCCTGCCTTCCAGAAACAGCCACTGCGGATAGCACACCTGCCTGTCTCTGGTCCTCAGAGCAGGGCTGTCCCAGCTGGAGCAAGGGGACCCAGGAAGCCAGGTAGGCAGAGCAGCTCGAGACTCATCAACCCTGAGCCTCCACCTGCAGCCAGACACAGCTTGAGAAGGCTCCTGAGCAGGGTGACCTTGGGCAAGTCACTTCACCTCTGGACTACTTTTTCCAAATGTGTGAACAGGGGGGCAGTCACAAGAGGAGGAAGTAAGAGCAGGCATGGCCAGGCACGGTGGCTCCCGCCTGTAATCCCAATGCTTTGAGAGGCCGAGGCGGGCGGATCACTTGAGGTCGGGAGTTTGAGACCAGCCTGGCCAACATGGTGAAATCCCGTCTCTATAAAAAATACAAAAATTAGCCGGGCGTGGTGGCTCACACCTGTAATCCCAGCACTTTGGGAGGCCGAGGCGGGAGGATCACCAGGTCAGGAGATTGAGACCATCCTGGCTAACATGGTGAAACCCCATCTCCACTAAAAATACAATAAAATTAGCTGGGCGTGGTAGCGGGCGCCTGTAGTCCCAGCTACTTGGGAGGCTGAGGCAGAAGAATGGCGTGAATCCGGGAGGCGGAGCTTGCAGTGAGCCGAGATCGCGCCACTGTACTCCAGCCTGGGCGACACAGCGAGACTCCATCTCAAAAAATAAAAAATAAAATAATAATAATAATAATTAGCTGGGCATGGTGGCTACTGTAGCCCCAGATACTCAGGAGGCTGAGGCAGGAGAATCACTCGAGCCCAGGAGGTGGAGGTTGCAGTGAGCCGAGATCGCATCACTGCACTCCGGCCTGGGCAACAGAGATTCTGTCTCACCCCACAAAAAGAGCAGGCATCGCACAGGAAGGGATACGAGTGGGCAGCTGTCACGATTGTTGTGGTTTCTGGTCAGGGCATGGGAAGGGTCACTGCTCCAGGTGAGTGACAGGACATCAAACCCCACCTCAACCCCCACCTCTCTGGGTGCAGCAAACCCACATCCAGCTTCGGCACAGATGGCTGAGTGGGGAACAGGAATGTGCCCTGAGGACGCAGCCAGGAGGAAAGAGCCTGCAGCCACCTCCCACCACCCCTGTCCCCAGGGTCAGGTCCCCTGCTGAGCTGCAGGGAGCTCCAGCCAAGGCCAAGTCCTCATTCAAGGGGCAGTCCGCGCGGCAGTCCATGCGTGTGCACAGCTCCTCACGAGTCTCCAACACAGGTATGCATTGTCCCACGAGGTGGGTGCGCGGCAGAGCGGCTTGCCAAGATGCAAACCCTGGCCCAGAAAGGAGTCAGCGCAGCACAAACCGAAGGGAGATGAGGGTTTGTGGGCAACAGCACCCAGGGACAGGGGGCCTGAGCCCAGTCGACACGGGGTGTGCAGCAGGCCTGTCTCATGCTGGCCAAGGAGCACCAGGAACGCGTTCCCTGAGCAGAGCAGGTGCCGGCTGGTCAGGCCAGGGGTGAGCCGCTTTGTAAACTGTTTCCTGTCCCAGCCATGGAAGCACTGTCGCTACGGGCCCAGCCACCCCAGGCTCTGGGGTGGGGTCTGGGTGAGCTGTCCCCAGACCCAGAGCATACTATGTGGGGAAGATCAGTATGTGTGCGTACATTTGAATACAGCCAACCAGACGCCCCAGCCAGAAGCCCCGTGGACCCCCAAGCCTGGGCCTTGGGCCCTGGCACCTGAGGGTGGGTTGGCTCAGTGGCTTGGTCACCCCTGGTCCCAAGGAGTTAGGGGGCATCCACTGAGGATGAGGCTTCCTTGTCCGGGCAGAGATGGGCATGGCTGCTGCTCCTGAGCTCGGGGAGGTGCTGGCAGCCAGGCTGAGCCCTGGCTGACCCAGAGGTCCGCTGGCCCCACCCGGGACCCCTGCTTCATTGAGGGAGCAGGGCCTGGAGCCCACCAGGCAGCCGTCCTCTGCCCTTCCCCTGGCCACACTGCGGGTCTGCACCCACACGCTTGGAATTTTCCCTCTAGAAAACATTCTCTCCTGACCCAACTTCCTGCCTCGGGCACTGGAAGGTATCGTCTACACTCACTCATTCCACCTCCTGTTCCCCAGTCCTAGAACTCAAACCAAGCATGCTTTTGCCCCCACAGTCAGCGTCAGCCTCAGCCACCCCCACTCCCCTGGGCCTGTGCAGCAGGCACCCAGCCAGCTCTCCCTCCTTCCCTGCCTTCAGGGGCTCCACACCCCGACTCCTCTCCTCACAGTTACTCCCACTCAGTCTCCCACTCCACCTTCGAACCTCAGGGAGCCTCAGGACAGGCATCTCTGTCCACACCCAGTCCCCAGGTGACCCCGTCCAGGCTCATGGCTGTAAATACCAGCCATGGGCTGGTAACTCCTCTATTACCTCTCTCCCTAGAAGCCCAGACTGGCGTGCTCACTGTCTCCTCAGGGGCCCCAGGCCCCTCTTACCCAGTAGAGCAGAGCCAAGCTCCCAATCACTCCCTAAGCCTGCTCACCCACCCCTCACCTACCCTCCTTATCTTGGTTAACTTTGGCTTGGTCCTACCAGGCACTCACGCCAGAAACCTGGAGTCATTCTTGACTCCTTCCTTTCTCTCGCATCTCAGAGTCAATCCTTCAGCACATCCAAAACAGATCCAAGAGAAGGGAGGATGAGGGGTGCACCCCACCATGTCTCCCTGGGCCATTCCATTCCAGACTCTCAGACCCTGGAAGGTATTGTCTGTGCGGTCCCTGTGTTCAGGCTCATCACCAACCAAAAGGCTGTCCTCCTTCAGCAGCCACCAGAGGGCGCCCGGGAGTACAGAGCCGGGGCACCTCCCTCCCTCCCTCCCTCCTCTGCAGGCAACCCTCCGTGGCCCCCACCTCCCGCAGGGGAAAAGCCCCCGTCCTCTCCACTGCCCACAGGGCCCTCCCCTCCTCCCTCTCGCCTCCTGGCTCACTCTGCTCCAGCCACACAGGCCTCCATGCTCTTCCCCCAACACGCCAGGTGCGATCTTGCCTCAGGGCCTTTGCACGGGTTGCTCCTGCTGCCAGAAACGCTCTTCTCCAGGCACCCACCTGGCTCCCTCCCTCATCCCCTTCGTGTGGCCCCTTAAATGCCACTTGGCCAAGAAGGCCCTCCCTGCTATGCTACTAAAACTCTACTCTCCGAATTACCCTGCTCCCTGGCCCAGCTCTTCCTCCGTCACTCTTGCCACTCTCTCACCTGTCAGGTGGCATTTATCTTTTGCCAGTCTGCTCCAAAGGCAGGAATCAGGTCCTGGCACAGTGCTTGGCACACAATAAACACCCAAGAAAATGTCTGTCAAGTGAACAAACAAAACGCCAAAGAGGCTGGCAGAGCCTCCCAGGCATGCCCCCTGCCCCATACCTAGAGGATGCCAGGTCACCACCCTTGGGCCACAGGTGAGGAGGGCAGGATCAGGCAGCCCCTACAACCCCACCTGGTACCCCCTCTGGTTGGCTGCTTGGAAGGCAAGAATAACAAGAACAAGAATATTCGATGAGCCTGTGCTAACAAAGCTCTTGATGTGCATTACTTCGCAGAAGCCTCATGTAGCCCATTTTTACAGATGAGGAAACTGAGGCTCGGATGGGGATCGGGGTGCGGGGCAGAGCAGAACCCTGAAGCTATGTATGTTTGTGGGCTCGCCCTCACCTCCCAACGGTGCTCCCCAAGTGACTTGTCTGGAGCCACCGCCTGGGAAGTGAGCCAGGCAGGATTTGAACCCAGGTCTTCTGCATCCACAGTCCAAGTTCTTCCTTCGCACTCACTGCCACACTCACTGTCCTACCCCAAACCCCAGCACGTGGCTCGGGAGTCGTGGTTCTGCCTTATGGGGTGGGCATTGAGGCTCTGGGCACCCCAGCTCCCACCGCATGGGGCAGCCTTTCCCCCTGGGGCAGCCAGCAAACTCCTACTCATCCTTCAAGACCCCTCGGCTCAGACCTCTCCTCTCCCCAAAGACCACTGCTTGGCCTGGCGTGCAAGACCTAAGACAACGGGGCTGGCATTCTCTCACGTCACCATGGGTGCCCAGCACAGGGCTACCAAGTGGACTTCAGAGAAAGACGGAAAGATGGCCGGGTACAGTGGCTCATGCCTGTAATCCCAGCACTTGGGGAGGCCGAGGCAGGCGGATCATTTGAGGTCAGGAGTTCGAGACCAACCTGACTAACATGGTGAAACCCCGTCTCTATGAAAAATACAAAAATTAGCCGGGTGTGGTGGTGGAGGCTGACGCAATAGAATCATTTGAACCCGGGAGGCAGAGGTTGCAGTGAGCCGGGATCGTGCCACTGCACTCCAAGCTGGGTGACACAGCGAGACTCCATCTCAAAAAAAAAAAAAGAAAGATGGAAAGAGGTGGAGTGAATGTAGGCGTGTGGCCCAGCACCTCCCAACCAAGCCAGTAGGGATGAGAATTGGCTCCCAGGCCACTGGGGGCCAAGATGGACTCACTGTGGGGGCTCCCATCTACACCACTCTACACCACCAACCTTAACTGCCTTTCCATGGCAGCTACGGGAGCCTGGCCAAGGCCAGGGAGGTCTGCTCAGTTCTCACGTCCTCAGGAAATAAGACAGGAAACTCGGGCCCTGCCCAGGCATTCCTGACACCCTCACACCATTCCAGCCTTGCCCCAGCTGTACAGCCTTAGGGGCTCCTCAGCCCCTAAGGCTCAGTTTGTCTGTTTTTGGTTTTTGTTTGTTTGTATTGAGATAGAATCTCCCTCACCTAGGCTGGAGGGCACTGACACAATCTCAGCTCACTGTAATCTCCGCCTCCTGGGTTCAAGAGATCCTCCTGCCTCAGCCTGCCGAGTAGCCGGGATTATAGGCGTGCACCACGACGCCCAGATAATTTTTGTATTTTTAGTAGAGATGGGGTTTTGCCATGTTGGCCAGGCTGTCTCGAACTCCTGACCTCAAGTGATTCACCCACCTCAGCCTTCCAAAGTGCTGAGATTCCAGGCGTGAGCCACGGCACCCAGCCCCATCAGTTTTGCCCTCAAGCACCTTGGCCAGGCTGGGTCCCCAGTGCTTTGCAGGCCTCAGCTGTCCACATTCTCAGGGCTGCCCCAGGGACAGATGTAAATATTATCATTCTCCCTGAACAGCTGGGGACACTCAACCCAGAGTGACCAAGTCAGAGCAAAGGCCAAACGGCCACTGAATAGATCAATGGCAGGCCAGATGCAGTGGCTCCCGCCTGTAATCCCAGCACTTTGGGAGGCCAAGGCGGATGGATTACTTGAGCTCAGGATTTCGAGACCAGCCTGTCAACACGGCGAAACCCCGTCTCTACTAAAAATACAAAAATTAGCTGGGCGTGGTGGTGGGCACCTGTAATCCCAGCTACTCAGGAGGCTGAGGCAGGAGAATCATTTGAACCCGGGAGGCAGAGGTTGCAGTGAGCTGACACTAAGCCACTGCACTCCAGCCTGGGTGACAAAACAGATGAATGGCAAAGAGGCTGAGCTGCCCAGCCAGTCCCTGGCACTGGGTGCCCGATGCAGAGAGGTGGCCAGCGGGGCAGCGGCGGGGCTGGTCCAGGATGCAGACTGGGAATGAAAACGTCATTGTCTAGGACACAAGCAATCTGTTGTCTTGGGGAAATAAAGAGCCCTTGAGGACACAGCTCCGAGCATTTCCACAGAAGTTGGTGGCTTCACTGGCTGGGAAGCGACCCCCCTACCCCAGACACGCCACTTGGCTGACAGAGCAGGCAAGCCCAGTTGGCAAAAACAAAGAACTGGCACCTCTGAGAAGTCCTGGGTGCCCTGGCCTGCCCCATGACAGTGTGGTGGCCCTGGGGGCCCAGACCCTAATGCTCAGGCAGACTGAGAGGCCCTTCAGGGGAATGGTGCCCCCATTCCGGCAGAGCCTGGTGGAGCCAAGCAGTGCCCCATCCCTCCCCTGGAAGCTGGTCCTAAGCATCCTAGGCCCCAGGGACCGGCACTGGGGGCCACTCTTGTCTCAGCTCTTCTCTGGGGAGGTGTACAGAGCCAGGGCACTGGAGGGACCTCCATTCTAAATGGGGAAGATGGTATGTGTGGGTCCCCAAACAGCAACTGGAACAGCAGGCCCACTGTGAGGTCTGCCCAGGCTTGAGGGCTGGGAGCTGCCTCGGGAGCCTTAGCAGAGAAAGGGAAGCACCAGGCAGGCCCGTTCCCTGGGGACAGGGGCCACCTTGTCCTTGGGCAGGGCAGGGGTGGACAAGACCCAGAGGACAGGGCCTGGGGCAGCTGAGGCCTGTTTCTCCCACGACCCATGTCCTCCGGGGCCAGGTGAGCCCTGATTGGTCAGGGCCTCTAGGGCAGGGGAAGGGCTCCGAGAGGGCCTCAGTGGCCCTTAGGGACACAGCTGCACCCATGGAGCCCCGAGTCCATCAGAAAAGAAATCTGGGGTCCCACGGCAATTAGTGGCAGGCTATGAAAATGGCCCGTGGCTAAAGGAGAAAATGTTAGGAGAATAAATGTGAGGCTCTATAATTAGGTACAAATCAATAGGGTCATTCCTGGGGGAGGGAAAGAACATTCACGGAGGAAAACAAACGGCACACGGGGCATCACCCGGGGGATCTGCTGGCCTCGGCCGCTGAGGTCAAGGGAGCCAGTGAGTGATGTGGCCACCAAAAAAAAAAAACAAAGCCAGGGGCCAGGCGTGGTGGCTCATGCCTGTAATCCCAGCACTTTGGGAGGCTGAGACAGGTGGATCACCTGAGGTCAGGAGTTCGAGATCAGCTGGCCAACAAGGTGAAACCCCGTATCTACTAAAATACAAAAATTAGCCGGGTGTGGTGGGTGCTTGTAATCCCAGCTACTCAGGAGGCTGAGGCAGGAGAATCATTTGAACTCGGGAGGCGGAGGTTGCAGTGAGCCGAGATTGCGCCACTGCACTCCAGCCTGGGTGACTAGAGTAAAATTCTGTTTCAAAAAAAAAAAAAAAAAGAAAGAAAAAAAGAAAGATAAATATTGAAAGAGAATAGAGGAGGTCCTCTGATGAGGCACAGCTGTGAAGGTGAGACGGCAGATGACCATTTTGGGAAACACTGACCTTTTGGGTTAGATTTTTGCTATCAAGTGGCTTCAGAAGGTCAGCAGGGCACCTGCTAGACTCAGTAAAAGGAGGCCAGTGTGGGGAGGGCAGCGGGGCAGGCACCCCCCCCACCCCCCCGCCACCCCACACCGCCTGCCTGCCAAATGCCAGATGCCGCAGAAGCTAGATGAGTGTTTCCAGGAAGCAGTCTCTGCAGACGAGTCCCGGGAACCACACAGCCTCTCCGTTGCTCCTGACCCAGTAACTGTTCTGCTGGGAATGCACTTCAAGGAAATAATCCAAAGGGCAAAACCATGACTTGGGCGAACACTCGGAGCTGGGTCATTTAACACAGCAAAAGGGCGAAAATAACAAGGAGGGGATAACCACAGAAACCTGGACGGGGCACGTGGGGAGCAACACCCCTGCCCTGGCAGTGCCACGTCTGGGTGGGTGCCCAGCCAGGACCTGGGAGCAGCTGCCTCAGGGTGGGCTGAGTGGAGATGGCACCCGCTCAGCAGGATCCAAAGTTTAGTTCCCCTGTCTCCAGATGGCCCTTTAGAATCCCAGTCTCCAAAACCCTTCCAAAGCTTCCTCCTGCCATGAGGGCGAGACCTTGGGCCTGGCACCTGCCGACCACAGAACCTCACCCACCAGTGACATTATCAACCTGTGTGCAGCTGCCAGAGCCCTCAGTGCCGCAGGACGACTCTAGGCCCTTGCAGAGGCACTTCCTCTCCCTCTCCTCGGAAGGCTTTCGCCACACGGACAGCCCAGTTGGGGTGACCTCTGCCCCATTCCCCACAACCACAAGACGCTGGATGAGACCAGACACAAGGCCCAGCTAGGCCTGGTGCAAGCCACAGAGCACACTCGGAGGAACGGCTCAGCGAGGTGAGGATAACAACAGCTGATGTGGGACGCAGGCCCTTATAGAGCAGGCCGCAGGGTGAAGGCACCTTGGATCCAGGGGTTAGCCCTCAAGGGCTGCCATTGTCAGCCAGGGAGCCCTTCAACCAGGGCAGACCACTAGGCCAAAGTGTAGCTGGGCATAGAAGGCTCAGCTGAGAAACAAGGGACTCCAGCTTCCTCCAGCTAGAGGAAGCTCCCCAGCTGTCGCCAAAGGGGCAATGGCTGCCTGATCTACCTAGGCCTTATTTGATGCTCCTAGAGCCCCCTCAGTCTCTCGGGGAGGGAAGACCCTCCAGCAGCCTGGCTGGGGCCCTGGCCACCAGTGCGCACATGTTGGAAGAAGTTGGTCTAACAACCCTAAGTCCCAGATGCTGGCCACAAGCCCCCTAAGACATGCTTCCTAAGTAGTAAGGCCTACAGGTGGCCTGGGCTCAATCGGACTCCAACAATTGTAAACTGTGTCTTTGTCACTCTGGGCCTCAGTTTCCCAATGTGTAAAAAGAAAGGCTGGTTAATATCAACCTCAAAGGGCCGCAGTGAGGATTTTAGTTAATTCGCGTAAAGTGCTCAGAAAAGTGCAGGTACTGGCTTAGCGCTGTTGAGAGTTCTGAGTGAAGAGATGGAATTCTTGCTGCACACACGGGTATCTTTCCACTCAATCCCAGCTTTGCACCCCAACCCAACGCTCCTACCACCACACACCTCACCCCCAGGCCCTCATCTCGGCCCAGCCCCCATTGCCTGCCCCGCCCCTCCCAGGCCCCACCCCCAAACACGCTGCCCCAATCAGGACTGGCCTCGTGAGAGCCCCGTCCCCCATTTGCCCAGGCCCAACCCACCTCTTGGTCACGCCCATCACGCCTTAGACCCGCCTCTAAAAACCCCGCCCCCATCCCGAATCACGCTTTCAGCCCAGCCCGGCCCGCCAAATCTTGGGAAGGCTCCACCCCCTTCGGAGGCCCCGCCCTAATGGCCTCTCCCACCGCTCCGGGCCCCACCCCCTCTAGGCCCCGGCCCCGCCCCGGCGCATCCTGGGTCCCCCAGGTCTCTCGGGGCCTCCGGCTCCGTACAGCCGCGCATCCTAGCCCGAAGGTGATGCTGCCCGGTTGGCCCCGGCCTTCTGGGCTGCCTGACCTGCCGGGCCCCAAGCCCCGGGCTCCGGCCTGGGCCCAGCGGCCTGGAGCGCGGCCTTGGCCCGTCTGCCCGCCGCCTCGCCGCCACGACCTCGCCCGTCTGTGCCCCACCGGCCGCACCTTTGAATAGGTAGTCGTACTCGTCGTCCCGGGTCCCCATTGTCCTGGCGCTTCCGGCGGGATCGGCGACTCCGCAGCCCCACCACAAACACCCGACGGGGGCGGAGCCGGCGCCTCGCAGAGCGGCGGTTGAATGGCCTATCAGCGGCGAGTGGAATAGCGACGGGCACCCAGCAGAGCCAATCAGAGATGGAAATAGTGCTCTGAGGGCGGGCGCCGCTTGGTATCCACCCTCCTCGCCCTCGGTGTCCTGGAGAAAGGCGGAAGGAATGCGGACCTTTTTGAAGTGACGGGCGCGCCAGCCTATCAGGGGCGAGCTTAAGAGGGCGGGGCGGAAGACTGCAGGAATGAAATGGATTGACAGACCAACTAACTAATGAGAGGCTTGATTGAGAACCTACCCGACTATCAGAGGACCTGTCCGGGAAGGGAAATGTGGCTACGTCCAGGTGATGCTACGATGCTTAACTTCCCGATGACGTCATAGGTCAGCGCGCGCTGCCATGGTCACCTCCCAAGCCCATAAATGACCATTTCCGGGGACCTCAGCGCTGGGTCCCCTTTCTCAGTTGCAGTTTCCATCTCTATATTGGGACTCATTGGGTTATCCTTCTGTGCCTCAGTTTCCTCCTCTGTACACTGAAGAAACCCGTCTTATGGAATCTTTTGAAAATAACCAGATCAGCCAGGTGCAGTGGCTCACGCCTATAATCCCAGGACTTTGGGAGGCCGAGGCGGGCGGATCACGAGGTCAGGAGTTCGAGACCAGCCTGACAAACATGGTGACACCCCGTCTCTATTAAAAATATAAAAATTAGCCGGGCGTGGTGGCTGGTGCCTGTGATCGCAGCTACTCAGGAGGCTGAGGCAGGAGAATCGCTTGAACCCGGGAGGTGGAGGTTGCAGTGAGCCGAGATTGTGCCAAGAGTGAATCAACCATCCACTTTCTGCTATTCTTTGTTAAATAAATAATTTTAAATCCTTATTGGACACCAATGCTCTCCAACAGGACCTCCTACCACTACCACTCTTTGTCCTATATTTTACCACATAGGTAAAATATAAATATAGGTAATACAGAAAGTAAAACACATACTGCTGTATTGTCAGGTAGTGATAGGATTTATCACTACCTGACAATACCGTATGTGTTTGTTTTATTTTATATATTTAGGGTGTACAGCATGCTGTTTTGTTACACATGTACCCAGTGAAATAATAATTATGACTTTTTTTTTTTTTTTTTGAGACAGTTTTGCTCTTGTTGCCCAGGCTGAAGTGCAATGGTGTGATCTCGGCTCACCACAGCCTCTGCCTCCCAGGTTCAAGCGATTCTCATGCCTCAGCCTCCCAAATAGCTGGGATTACAGGCATGCACCACCATGCCTGGCTAATTTTTTTGTATTTTTAGTAGAGGCGGGGTTTGTCCATGTTGGTCAGGCTGATCTCAAACTCCTGACCTCTGGTGATTCACCCACCTTGGCCTCCCAAAGTGCTGGGATTACAGGCATTTTCACCACACCTGGCCAATTACGAAAGTTAAGCAATTAACCTATCCATTGCCTTCCATTATTAACTGCGTGTGTAGTGAGAGTATCTAAAATGTACTTTCTTGGCAAATTTTCAATATACTATGCAAAATTATTAACACAAAGTATACATTACTTTTGTTTGTTTGTTTTGGCTGGCTGCTGTGGCTTATGCCTAAAAACATGCCCTTTGAGGAGGCTGAGGTGGGAGGATCACTTGAGGCCAGGAGCTAGAGACCAGCCTAGGCAACATGTCAAAACCCAGTCTCTCAAAAAAAAAAAAAAAAAAAAAAAAAATCAAGGAAGTTCTAACAGGCAAAAAAAAAAAAAAGAGAAAAGGAAAAAAGAGAAAAGAACAACAACAAAAATTAGCCAGATGTGGTGCTTCATGCTAGGGTCCCAGATACTTGGGAGGCCAAGACGGGAGGATCATCCGAGCCTAGGAAATCGAGGCTGCAGTAAGCCATGATCACCCCACAGCACTCCAGCTTTGGCAACAGAGCAAGACCCTGTCTGAAAAAAACACAAAAAACAAAAAAAAAACCCTTGCTTTCCTGACTCATTGATCTGTTTGCTTTTTGTCCTCTGTCAGCAGCATATCAGCCTGATGACATCAGGGATTCTATCTGTCCCCATCATTGCTGTAAGTTCCCCACTGCTGAATAAATATGTTTATTTATTCAGTGGTGAACAATCTAAACCTAGAGCCGATGTACTAGTTATTAGAGCAGATGCCATTATCGCCTCTTGGATCTCATTCCCAGGGTGTTCATTGGGCATCTGTCAAAAAAACAAAATTACAACACATTTAGTTTAAAGTCTTAATTGATTTTATTTGCAATTCTACAATTGGGCAACACTTCATTTCACAAAATGAAACTAGTTTTCCCATGAGCTGAGCAGGTAGGTTGGTTTTACAGGCAGAAAAAGGACCAAGTAAAGCAGAAACAGAAAATAAAACGTGGAGGTCGGGCGCAGTGGCTCATGCCTGTAATCCCAGCACTTTGGGAGGCCGAGGCAGGTGGATCACCTGAGGTCAGGAGTTCGAGACCAGCTTGGCCAACATGATGAAACCTTATCTCTACTAAAAATACAAAAACATTAGCTGGGTGCGGTGGCAGGTGCCTGTAATCCCAGCTACTCAGGAGGTTGAAGCAGGAGAATCACTTGAACCAGGGAGGTGGAGGTTGCAGTGAGCCAAGATCACACCATTGCACTCCAGCCTGGGCGAGCAGACCAAAACTCCAACTCAACAAAAAAGAAAAAAAGAAAAGAAAACTTGGATTGGTCATTTTAAAGTTTCCTTTTGGAGTCTGAGTCTTGCTCTGTCACCCAGGCTGGAGTGCAGTGGTACGATCATAGCTCACTGCAACCTCAACTTCCTGGGATCAAGCAATCTTCCCACCTCAGCCTCCTGAGGAGCTAGGATCACAGGTGTGTGCCACCATGCCCAGCTAATTTTTTTTTTTTCAGAGACAGGGTCTTGCCATGTCACCCAGGCTGGATTTGAACTCCTGAACTCAAGCAATCCTCCTGCCTTGGCCTCCCAAAGTGCTGGGATTACAGGCATGAGCCACCACTGCACTCAGCCCAAAGTTACTTTTCTTGTAAAGATTAAGGCAGAGAGGACATCCTTATCATGCTGGCTAAAACTGGCCTGGTGGGAGACTTGGCTATCCTATCTCTCTCCTGATTTTGTAGAAGGTCAGATAAACAACTTAGTTTCGTTTTGATCATGTAGGACTTTAGCATGAGTGACTCCATTTTGGTTTAGTTTGTTGGGCCTGGTGGAGGAAGTGAGTCCAAAGTAATAGCCTCCTATAAGTTTTGTATAACACATCCTGTGTCCAGATTGGTGGGTTCTTGGTCTCACTGACTCCAAGAATGAAGCCGCAGACCCTCATGATGAGTGTTACAGTTCTTAAAGATGGTGTGTCCAGAGTTTGTTCCTTCTGATGTTCAGACGAGTCTAGAGTTTCTTCCTTCTGGTGGGTTTGTGGTCTCACTGACTTCTGGAGTGAAACTGCAGACCTTTGCGGTGAGTGTTGCAGCTCATAAAGGCAAGGCAGATCCAAAGAGTGAGCAGCAGCAAGATTTATTGGGAAGAGCGAAAGAACAAAGTTTCCACAGTATGGAAGGGGACCCAAGCGGGTTGCCGCTGCTGGCTCCGGTGGCCTGCTTTTATTACCTTATTTGGCCCCACCCACATCCTGCTGATTGGTCCACTTTACAGAGAGCTGATTGGTCCACTTTACAGAGTGCCGAGTGGTCCGTTTTACACAGTGCTGATTGGTCCGTTTTGACAGAGTGTTGATTGGTCCGTTTACAAACCTTTAGCTAGACACAGAGTGCTGATTGGTGCATTTACAATCCTTTAGCTAGACAGGAAAGTTCTCCAAGTCCCCTACCCGATTAGCTAGACACAGAGTGCTGATTGGTGTGTTTACAATCCTTTAGCTAGACAGAAAAGTTCTCCGAGTCCCCACTCTACCAAGAAGCCCAGCCGGCTTCACCTCTCAATCCCCCCTCTAAATAGGACACCCCAACTGCTGTTGGGAATTTGGCAGATGACCACTCTAGCTACTTCCTGCTGGAAGAAGGGACCCTGCAGTTGTAGTGTCCTCCAGCGGGGAACTCTTTAGGCCAGTGGAAGGGCCAGTGGGTCGGTCCAGGGGTCCTCGGTAGAAGTTGTTAGTTGAACTCATTTGGGGTTCCACCTGTAAGACCATCTGTAGCTTGATGGCCTCGATTCTAGAAGAAACAAATTTGACAAGAAGGTTAAAAATACAGGGCCCAAAGGTGAGTAAGAGAAAGATGGCTGCCACAGGACCTAGGAGAGAAGCCATGTTGCCCAACTCCAGAGGTTGGTATTAGAGTTTGAAGGGCATTGTCTGATTTCAGAAGCCTTTTCCTGTAAACGCCAGGTGGCATCTCATACTATCCCTGACTGTTTAGTGTAAAAACAACACTCTTCCCCTAAGAAGGGCAGAGTCCTCCGTTCTCAGCAGTGAGGAGGTCTAGGCCTCGGCGGTTTTGGAGAGTTGCTGCTGCCAAAGAGTATATTTGGGATTGTAGAGTAAGGATAGATTTTGTTATTTCTTACAAACTGTCTGAGAAATCCTTTGAGAGTGTGTGGTAGTAGGATAATGAAGTAGATAAACTGGCTATTCCGGTTCCTGTAGCAGTAGCCATTCCTAACCCTATAAGTAGGGGTATTAGTTGTATGGCCCTGGGCTGATGGACTTGAGCTTTGAGGGGCACAGATAGGGTCTGATTTCCATAAGATTAGAAGTTAGGATAATGCATGTTACACTGTTAACTATTAGCGAACTTTACTTTTGTTGAAAATCCTGTAAGTTTGGGATTTCAATTATTCTTTGCTATTAATAAGACCTTGTTCAGTCCCTATTAACTTAGAATTGGTATAGATGGCTCCTTCCTGATTCTGTAAGTACTTTAAGATTTGGCTGATGGAAACAACTGGCAAGTTTGAGCAGACCAATTATTAGGCAATTTTCCTAACTCTGCTTCTACAAGAGTTTCCTTATCACTTACTGAATACCCATTGTGTCTTTTTCCCTTAATCGCCTGGGAGGAACCATCTATCATCCTGTCCTGAAGGGAGTTCCTCCTAGATCTGGTCGGACCTTTGTATGGTAATTAATTAAGATTTGGATCTCCTGTTAGGAAACCTGCTGGGTTAAGGATTTTTGATAGGAAGGCTATGGTTGTCAGTGGCCTCAGTGCTTTCCGGCTATGCCCTTGTTTACACTGACAACAAAGTGGTATTGGAGTGTTATAGGGTTACAGAGAAGACCTTCAATTATCAGTTTTAGGTTTTAAATTTACCCTAGGGTACACTTTTTTTTTTTACTACTTCTATCTCCTTTTCTCTTTGACTTCTTCTTTGTCTCTGTCTCTTCCTCTCTCTGTCTCCTTCTCTTTGTCTCTCTGTTTCTTCCTCGCTCTCTCTTTCTCTGACTTCCTGTCTCTTTCTCTCTTTCCTTTCTGCTGGTCTTTCCCTGCCTCTGCCAGCTGCTTATGCTGCTGTTCTCCCCTCTCCTTCCCATTTTTGATGGCTTCGGCAGTGTAAGACTGCCACCTCCTTGGGTTTTTGCACTGTGTGCAATAACTCCATGGTTTCCTTGTGGTATTTAATGGGGGTTCCCCAGAGGTTAGGAACTCCCTTTCTTTCCATATTGCGGCATGGGCGTGTAGGATTAGGTAAGCATACTTGCTATCTATATACACATTTATTCTTTTTCTCTTTCCCAGTTCTAAGGCTCAGGTAAGTGCCACTAGTTCTGCTAACTGGGCACTGGTCCCTGGGGGAAGAGGCTTACTTTCAAGTACGGTTACATCACTAACTATGGCATAACCTGCCCTTCATATCTCATTCTCCACAAATGAACTTCCATCAGTATATTGGTTAAGGTCAGGATTGGCTAAGGGGACTTCTAAGAGATCCTCTTGGGCAGCATAATTCTGGGCTATAATTTGTTGGCAGTCATGCTCAATTGGTTCCCCATCCTCTGGGAGAAAAGTGGCAGGGTTGAGGGCCACACACGTGCATATTTGAAGCACCAGTCCATCAAGGAATAGTGCCTGGTATCTAAGTAGGCGATTATCTGATAGCCGTAAACTTTCTTTAGCGCCTAGGTTGCCATTTACATCATGAGTAGTCCAGACAGTGAGATCCTTTCCTTGTATTATTTTGATAGCCTCTGACACTAAGACAGCCACCACTGCAACTACCCATAAGCAGTGAGGCCAGCCATTTGCTACTACATCAATTTCCTTACTTAGGTATACCACTGGTTGTGGGGTTATCCCATGAGTCTTAGTAAGGACTCCAAGAGCTATCCCTGCTCTCTCTGCCATGTTTTGTCATGTGGGAAGGCTTAAAGCTGGAGCTTGTACTAGGGCCTGCTTTAAGGTTTTGAAGGGTGTTTCTGCCTCTGGTTGCCATTCTACTAGATGAGTATTTGCCCTCTGGGTCTCCTTGATTAGAGCATAGAGGGGCCTGGCTATCTCGCTGTATCTGGGGATCCACAATCGGCAAAAGCTGGTGATTCCAAGGAACCCCCACAACTGTTAAATGTCTTAGGGTGAGGATAAGCCAGTATAGGCTATATTTGTTCCTTGCTGAGGTCCCTGATTCCTCTGGCTAAGATTAGGCCTAGATATTTGACCTGCTGTAGGCAAAGCTGGGCCTTCGACCTAGATGCCTTGTACCCTTGATTAGCTAGAAAGTTCAAGAGATCTAGAGTAGCCTGCTGGCATAAGGCTTCCAAACTGGTAGCCAAAAGTAAATCATCCACATACTGAAGGACCAGAGTGCCTGGATTTGAGAAGTGGCCTAGATCTTGGGCCAGTGCCTGACCAAAGAGATGAGGACTATCCCTAAACCCTTGAGGCAAGACCATCCACATAAGTTGGGACATGTGGTCAGTGGGGTCCTCAAAGGCAAAGAGAAACTGGGAGTCAGAGTGCAGGGGAATGCAGAAGAAGGCATCCTTGAGGTCCAGAACAGTGAACCATTCTGCTTCCTATGGTATTTGACAGAGCAGGGTATAGGAGTTGGGTACAACTGGATATAGAAAAATTACTGCCTCATCGATGAGTCTAAGATCTTGCACTAGTCTCCACTGACCATTTGATTTTTGTACTCCTAGAATTGGGGTATTGCAGGGACTGCTGCATTTCCCTACTAAGACTTGAGCTTTTAAATGTTTAACAATATCCTGTAATCCTTTATGAGCTTCAGGCTTTAAGGGTTATTGCCTTTGATAAGGAAAAGTCCTGGGATCTTTTACCTTGATTTGGACTGGGCGGGCATTTTTGCCCTTCCAAATTGTCCTTCCAATGTCCAGACTTCAGGCTTGATTTCCTCTTCAAGTAGGGGACAACAAATGGGAAACTTGTTCCCCATATTCATGTAGATAATAACTCCAGCTTTGGCTAATATATCCCTCCCTAATAAGGGTGTGGGACTTTCAGGCATAACAAGAAAGGCATGTGAAAAGAGCAAAGTCTCCCAATTACAACTGAGGAGGTGGGAGAAATACCTGGTTACAGGCTGTCCCAGGATTCCTCGGATGGTAACTGACCTTGAGGACAGCTGTCCAGGACAGGAAATTAACACTGAGAAAGCCGCACCAGTATCCAGGAGGAAGTCAATTTCCTGGCCGTCAATGGTTAAACTTACCCGGGGCTCAGTGAGGGTGATGACATGAGCTGGCACTTGCCCCAGGCATCCTCAGTCCTGTTGTTGGATCATCTGGTTGGGGGCTTCTGTCCCAGAGAAGCTTTGTCCTCTGGGGCAGTGTGCCTTCCAGTGATTGCCTTGGCATAGGGGACATGGATGAGGGGGCAGCTTGTTTCTCGTTGGACAATCTTTTTTAAAGTGTCCTTGCAAACCACACTGATAACAAGCCATACTGGATGATGGGCCTGCTCCATTTTCTGTCCTCGCTGAACCACCAAGGTTTGTCTGAGGGCCATGACTAAGTCTGCGGCCTTTCTCTGATCTCGCTTTTCCTTTTGAGCCTGTTCCTCTTGGTCCCTGTTATAGAACACTGAGGTTGCCAGGTTTAATAATGCCTCCAGATTTTGTTCAGGGCCCAGGGCTCACTTTTGGAGCTTTCTCCTGATATCTGTGGCTGATTGGGTAATAAACTTATCTTTTAGGATCAATTGACCCTCAAGTGATTCAGGTGACAGGGGAGTATATTTTCTTAAGGCCTCCCATAGCCACTCGAGGAAGGCAGAAGGATTTTCTTCCTTTCCCTGAGTTATGGTGGACATTATTGAATAATCCATGGGCTTCTTCCTAATTCTCCTTAGTCCTTCTAGAACACAGGTCAACAGATGTTTACGACTCCAGTCCCCATGATCTGAATTGAAGTCCCAGTGGGGATCCATACTGGGGATGGCTTGCTGACCAGTAGGGAATTTGTCCCTTTCTTCGGCTGTCATTCTATCATTTACTTGACTAAGATGCCGGGTATCTCCAAACTCTTGGGCTGCAGCTAAAGCCGCATTATTTTCATTAAAGGCCATGGTTTGATCTAACAATAGCATGACATCTCTCCAAGTGAGATTGAAGATTTGCCCTAGACCCTGTAGGACATCTATGTACCTATCAGGAACATCTGAAAACTTCCCCAGGTCTGCCTTGATCTGCTTTAAATCAGAGAGGGAGAAGTGGACATGTACCCAGGTTAGGCCAAATTCCCCTCCCCCTACAGTTTGAAGGGGACATAACCGATTGCCCGGGGGAGTTTTGTGGTCCTTTGGAGATTTCTTTGCTTATTTCCTTCTGGGCAGGGGAGATTAGAGGAGGCTTGTCATTAATAGGAAGGGGAGCTGTAGGGAGGCTAGGACATGGAAGTAAGCTGAGAGGTCCTCCTGTGGGATGTAAATTGCAACCTTTGTATAGTTGTGTATTCTCCTTTAATGAAAAGAAAGCTTGGACATAATGTATTTCACTCCATTTGCCTTCCCTCTTACAGAAAAGGTCAAGCTACAGGATAGTATTATAATTTGTACTTCCCTCAGGTGGCCATTTTTCCCCATCAGAGAGAGAATATTGGGGCCAGGCCATAGTGCAGAAAAAAATGAGCTGCCTCTTTTTCAGGATTTGAGGGTCAGATTGGTCCCAATGGCTTAGGATGCATTTCAAGGGTGAGCCCGTCGATGCCTGTCTCCCATCTGAAAGACAAAACCACCCACGATTTTGGTTTGTTTTGCTTCTCCCCCTGCCCAAGAACCCACAGTGGTCCCTGGGCCCTGCTGATCGGAATAGTTGGGCTCACCAACGCAGCAGCAGAAACAACCCTTGCCCAAGAACCCGTAATGGTCACTAGACCCTGCTGATCAGAATAGTTGCGCTCACCGATGCAGCAGTAGAAACACTAGTTTTCCTCCAAGACCACAAGGAGAACCGAGGAAGGTCGGATTTAGTGGCCCTTACCAACGCATTCTTGAAAACCTGCACCCTTGCCTGTTCCCCTAGACCACAAAGAGGACCAAGAAAAATTGGATTTAGTGGTCCTTACCAACGCATTCTCGAAAACCTGTTAGAGTCCTGAGCATTCTCCTTTTAGTATTGGGACCTTACCCATGTCCTACAATGATGTTATACCCCAAAAATGAAGTGGAGGGCCATACCATGAGGGAGGGAAGGGATCTCCAAGGTTGGAAGAGTGACACCTTTTGTCCTCACTTATATGAATAGGAAGGATACAATTTCTGAGGCTGCCCATATCCCAGCTTCAGGAATAGCTTTTGTTAGGCCTGCTTGTCTGAGGAGGGATCCTAAAATTCCAGATAGCTCCCCTACAATGGGGCTTTGGGCAAAAATTATGTCTTTCTGATTGGTGAGCCCAGGTACCCAAAGAAGGTAACAGAGTCCTGAAGTTTATACTAGAAGTCATTCTTGTAGGAGAAACTAGAAAAGCACCAGGGACAGAGAGTGGTTTTTAGAAGTGGGACTAGCCTCAGAGAAGAGAGGTGAGAGGAAGTTTGTCTAACAGACATTAGGACCCAGGAGGCAAGGGTCAGGATAGATAGGATAGATGGGCGAGTCTCGCTTGGGCCACATGACTTTGAGAGTTCCGCTCATGGCCACAGGGCCAACCAACTTGTTGTCAGGACCCCAGAGCTGAATGGCTTTCCTGTCAACCCTTGGCTCAGCCCAGAAGTACAGGAAAAGCGGAAGCTGGTTCCAGGCAAACCAATGCTCCCAACTCCAAAAAGTTGGGGTTTGTTAGACAGCCCTTTCCCAGAAGGCCTGACAGCCGTGTCTTTAGTCCAGCAGCTGCGCTAGTCGCTTTTAACTGGCCGACAGGTGCCCGGTATTTAGCCCCCAAGTTCTAAGGAAAAATAGGACAGAATAGCAAGAGAAAGGGGTCCGATGGTACTCACCGCTTGGTGATAGGCAATAGTCTCACCGCTTGGCGATAGGCGATAGTCCCTTCATGGTCGCCAAAATGTGTCCAGTATTGGTGGGTTCTTGGTCTCACTGACTTCAAGAATGAAGCTGCGGACCCTCGTGGTGAGTGTTACAGTTCTTAAAGATGGTGTGTCCAGAGTTTGTTCCTTCTGATGTTTGGATGTGTCTGGAGTTTCTTCCTTCTGGTAGGTTCGTGGTCTCGCTGAGTTCAGGAGTGAAGCTGCAGATCTTCGCGGTGAGTGTTACAGCTCATAAAGGTGGTGCGAACCCAAAGAGTGAGCAGCAGCAAGATTTATTGCGAAGAGCAAAAGAACAGAGCTTCTACAGTGTGGAAGGGGACCTGAGCAGGTTGCCGCTGCTGGCTAGGGTGGCCTGCTTTTATTCCCTTATTTGGCCCCACCCACATCCTGCTGATTGGTCCGTTTTACAGAGAGCTGATTGGTCCATTTTACAGAGTGCTGATTGTTCCATTTTAGAGTGCTGATTGGTCCATTTTGACAGAGTGCTGATTGGTGCATTTACAAACCTTTAGCTAGACACAAAGTGCTGATTGGTGCATTTACAATCCTTTAGCTAGACAGAAAATTCTCCAAGTCCCCTACCTGATTAGCTAGACACAGAGCACTGATTGGTGCATTTACAAACCTTTAGGTAGACACAGAGCGCTGATGGGTGCATTTACAATCCTTTAGCTAGACACAGAGTGCTGATTGGTGCATTTACAATCCTTTAGCTAGACAGAAAAGTTCAAGTCCCCACCTGACCCAGAAGCCTAGCCGGCTTCACCTCTCAATCCCATACACAAATTTGACTCCTTCCCCATATCCACTCTCCCTCTTGTGTCTCCATCCTTCCTTCCCTCCCTCCCATCAAACCCAGAGTTCATGGACTTCTCTCTCCTCATCTTCACCGCTCTGCCTCCCTCCCTCTATCATCCTCAGTTGCCTTATTCTGTCTCTCCTCCCTCTGAAATTTCTCTTGATTCTTTTTTTTTTTTTTGAGGCAGGATCTCACTCTGTTGCCCAGGCTGGAGTGCAGTGGCACAATCTCGGCTCACTGCACCCTCTGCCTCCTGAGTTCAAGCAATTCTCTGCCTTAGCCTCTCAAGTGGCTGGGATTACAAGTGCCCACCACCACGCCTGGCTAATTTTTTTGTATTTTTAGTAGAGATGGGGTTTCACCATCTTGCCAGGCTGGTCTTGAACTCCTAACCTCATGATCCACATACCTTGGCCTCCTAAAGTGCTGGGATTACAGGCATGAGCCACTGCGCCCAGACTTTTTAAAAATTTATCATAGGGATGCGGTCTTGCTGTGTTGCGTAGGCTGGTCTCAAACTCCAAGATCCTCCAGCCTCAGCCTCCCAAAGAGCTGGGATTACAGTCGCGAGGCATTGGACCCAGCCTGTGATGAATATTAATGCCTTATTCTTTACCACCCCCTCCCCACACCATGAGGCCAGGAAGGGATGGTGGCATGGAGGGATGGGGTGTCAAAACCATCCCCATTTTCCAAATGCAGGAACTGGGGCCAGTGAGCTCCTGTGGCCCAGGAGAGGGATGTCATTTAGAGCTGCAGCTCTGGAGTTTAACGGGTCCAGGTTCACATCCTGGCTTCCTGGCCCCTTGTTAGTTTCCTGCCATGGTGTTTTTTTTCTTTTCTTTCTTTTTTATTTTTTCTTTTTTGAGACAGAGTCTTGCTCTGTCACCCAGGCTGGAGTGCAGTGGTGCGATCTCAGCTCACTGCAACCTCTGCCTCCCAGGTTCAAGCGATTCTCCTGCCTCAGCCTCCCGAACAGCTGGGAAAACAGGCATGTGCCACCATGCCTGGCTACTTTTTTGCATTTTTAGTAGAGACAGGGTTTCACCGTGTCAGCCAGGATGGTCTTGATCTCCTGACCTCGTGATCTACCCACCTCGGCCTCCCAGAGTGCTGGGAATGTAGGAGTGCACCACCGCGCCCAGCTGGTGGTTTTTTTCTTTCTGTTGTTACCCAGGTTGGAGCGGCAGGAAATGCTTTGAGGTCAAGGTGGCTGCAGGAAAAAGGATGACGTTGAAGAGATGAGCCCATCGTTGGCTGAGCCTGGAAACGAAGAGGGTATACCTCGAGGAACCCCCTCTCCTGCACACTGGACTCACCACCAGCTCCAGTGACAGTGGGCTCAGAAGAGATCCTCTAAGCCTGCTCAGTACAGGACACAGGCAAACAAGGAACCTGGAGAGGGTAGCCTCTAGCCTCCCTGGCCTGGCAGCTGTAGGACCTACCTCTACAAAGCTAAAAAGTTTGTCACCTATACCCAGCCATAGCCCCAGGGAAACAGCTGTGTCCCCAGCACCTGCCAGGAAGGGTCAAGACCAGGAAATCACAGATGTTTTTTCCTCTGGCGCAAGAACCCCCACCACCTCCCCAAGAGACATCTATAAAGAATATTTGGAGGGAGATACAGGGGCAAAAATAAATTAACAGGCCAGGCGCAGTGGCTCACGCTTGTAATCCCACCACTTTCGGAGGCTGAGGCGGGCAGATCACTTGAGGTCAGGAGTTTGAGACCAGCCTGGCCAAACCTGTCTCTACTAAAAATACAAAAATTAGCTGGGTGCAGTGGCAGGTACCTGTAATCCCAGCTACTCGGGAGGCTGAGGCAGGAGAATCGCTTGAACCCGGGAAGTGGAGGTTGCAGTAAGCCGAGATCGCACTACCGCGCTCCAGCCTGGGTGACAGAGTGAGACTCTGTCTCAAAAAAATGAAAGAAAAAAAAGATTAACAGCAACTGGGGTTCAGGAAATAGACAGATGTTGTTTTCCTCAAATACATGTCCTAGATATAGGGCATCCGATTATTACTATTTTTATTTTATTTCATATTTATTTATTTATTTTTTAGACAGAATCTCGCTCTGTTGCCTGGGCTGGAGTGCAGTGGTGCCATCTCGGCTCACTGCAACCTCCACCTCCTGGGTTCAAGCAATTCTCCAGCCTCAGCCTCCCAAGTAGCTGGGATTATAGGTGCACACCACTACGCCCAGCTAATTTTTGTATTTTTAGTAGAAATGAAGTTTCACCACATTGGCCAGGCCAGACCAGCCTCGACAATAGAGTGAGACCCTATATAGGGATCTCACTATATAGAGCAATACAGCGGGATCACCCGACCTCAGGTGATCCGCTCTTGTTGGCCTCCCAAACTGCTAGTATTATAAGCATGAGCCAATGCACCCAGCCCTATTCTTTTTTTTTTTTTTTTTTTTTTTTGAGATCAAGTCTTGCTCTGTCACCCAGGCTGGAGTGCAGTGGCATGATCTCTGCTCACTGCAACCTCTGCCTCCCGGGTTCAAGTGATTCTCCTGCCTCAGCCTCCTAAGTAGCTCGGATTACAGGCACCCGCCACCACACCTGGCTAATTTTTGTATTTTTAGTAGAGATACCAATGTTGGTCAGGTGGGTCTGGAACTCGTGATGTCAGATGATCCACCTGCCTCGGGCCTCCTAAAGTGCTGGGATTACAGGCATGAGCCACCACGCCCGGCCCTCTTCTTTTTTTTTTTTTTTTTTTTTTTTTTTAACAAAACACAGATGTAGAATTAGAGCCTTCAGGGGTGGGTGCAGTGCCGCTCACACCTTTAATCCCAGCACTTGGGAAGCCAAGACAGGAGGATCCCTTGAGTCTGGGTGTTTGAGACCAGCCTGGACAACAGAGTGAGACCCTACCTCTACGAAAAAAAATTCTTTTTGTTTTGAGATACAGTCTTGCTCTGTTTCCCAGGCTGGAGTGCAGTGGCGCAATCTCGGCTTATTTGCAGCCTCTGCCTCTTTGGCTCAAGTGATTCTTCTGCGTCAGCCTCCGGAGTAGCTGGGACTACAGACGTGCACCACCACGCCCGGGTAATTTTTGTATTTTTTGTAGAGACGGGGTTTCACCATGTTGGCCAGGCTGGTCTCGAACTCCTGACCTCAAGTGATCTGCCTGTCTCGGCCTCACAAATGGCTGGGATTACAGGCACGAGACACCGTGCCTGGCCCTGGGAACATGTTTACATGGACTTTGTTCACTTTTTAAAACAAACTGAGGGTAACTTACTAGATCTATGAACTAAAAAAAAAGCAAAAAAAAGAAAAAAAAGAAAGAAAGAAAACAAACAAGAACAAAGAACAAAGTGTTCTGAGGTTGCTTTTATTCCAAGAACTCTGTGAGCTCCACCCAGACACCATTGGCGCCTGCTTGTGTCCCCAGGGGACCTACACACAACAGCACCAGCACCATGAGGGCGCTCTCGACCCACACGAGCCCTGGTCCCCCATCAGTCAATGTGACTGAGTCCACCATTGAGGCCAGTCTGGCCGGCCCCAAGTGGTCCCTCTGAGTCCCCAACTCCCTGGCCAGCAAGGAGTGAAGCTCCATGCCCCTCGGTCCACGCCTCCAGAGTCTAAGCATATCCTGCAGCCTCGATCTCAGGAGGCAACGCATGCAGCCCCCTGCACTCAGAAAGGGGGCTTCTCCAGTCATGGTCTTCTTCTCCGTCCACAAGTTTCCAGATGGCCCCTCCTTGGAGCCCCTGCCCAGGCAGGGAGTGGCCACATCCTCGGGCAGAGCCAAGAGTCACCGTCTTTCGTGGGCCTGGGACCAGGCCCAGCCAGGACGCTAGGAGGCTGCCTCTGCTGCCGTGGGCTGGATCAACATGGTGGTGGCCTGCAGCGGGTAGTAGCGGCCCCGCCAGGTCTTCCAGAAGATTCCCTTCTTAAGCTTCTGCCGCTGCTGTGGGATGGAGCGGAAGTACTGGCCATTGAGGTTGGAATGGCTGCAGGTGCCAAACCACCAGCCTCCTGCCGGGGTCAGGGGAGAGGGAACATGGTCAGGTCTTTGAGCCACCAATGGGGCTGAAAGGAGATGGGGATAGGGTTGAGGATGAGGCAGGCTGGGGACCAGGCTGGGCTTTGGACTTGACTTTTTTTTTTTTTTAGATTTGAGTCTTACTCTGTCACCCAGGCTGGAGTGCACTGGTGCGATGTCAGCTCACTGAAACCTCGGTCTCTCAGGTTTAAGTCATTCTCCTCCCTCAGCCCCCCCGAGTAGCTGGGATTACAAGCGCCCACCACCACACCTGGCTAATTTTTGGTCTTTTTTTTTTTTTTTTTGAAACTGAGTCTCACTCTATCGCCCAGGCTGGAGTGCAGTGGCACAATCTTGGCTCACTGCAACCTCTGCCTCCCAGGTTCAAGGGATTCTCGTGCCTCAGCCTCCTGAGTAGCTGGGATTACAGGCACCCACCACCACGCCCGGCTAGTTTTTGTATTTTTAGTAGAGACGGGGTTTCACCATGTTGGCCAGGTTGGTCTCAAACTCCTTACCTCATGTGATCCACCTGCCTCAGCCTCCCAAAGTGTTGGGATTATAGGTATGACCCACTGTGCCTGGCCTAATTTTTGTATTTTTAGTAGAGACAGGGTTTCACCATGTTGGCAAGGCTAGTTTTGAACTCCTGACCTCAGGTGATCTACCCACCTCGGCCTCCCAAAGTGCTGGGATTACAGGTGTGAGCCCCCATGCCCGGCCTTATTTTTAAGTTAAAAAAAAAATTTTTTTTGAGACAGGGCCTGGCTCTGTTGCCCAGGCTGGAGTGCAGTGGTGTGGTGATGGCTCAATGCAGCGTCAACCTTACAGGCTCAAGTGATTCTTCTACCTGGGCCTCCCAAGTAGCTGGGACCACAGGTGTGAGCCACCATGCCTGGAGTTTTTCTTTTTCTTCTGAGGCAGGGTCTCACTCTGTCACCCAGGCTTGAGTGCAGTGGTGCAGTCTCAGCTCACTGCAGCCTTGATCTCCTAGGTTCAAGAGATCCTCCCAACTCAGCCTCCCAAGTAGATGGGAACACAGGCATGCACCACCATGCCCAGCTAGTTTTTTGTATTTTTAGTTGAGATGGGATTTCGCCAAGTTGCTCAGGCTGGTCTCAAGTGATCCACTCGCTTCAGCCTCCCAGAGTGCTGGGATTACAGTGAGCCACTGTGCCTGACTAATTTTTTTTTTTTTTTTGAGAATTGCTTGAACCCAGGAGGTGGAGGTTGCAGTGAGCCGAGATCGCACCACTGCACTCCAGCTTAGGCAACAGAGTGAGACCCTGTTTCAAAAAAAAAAAAAAAAGAATCCTGTGGAGCACCATTATAAAGATGTTTGTGGCCGGGCATGGGGGCTCACGCCTGTAATCCCAGCACTTTGGGAGGCTGAGGTGGGCAGATCACTTGAGGTCAGGAGTTCAAGACCACCCTGGCCAACATGGTGAAACCCCATCTCTATTAAAAACACAAAACAATTATCTGTGCATGGTGGCAGGAGCCTGTAATCCCAGCTACTCGGGAGGCTGAGGCAGGAGAATCACTTGAACCCAGGAGGCGGAGGCTGCAGTGAGCCAAGATCACGTCACTTGCACTCCAGCCTGGGAGATACAGCGGGACTCCGTCTCAAAAAATAAATAAGTAGGCCGGGCGCGGTGGCTCACGCCTGTAATCCCAGCACTTTGGGAGGCCAAGGAGGGCAGATCACGAGGTCAGGAGACCGAGACCATCCTGGTTAACACAGTGAAACCCCATCTCTACTAAAAATACAAAAAAATTAGCCAGGCGTGATGGCAGGCACCTATAGTCCCAGCTACTCAGGAGGCTGAGGCAGGAGAATGGCATGAACTCGGGAGGCGGAGCTTGCAGTGAGCCAAGATCGCGCCACTGCACTCCAGCCTGGGCGACAGAGTGAGACTCCATCTCAATAAATAAATAGATAAATAAGTAAATAAACAAACACATAAGTAAATAAAAGTAAAGATGGTCAAGACCCTTTTCAGGATGGGAAAATAGTGGCCTAATCACACACACGGCATGTAAGGAAGAGGTGGGGGCAGGAAACAGATGCAATGTGGGGTTGAAGGCAGGGCAGAGCAGCAGAACGATAACGAGGGAAGCTGCTGGCTGGGTGTGGCATGGCAGGGCCTGCTCACCAGAGAGGCTCCTGGCACAGTTCTTGTCCCTGCGGAGGTCATGATCCTGGTCCCAAGTGGAGAAGGGTACGGAGAGGCCACTGGGTGGGACAGTGGTGGCGCCCAGCTGGCCAGCCACAGGCGCAGTGAGCTGCAGGCTGTAGGCCGTGTCCTCGCCACCCAGGTGCACAGAGAACTGCAGCGACTCGGCGTTGCCATCCCAGTCCCGCAGCTGCACGGCCATGCGGCTGTTGCGGTCCCCCGTGATGCTATGCACCTTCTCCAGACCCAGCCAGAACTCGCCTGGAGTGGGAGAGGCCATTCCGTGAGGCAGGGCCACTTCTGAGGGTCCCTCTTCCTCCCCTGCCTCTGTCCCCGCTAGAAACACCTACCTTGGGGATCCCCGAACCCCGCTTTGTAGGCTTCCCAGGGCCGGTTGAAGTCCACCGAACCATCGTGGCGCCTCTGAATTACTGTCCAGCCTCCATCTGCCCAGAAAGGTACAAGGTCACCAGGAAGTCCCTCATCACAGAGGACCCCACTCCCTCATCTGGCTGCCAAACACCAAACCCCCTCCAAACCCAGGAAGACAGCAGCTCCCTCACTCATCCCTGGAGGACTCGAGGAGGGTGGGTCAGAGGGAGGAATATTATGGGCTGGCCTTGGAAAGATCTTTGTCCCAAGAACCCAGCAGGGACTGAGTGTGGGGAGGAGTAGGCAGTGGAAATCTGCAAAGCCTCTTTGGGCCAGCTGAACTGGGTCTTCCTCTGCAGTTCTCAACCACAAAACCCCGTGTTGTAACCTCTTGTAATGGAAAGGACTTGTTCTCAATGGAAAAAAAAGCTGCTTTTTTTTTTTTTTTTTTTTTTAGAGATGGAGTCTCACTCTGTTGCCCAGGCTGGATCGCAGTGCCACAATCTCAGCTCACTGCAACCTCTGCCTTCGGGGCTCAAGCGATTCTTGTGCTTCAGCCCCACAAGCAGCTGGAATCATAGGCACCTGCCACCACGCCTGGCTAATGTTTATGTTGGTAGAGATAGGGTTTCACCATGTTGGCCAGGCTGGTCTTGAACTCCTGACCTCAAGTGATTTGCCCGCCTCGGCCTCCCAAAGTGCTGGCATTTCAGGTGTAAGCCTCCGCGCTCAGCATTTTTTTTTTTTTTTTTTTAGAAATGAGGTTTTGTTGTGTTGCCCAGGTTGGAGTGCGGTGGCTATTCACAGGTGTGTGATCACAGCTCACTGCAGCCTTTAACTCCTGGGCTGAAGTGACCCTCCTGCCTTGGCCTCCCGAGTAGCTGGGACTACAGGCATGTGCCACCATGCCCAGCAAGGGCTGAATTTTATTTTATTTTGTTTTCTCTCCTTTTTATTTTTTTGGTGGGGGGACGGAGTCTCACTCTGTCACCCAGGCTGGAGTGCGGCAGCATCATCTCGGCTCACTGCAACCTCCGCCTTCCAGGTTCAAGAGATTCTCCTGCCTCAGCCACCTGAGTAGCTGGGATTACAGGCGCACACCACCATGCCCAGCTAATTTTTGTATTTTTAGTAGAGACGGGGTTTCACCATGTTGGTCAGGCTGGTCTCGAACTCCTGACCTCGTGATCTGCCTGCCTCAGCCTCCCAAAATGCTGGGATTACAGGTGTGAGCCACTGCACTTAGCCTTTTTTGTTTACTTTTACAAAACTTTTTGTAAAGATGAGCTCTATGTTGTCCAGGCTGGTCTCGAACTTCTGGACTCAATTGATCTTCACGATAGGCCTCCCAAAGTGTCGGGATTACAGGTGTGAGCCACTACACCCAGACAAGGGCTGCATTTTAAAGAAAAGAGGCCAGGCGCAGTGGCTAATGCCTGTAATCCCAGCATTTTGGGAGGCCAAAGTTGGCAAATCATTTGAGGTCAGGAGTTTGAGACCAGCCAGACCAACATGGTGAAACCCCACCTCTACTAAAAATACAAAAATTAGCTGGGTGTGGTTGCTCGCACCTGTAGTCTCAGCTACTGGGGAGGCTGAGGCTGGAGAATAGCTTGAACCCAGGAGGCTGAGGTTTCAGTGAGCTGAGATCGCGGCATTGCACTCCAGCTCCAAGGGCAAAACTCTGTCTCAAAAAAAAAAAAAACAAAAGACCAGCCTGGGCAACGTAGCAAGACCCTGTCTTTAATTTTTTTTTTTGCTTTGTTTTCAATTTAAAGAAAGACAACAGGGCCTATGGGGAGAGGGGCCCCTGGTGGGCTAACACACCCTACCTGAGGTCATCTTGCAGTTCACCAAAAATGGCGGAGACCCCTGAGGCTGGATCTCAAATAGTCCACTCTGCCTCTCCCCATCCTCGAACAGCTCCTGGCAATCTCTGGGCAGCCCTGAAGGGACATAAAGTGGAGAGCTGAAACAGGAGGGCAGCCCCTGGGGGGTCTCAGGAGCCAGGCGTATCTGGGGGCTTAACAGTGGATGACCAGGGAAGTAAAAGGCAAATCTGATCTCATGACCACCTCTCTGCCATCTGCCTAACCTCTTCCATGGCTCCCTATGTCCTTCCTCAGCATAGTCCACAAGGCACCTGGAGGACCAGCCCCTGTGGCCCATCCGCCTCCTGCCATGCTGTACCCACACCCTCTCTGGCACACCGTGGGAAGGCTTTCTTCCCACCCTTGTACCATACACCATCCTGCCCTAGGGACTTTGTACATGCTGTTCCCCCTGCCTGGGACTCTCTTTTTTTGTTTTTTTTTTTTTTTTTTGATACGGAGTCTCGCTCTGTCGCCAGGCTAGAGTGCAGTGGCGCAATCTTGCCTCACTGCAACCTCCGCCTCCCAGGTTCAAGCAATTCTCCTGCCTCAGCCTCCGGAGCAGGTGGGACTACAGGCACGTGCCACCACGCCCGACTAGTTTTTGTATTATTAGTAGAGACGGGGGTTTCACCATGTTGGCCAGGCTGGTCTCGATCTCCTGACCTCGTGATCCGCCAGTCTTGGCCTCCCAAAGTGCTGGGATTACAGGTGTGAACCACTGCGCCCGGCAGGACTCTCTTTCCTCACTTTTCTCTCTGGGTCCCAGCTTCTGGAAGGAGACCTTGCCTTGCCTCACCCCCAGACCAGGCCAGACCTCCCCAAATGGGAATTGAGTAACGACTTCCCACTCCTGGACACTGGGGTCATCTAGTGGTCTCTCCTCTGACTCAATGGAGGCTCCATTAGGCTGGGGACAAGGAGCAGCTCTGCCCACAGCCTGGCACCAGCATCCACGCAGGCCCCAGTGCATAGCAGCTGCTCATTAAAGACTTGATGAATGGGCCGGGCGCAGTGGCTCATGCCTGTAATCCAGCACTTTGGGAGGCGGGCGGATCAGTCAGGAGTTTGAGACCAGCCTGGTCAACATGGCCAAACCCCATCTCTAGTAAAACATACAAAGATTAGCTGGGTGTGATGGTGGATGCCAGTAATCCCAGCTCCTTGGGAGGCAGGGGCAGGAGAATCGCTTGAACTCGGGAGGCAGAGGTTGCAGTTAGCTGAGATTGAGCCATTGCACTCCAACCTGGGTGACAGAGTGCTCAAAAAAAAAAAAAAAAAAGACTCGATGAATGAATAAAAATTAGCTGGGCGTGGTGGCGGTAGGCATCTATAATCCCAGCTACTTGAGAGGCTGAGGCAGAGGAATCACTTGAACCCAGGGGGAGGCAGAGGTTGCAGTGAGCTGAGATTGCACCACTGCACTCCAGCCTGGGCAACAGAGCAAGACTGTCTCAAAAAGCAAACAAAAAAGACTTGATAAATGAATGAATGAATGAATGAATGAGGCAGCAGGTCCAGAACGGGGAGGAAGAACTGTGCTGAGCAGGAGCATCTCAGAGGCTCTGCCTGGGGTCCCAGCTCCTAAAGGGAGAGGAGGCAGGGTTGAGGAAACAAAGAGGGAGGGAGGAGGGGAGGATGGCGTTGAGCACGTCGGGAGGCTCAGACGCTCCAGACTGGAAGGAACCGCCCCCAGCCCAGCCGGAAAAGTAGGGGAAATGTCGAAATGAGTCTGCACCGTGGGGGTGGGGGCAGGCCCAGAGTGACGAGGAAGACGCTTTCCTGCTCCTCAGGCATCTCCCCTTTCCCCTACTTTCCTCCCATCCAGTAAGGATGGGCACTCGGCCAAACCACCAGTGTGGCTTCCATGAATGCCAGCTGTTTGCCTTCCCAGCTCTGAACTTTCTCCTACTTGGCGGGCCTGAGCCAAGAGTCTGGGAGTCCCGAACCCACAGAACCCCTGCCCCCTTCCACCACATTTCCCAGCCAGGATTTGTGCCTTCCCCCATCACCCTCCAGAAGCCCCTCATCCTGGGATGGTGGCTTTGGGAGGGTGGACAGGGCCCTGACCACGCTCAGATGCCAGCCTGGCGGGGTTGGGGGCAGGCGGCGCAGAGGTGGGAAGGAGCAGGAGCTTGGGGAGAAAACCCTCAGGTCTACAGTGCTGGAAACCTGCCACTGACCCCAGGGTGTGAGAGGGGGATCCAAACTTTCACCGAGTTGGCTGTGGACAGCCACAGATGCAGGGAAGGACGAGGACCACAGGGAAACCGTGTGGAGCCCTGAACTTAGAGTGAGAACCGCGAGTCTGCGTCGGACACACGTGGACGTGCTGTGGTTTGAGATGAATGGAGATTTGGGAATAAAGCACCTACCTACAACTTGTGGTGGCAGCAAAAGCCCACTGTCTGCGGCGGGGAGGGGGCTGGTGGGGGTGGGGAGGGAGGAGGAGAACAAGAGAGGGAGGAGGAAGAGGGGTCAGGGACCTGGAGCATTGGATTTGTAAGACGCAAGAATGTTTCTGGCCTGGGAGCTGGGGGTTCCCAGCCCTAATTCCCACCTACCCCAAGACAGTGTGGAGGACCCAAATCTACGAACACTCCTACCTGGCACCCCCTGCTCCGTGACACCCTCCCCTAGAAGGTTCTAACCTTCAGGATGGCACCCCGAACCCCATTTCTACCTTCTCCAGCACCTCTGCAGCTCCAGTCCCTCAAGAGCTCTCTTTCTCCACCTCTGTTCCAATCAGTGACCAGCAGGGCTTCAGGGACAGCCCACTGGCTTGCAGGGAGAGGGATTGGGTGGCCTGGCTGGGCCAGGTCAGGGCTGGGGAAGGAGGTGCTCCCATCAGCTTTGGCCCAGAGACTGGTGGGCCCACAGGGACTCCAGGCCAGGACATCTTCTCCTTAAGGTGGACCTGACAAGGAGAGGACCAGCAATGGCAAGTGGCGGGGTGGGGGTGGCCACTGGAGGGCATCGAGGGCCAGACACTCACGGGGCAGGCGGCTGGCATTGTAAGCCGGGTCAACTGGCTGCGCCATCTCAGGCAGCCTCTTTCTTCGGGCAGGCTTGGCCATCTCATGGTCTAGGTGCTTGGGGTCCAGGAGGCCAACCTAGGATGGGACGGGAGGAGGGTGTCAGGTCCTGCCTGGCCCCACGTGCCCACCCACAGGTCCAGTTCTCACCACCTCCCTCCCCACCTGGGGTCCCAGCTATCAGAGGGATCTTTACTCCCTTGATCCTGGGGTTACCTGGCTTTGCAGATGCTGAATTCGCAGGTGCTGCTTCTCCAGGTGCCGCTGCTGCTGGGCCACCTTGTGGAAAAGTTGCTGGATCCTGCTGTTCTGAGCCTTGAGTTGTGTCTGGGGAGGGGTGAAAACCTAGGTGAGGACCCAGCTTGCCTTCCCCAACCTCTTAATTCATCCACTTATCCATCCTTCCAAATCTCCATCCGCTGAGGTCAGGCAAGGGAGTCTATTTTTTTTTTTTTTTTCCATTTTTTTCTTCTTTCTGTCGCCCAGGCTGGAGTGCAGTGGTGCTGTCACAGCTCACTGCAGCCTCCAACTCCTGGGGTCAAGTGATCCTCCTGTTTTCAGCCTCCCGAGTAGCTGGGACTACAGCAGTGCAGCTCTATGCCTGGCTTATTTTTTATTTTTTCAGACAGAGTCTCGCTCTGTCACCCAGGTTGGAGTGCAGTGGCGCAATCTTGGCTCACCGCAACCTCTGCCTCCCAGACTCAAGTGATTCTTGTGCCTCAGCCTCCCAAGTAGCTGGGATTACAGGTGCCTGCCACCACACCTGGCTAATTTTTTTATTTGTATTTTATTTTATTTATTATTATTATTATTATTTTGAGACGGAGTCTAGCTCTGTCACCCAGGCTGGAGTGCAATGGCATGATTCCGGCTCACTGCAACCTCCGCCTCCCGGGTTCAAGCGATTCTCCTGCCTCAGCCTCCCCAGTAGCTGGGATTACAGGCGCCCACCACCACACCCAGCTAATTTTTGTATTTTTAGTAGAGATGGGGTTTCACTGTGTTGGTCAGGCTGGTCTTGAACTCCTGACCTCAGGTGATCCACCCGCCTCGTGCTCCCAAAGTGCTGGGACTACAAGCGTAAGCCACTGCGCCTGGCCTTATTTTTATTTTATTACTATTTTTTTTTGAGTGGGAGTCTTGCTCTGTTTCCCAGGCTGGAGTGCATTGGTGCGATCTCGGCTCACTGCAACCTCCGCCTCCTGGGTTCAAAAGATTCTCCTGCCTCAGCCTCCCAAGTAGCTGGGATTACAGGCATGCGCCACCACGCCAGACTAATTTTTTGTATTTTTACTAGAGACGAGGTTTCTCCATGTTGGCCAGGCTAGTCTCGACAGCAGTTGGAGGCTCCGTGAGCCACTGCGCCCAGTCATTTTTAAATTTTATTTTATCTTGTGTGTGTGTGTGTGTGTGTGGCGAAGAGATGGGGGTCTCGCTATTTTGCTTTAGGTGGTCTTGAACTCCTAGCCTCGGGCGAATCTCCCTCCTCGGCTTCCTAAAAGGGAGCCCATCCCTTGAGGCAGGAGATCCCAGGAAGCCACAGTTGCGCACCCCCCCACTCCTGTCCATACCCTTTAAAGCCAGGAGAGCCACTAGGGGTGCGGAGAACCAGCCCTGGGGACACGTACCTGCAGGCTGTGAAGGACCTCAGGGTCCACCCGGCTCTCAGGGGCTAACGGGAGGGCGGTGGACCCCTCGGTTTCCTGGCAGGCGGACCGGCACGCGCTCAGGCGCCGCTCCAGCGCGCTCAGCTGACTGCGGGTGCGCTCCGCGTGTTCGCGCAGCCCCTGGCCGAGCTGCAGGAGTCCGTGCGCCAAGACATTCATCTCGTCCCAGGACGCAAAGCGCGGCGACTTGGACTGCACGGGGCCGCCCTGAGCGCTCAGCAGCACGGCAGTGGCGGCGCAGAGCATCAGGGCTGCTCCGGCCGTCGGAGCACCGCTCATCCTCTTAGGTAGCCTGGGAGCGGGGATGCGGGGACTCTCGGGGACGCTGGGACGCTCGGGGACGTTGGGGTTCCAGGTGCGAGGATTGGAGACGCGGAGGACCAGGGGTAAGACCCGCTTGGTTGCCGAAGCCGCTGGAAAGAATCGGTTCACACCCGTGTGAGGATCCGCTCAGCTCGGCTTCTCCCCGCCGCGCCGAGGACGGTTTTTATAAGTTGGGTGCGGAGGGGGCGGAGAGGCCTTGGAGGCGGGGTGCGGGGAGTGCTGGGGGCAGGGCCTGTGGCCGGGGGTGGGGTCCTGTCCTCTGGAGGCCTGGTAGTCTGCGGCCTGGGGGATGCCCTGGGGGTGCAAAACTGTGGCTCTCCCGACCCCGCTCCAGGCTCAGGCCGGCCTTCCTCTGCGAACCGTGGGAGACGTGACTCTTCTTTCCCCCACGGTGCCCGCCTCTAGTGTGGAATTCCAAGCCCCCTATTCCTCCCCCGCCTTGCCCAGTGGCGGAGAGGGCGCACACCTGAGGTCAAGACTTCCAGGCCAGCCTGGCCAAAATGGTGAAACCCAGTCTCTACTAAAAATACAAAAAAAAAATTAGCCAGGCATGGTAGTGCGCACCTGTAGTCCCAGCGACTCGGGAGGCTGCGGCAGGAGAATCGCTTGAACCCGGGAGGTGGAGGTTCCTGTGCGCCGAGATCACGCCATTGCACTCCAGCGTGGGCGATAGAGCCAGACTACGTCTCAAAATAAAAAAAAAAAGGAAGGAAGGAAGGAAGGAAGAGGAAGGAAGGAGAGGGAGGGAGAGAGAGAAAAGAGAGAGAGAGAAGGAAGGAAGGAAGGAAGGGAAGGAAGGAAGGAAAAGAAAAAGAGCTGAGTTCAGCGGAGTGGGCGGGAAGCCCGGAACTCACCAAAAGCCCTTGCCTTCCGGAGGCTTCCTGTGACCTCCATCCCAAGACCAGGAGAGACTTCTCTGGGCTCACATGTTCCTTCCCGTGAAAGGGTTCGTCATCGCGGCTGTGTTTATGAGATTCTTTGACTTCCGTTTCTCCCCTGAGCCCGAAATTATGAGTGCCTTAGCGGCAGGACTTGGATCAGGGCCTCACCCCCATAGCCTACCGTCTGCCATCAGGGTCTTCAATGTCCTGAGCTTTGCCTATAATAAAGCAGGAACTTAGAGAACAGAAAGAGGAGACACAAGGAAGGGAGGAAGCCAGGGCAGTGGCCCATGCCTGTGGTCCCAGCTACTTGGGAGGCTGAGGTGGGAGGCTCGCTTAAGCCCAGGAAGTAGAGGCTGTAATGAGCCACAGTGGTGCCACTGCACTCCAGCCTGGGCAACAGAGTGAGATCCTGTCTCTAAAAAAGAAATAAAATAAAAGTTTGTGGCCAGGCGCGGTGGCTCATGCCTGTAATCCCAGCACTTTGGGAGGCTGAGGCAGGCGGATCACCTGAGGTCAGGAGTTCAAGACCAGCCTGGCCAACATGGTGAAACCCCATCTCTACTAAAAAGAAAAAATTAGCACATGGTGGCATGTGCCTATAGCTACTTGGGAGACTGTGTCAGGAGAATCGCTTGAACTCAGGAGGCGGAGGTTACAGTGAGCTGAGATTGCACCACAGCACTCCAGCCTGGGTGACAGAGTGAGACTCCGTGTCAAAAAAAAAAGTTTGAGACATGGAAGACCTTCCTCTTTCCCTCCTCATTCATTCATTCACTCACGCACTGAACGAAGGTGCTGCTGCCCTCTCAGTCCAGCGCCTGTATGTTTGAAGTTCCCAGGCAAGTGGAGATACCCCAACACTCTGAGCCTGGGGTAGGGATAGAGTTGGGACAAAGGAAGTACTGAGTGAGGCTAAAGGGCTGCACCACATTCATTCCACAAGGCTAAGTATTCATTCAAACTTGCACCAATCTCCTCTGCCTCTTCCCTACCAATTCCCTATACCCTGTCAGGAAGGGGAGGCTGGCACAGAAAACCAGCCTGCCAGGAAGAACCCGGGGCAGGTTGGCTCAGAGCACTGGCAAGGAGAAGGGCATTGACTCAGCAGGGCTCTGAGCCAGCTCATTCTCTGGAATCTGAAACTGCACACCCGAGGGCTGACGTGCAGGCTGCCACTCATACACTTGGCCCTGTCAGCTGGGCCAGATGCCAGGACAGCAAATCCCTCCCAGCAGCAGTGGACAGGAAAGGGAGGGAGGAAAACCCCAGTGAGGAGTAGGTTCAGATGGTCACCATCTGGCCTGTCCACCCCCAAGCCCCCAACCTCTCTCTGAGTAAGGGCATAGCTATCCCAGGCTATCCCAGAATGCAAGCTCCTCCTCTTCCCCAGCTTCTTAAACTGAGAGAACTGATCAATTACTTCCCCAACCTGATGACCTTTTCATGATCTGATTTTCAGGGACTTCTTTGGAGCCATGTGTCCCACAGCACAAAACACATCACAGACCCAGGGTTGGAAGGGCACCTGCTGTGAGCAATCTACAAAAGATTCCGTCCTGTAGCCTCGAGTTGGCTCTAGATTTTATTCTAAAAACTGCTCTTTATTTTTTATTTTATTTATTTATTTTTTTGAGATGGAGTTTGCTTCTTGTCGCCCAGGCTGGAGTGCAACGGCGCCATCTCCTCTCACTGCAACCTCCACCTCCTGGGTTCAAGCAATTCTCCAGCCTCAGCCTCCCGAATAGCTGGGATTACAGGTGCGCAACACCACACCTGGCTAATTTGTTGTATTTTTAGTACAAACAGGGTTTCACTATGTTGGCTATGCTGGTCTCAAATTCCTGACCTCAGGTGATCCACCTGTCTCGGCCTCCCAACGTGCAGGGATTACAGGTGTGAGCCACTGTGCCTGGCCCAGCCCTTTTGTTGTTGTTGTTGTTGAGACAGAGGCTCACTCTGTTACCCAGGCTGGAGTGCAGTGGTGCAATGTCAGGTCACTGCAACCTCTGCCTTCCAGGATCAAGTGATTCTCGTGCTTCAGCCTCCCGAGTAGCTGGGACTACAGGCGCTCACCACCACTCCCAGCTAATTTTTTGTATTTTAGTAGAGGGGGTGGGGTTTCACCATGTTGCCCAGACTGGTCTCAAACTCCTAAGCTTAGGCTATCCACCACCTCACCCTCCCAAAGTGCTAGGATTACAGGCATGAGCCACCACGCCCGGCCCTATTTTATGTTTTTTTTTTTTTTTTTTTTTTTTTTTGAGATGAGTCTCACTCACCCAGGCTCGAGTACAGTGTCACGATCACAGCTCACCGCAACCTCAACCTCCCAGGCTCAAGTGATCCTCCTACCTCAGCCTCCCAAGTAGCTGGGACTACTACAGGCATGTGCCACCAGACCTGCCTAATTTCTGTAGATTTTGTAGAGACAAGATTTTGCCATGTTGCCCAAGCTGGTCTCGAACTCCTGAGCTCAAGGGATTTGCTTACCTCGGCCTCCCAAAGTGCTGGGATTACAGGTGTGAGTCACTGTGCCTGGCCAAAAACTGATCTTTAGAATGTGGCCTCTGACCCAGCAAAGATAAAGTCATCCTGATCAATTGCTCCTTGAGCACCTACTATATGCCAGGCACTGTGCTGGGGCGATCACGGTGGGCAAGACCAGGTCTCTAATCCCAGTGTGTGGGCTACTTTGGCCAACATAGTTAAAAATTGTTAAAATGACCAATTTTATATTATGTGTATTTCTTTTTTTCTTTTTCTTTTTTTTTTTTTTTTTTTTTGAGACGGAGTCTCGCTCTGTCACCAAGGCTGGAGTGCAGTGGCACAATCTCTGCTCACTGCAACTTCCGCCTCTTGGGTTCAAATGATTCTCCTGCCTCAGCCTCCCAAGTAGCTGGGATTACAGGTGCCCACCACCATGCCCGGCTAATTTTTATATTTTAGTAGAGACGGGGTTTCTCCATGTCCAGGCTGGTCTCGAACTCCTGACCTCAGGTGATCTGCCCACCTTGGCCTCCTAAAGTGCTGGGATTACAGGTATGAGCCACTGCACCCGGCCTGTTATGTGTATTTCACTACAAATGTAAATGCCATTAAGCTGGGCAAGGTGGCTCACGCCTGTAATCCCAGCACTTTGGGAGTCCAAGGTGGGCAGATCATGAGGTCAGAAGTTCGAGACCAGCCTGACCAACATGGTGAAACCCGGTCTCTACTAAAAATGTAAAAATTAGCCAGGCGTGGAGGTGCACGCCTGTAATCCCAGTTACTGGGGAGGCTGGGGCAGGAAAATTGCTTGAACCCAGGAGGCGGAGGGTGCAGTGAGCGGAGATTATGCCACTGCATTCCAGCCTGGGCAACAGGGCGAGACTCCATCTCAAGAAAAATAAAAAAATAAAAAATAAAAAATAAATTAGCTGGGGCCCGGCACCGTGGCTCACACCTATAATCCTAGCACTTTGGGAGGCTGAGGTGGGTGGATCACTTGAGTCCGGGAGGTGGAGACCAGCCTGGCCAACATGGTGAAACTCCATCTCTACTAAAATATAAAAGTTAGCAGGCGTGGTGGTGTGTGGCTGTAATCTCAGCTACTTGGGAGGCTGAGTTAGGAGAATCACTTGAACCCAGGAGGTGGAGGCTGCAGTGAGCGGAGATCGTACCACTGCACTCCAGCTTGGGTGACAGAGCAAGACTCTGTCTCAAAAAAAAAAAAAAAAAAATAGCTAGGTGTGGTGGCACATTCCTGTAGTACGAGCTACTTGGGAGGCTGAGGTGGGAGGATCATTTGAACCTGGGAAGTCGAGGCTGAAAGCTACAGTGAGCCGAGATTGCACCCCTGCACTCTAGCCTAGGTGACAGATCAAGACCGTGTATCCAAAAAATAAATAAATAAACACACATAGAGACATAAAATATAGATATATATAATACATACACACAGAGAGACATACATATGCAATACACATAAACATATATATATACATATATGGAGAGAGCCACACGTACATACAGAGAGACACATATATATAACATACACGAACAGGCTGGGCAGGGTGTCTCACACCTGTAATCCTGACACTTTGGGCAACTGAGGTGGAAGGATTGCTTGAAGTCAGGGATTTCAGACCAGCCTGGGTAACAAAGTGAGACACCTGTCCCTACAACAAATAAAAAATTAGGGCTGGGTGCGACGGCCTACGCCTGTAATCCCAGCACTTTGGGAGGCCAAGGCAGGCAGATCACCTGAGGTCAGGAGTTCAAGACCAGCCTGGCTGACATGGTGCAACCCCGTTTCTACTGAAAATACAAAAAAAATCAGCCAGGCATGGTGGCCTCTGTAATCCCAGCTACTTGGGAGGCTGAGGCAGGAGAATCGCTTGAACCCAGGAGGCAGAGGTTGCAGTGAGCCAAGATTGTGCCATTGTACTCTAGCCTGGGTGACAAGAGCGAAACTCCATCTCAAAATAAATAAATAAATATAAAAATAAATAAATTAAATAAAAAATTAGCCAGGTGTGGTGGTTCCTACCCGTACTCCCACACCTACTCAGGGAGGCTGACGCAAGAGGACAGCTTAAGCCCAGGAGTTGGAAGCTGCAGTGAGCTATGATCGTACCGTTGCACTCCAACTTGGGCATCAGAGTGAGACTCTGTCTCCAAAAAAAAAAAAAAAAAAAAAAAAGAGGCCTGGCACGGCGGCTCAGGCCTGTAATCCCAGCTCCTCGGAAGGCTGAGGAAGGAGAATCGCTTGAACCTGGAAGGCAGAGATGGCAGTGAGCTGAGATTGCACCATTGAACTCCAGCCTGGGTGACAGAGCAAGAGTCCATCTCAAAAAAAAAAAAAAAAAACAAGAAAACAACAACAACAATACACACACACGTATACATAATACATAAGTGCATAAGTGCATAGATAGATAAAATACATTCACATAGAGACATATTCATATATATTTATATAATACACTCATGCAGGGTGAGATAATACACAGTTTTTTGTACATCTTCTTTTTCTGATCCACTTAAGGATATATTGCACACATAACGTGTGCCTTTTGCCCTTTACTAAGAAAAAAAAAGTGTTTATGTAACCGCGGTACAGCTAGCAATTTCAGGAAATTTGGCCCTGACATAGTACTGTTATCTAATCTATGGTCCATATTCCAGTTTCATCAATTGTGTCAAACATGACCTGAACAGCTGTGGTTTGTGTTTCTGTTTGTTTTCTTTTGTTTTGGAGACAGGGTCTCACTCTGTCATTCAGGCTGGAGTGCAGTGGTGCAATTATAGCTCACTGCAGCCTCCAACTCCTGAACTCAAGTGATCCTCTTGCCTCAGCCTCCTGAGCAGCTGGGACTACAGGCACATGCTACCACACCAGGCTAATTTTGGTATTTTTTTGTAGAGACAGGGTTTTGTTACATTGCCCAGGCTGGTCTGGAACTTGAACTCCTGAACTCAAGTGATCCTCCCACCCCGGCATCCCAAAGAGCTGGGATTACAGGCATGAGCCACTGTGCCCGGCCACAGCTGTTTTTTTGTTTTTGTTTTTGTTTTTAAACTGAGTCTCCCGCTTTTGCCCAGGCTGGAATGCAGTGGCATGATCTCAGCTCACCACAACCTCAGCCTCCTGGGTTCAAGCGATTCTCCTGCCTCAGCCTCCTGAGTAGCTGGGAATACAGGCACACGCCACCATGCCCAGCTAATTTTTGTATTTTTAATAGAGACGGGGTTTCACTATGTTGGTCAGGCTGGTCTCGAACTCTGACCTCATGATCCACCTGGATACACTGTAAAGTGCTAGGATTACAGGCGTGAGCCACCACTTCCGGCCTCACAGCCATGTTTTTTATGAGCAGGACCCCATCCAGAATCATCCACTGCATTTCATTGTCATGTCTTTTTGGTCTTTTTTTTTTTTTCTGAGACAGGGTCATTGTTATGTTGCCCAGGCTGGTCTCAAACCTGAGCTCAAGCAATCTTCGTGCCTCAGCCTACTGAGTAACTGGGAATACAGGTACATTCGCTATACCAGGCAGGGCACTGACATTTTTTGAGACACGGTCTCGCTTTGTCACCAAGGCTGGAGTGCAGTGGTGAGATCACAGCTCACTGCAGCCTCAACCTCCTGGGCTCAAATGGTCCTCCCGCCTCAGCCTCCTGAGTAGCTGGGACAATAGGCATAAGCCACTATGCCTGGCCAAACACTGATATTTTTGAGATGTACACACTGGTTATTTGTAGCACGTCCTCCACTTTGCATTTGTCTGATGCTGATGTTTCTTCCCCATAAGGTGCCTGTTGTGTATTTTTGGCAGTGATATTGTGTCCTTCTCAGTGTATGATATCAGGAGGCACATGATATCTGTTTGCTCATTGGCACCATGAATGGTGATCATTTTAACTACATAAGTTGAATCCTAGATGGTCAATGCTGTAATGGGGTAAGCACACAGGCCTAGAAGAGCATAGAAAAGACGTCAATCCCATTAGGTAAGGATTCCTGGAGCAGGGGTCCTAAGACTGGGAGATGCTTGACAGAGTCCTAGACAAAATGTACAGGAAATAGATGACTCAGGTTCAAGGAAGAGCATGAAAAAGTCTCTCTGGCTTGAGACATGCAGGATTCTTCTCAGACAAGCCCACAAGGTTGTTAGGACTATGTAATGGCACATTGTGTCTAGTGACTGGCCTCTACCACCCCCAGCAGCTAACCACAGTCTTTCCAGCCACACTGTACTCACATGGTGCCCAGGTCACCAAGAAAGGTCAGCCCAAGGGCAGGACCTCAAACACTCAGGGCAGAAAGGATGACTCAGAATCTGGGCTGGTGCTCAGAAGGGAATGGGGTTGCCTTTCCTCCCTCCCCCATTAGCCTTTCCCCATAATTCCTTCCATTCTGGGAACTTGTACATTGCAGGGCAGACAGCTGTGAAGTCACTAAGGAAATAATAACTGTAGCAGTGTACATTTATTTAGCGCCACCTTTACACCATCAGACACTTGCATAATCCATTTTATCTCAACCTCAAGTCGGTCCTGGAAAGGAGATAAATTGAGCTTCTGAGACCTTCAGGAATTTGGACAAAGTCACACAGCTCAGAAGGGTCAAGATTTGAACCTAGGCCAGGCGCGGTGGCTCATGTCTATGATTCCAGCAGTTTGGGAGGCTGAGGTGGGCAGATTACCTGAGATCAGGAGTTTGAGACCAGCCAGGCCAACCTGATGAAAACTTCTCTCTACTAAAAATACAAAATATTAGCTGGGCATGGTGGCGAGCACTACCTCCCAGCTACTTGGGAGGCAGAGGCAGGAGAATTGCTCTAACCTAGGAGGCAGAGGCTGTGGTGAGCCAAGGTCGCACAATTGCACTCCAGCCTGGGCAACAGAACCAGACTCCATCTCAAAAAAGAAAAAAAAAATTGAACCTAGTTCTCTTTAGTTCCAAACCGTTGAATCTCTCTCCCTCTCTTTTAAAACGGTGGCAGGGGAGGGCACGTGGGGTGGTGGTGGGATGCCTCGCTGTGTTGCCAAGGCTGGATTGGAACTACTGGGCCCAAGAAATCCTCCCATCTCAGTCTGCTCACTAGCTGGAATTACAGGTGCCCAAAACTGTGCCCTCTTTTATTTTATTTTTAATTTAATTTTATTTTTTTTGAGACGGAGTCTCGCTCTGTCGCCCAGGCTGGAGTGCAGTGGCGCTATCTCGGCTCACTGCAAGCTCCGACTCCCAGGTTCACACCATTCTCCTGCCTCAGCCTCCCTAGTAGCTGGGATTACAGGCGCCCGCCACCACGCCCGGCTAATTTTTTGTATTTTTAGTAGAGACGGGGTTTCACTGTGTTAGCCAGGATGGTCTTGATCTCCTGACCTCATGATCCGCCCGCCTCGGCCTCCCAAAGTGCTGGGATTACAGGCGTGAGCCACCGCGCCTGGTCTATTTTTAAAGCTTGTCATTGTTTTGTAATTTACTATTTATTTATTTATTTATTTATGACAGCGTCTTATTCTGTCACCCAGGCTGGAATGCAGTGGGGCGATCTCGGCTTACTACTGCCTATGCCTCCCGGCTTCAAGGGGTTCTTATGTCTCAGCCTCCTGAGTGGCTGGGATTACAGGTGCTGGCCACTATGCCCGGCTAATTTTTGTATTTTTAGTAGAGACAGGGTTTCACCATGTTGATCTTGAACTCCTGATCTCCAGTGATCCACCCACCTCGGCCTTCCAAAGTGTTGGGATTACAGGCGTGAGCCATCGCGCCCAGTCTATTTTTATTTTGGGGAAATTATTTTTACAACAATAAGAAAAAGCTAGAGATGGATTTTTTTTCCTCCCTGAAAATTCCTTCTCTGTATATACCCGGTTTGACAACTGCGGACCCGGTGGGGAGTGGTTTGCCCATATAGCAGCGCCCTCTGGTGGTGAACTCGAGAGCAGCTGTTCTGGCCGCTCAGACGCGTTCCTTTCCCTCTGATCCCAGGCTCCTGAGAGGAAGTGCAAGGCCTCCCGGCGGCTGCCCGCCCGCTGTGGGCGGCTCGTGAAGACTGAGTAAGTCAAGGGGGAAGTGGAGATGATGACGACGATGATGATTTTTGAGATAGAGTCTCGCTCTGTCGCCCAGGCTGGAGTACAGTGGTGCGATCTCGGCTCACTGCAACCTACACCTCCCGGGTTCAAGGGATTCTCCTGCCTTGGCCTCCCAAGTAGCTGGGACTACAGGCGCGCGCCACCACACCCGACTAACTTTTGTATTTGTAGTAGAGATGAGGTTTCATCATGTTGGCCAGGCTGGTCTCGAACTCCTGACCTCAAGTGATCCACCCGCCTCAGCCTCCCAAATTGCTGGGATTACAGGCATGAGCCACTGCACCCCAGTTGAGACAGTCTTGCTCTTGGCCCAGGCTGCAGTGCAGTGGTGTGATCATAGCTTACTGTAGCCTCAAATTCCTGGGCGCAATCAATTCTGCCATCTCAGCATCCTGAGTAGCTGGGACTACGGGAACATGCTACCATGCCCAGCTAATTTTTAAAAATTTCTGCTGGGTGTAAGTGGCTCATGCCTGTAATCCCAGCACTTTGGGAGGTCGAGGCGGGTGGACCCCGAGGTCAGCAGATGGAGACCATCCTGGCTAATGCGGTGAAACCCCATCTCTACTAAAAATACAAAAAATTAGCCGGGCATGGTGGCAGGTGCCACTAATCCCAGCTACTAGGGAGGCTGAGGCAGGGGAATTGCTTGAACCCTGGAGGCGGAGGTTGCAGTGAGCTGAAATTGCGCCACTGCACTCCAGCCTGGGCGAGAGCGAGACTCTGTCTCAAAAATAAATAAATAAATAAATTATCTAGAGACAGGGTCTTGCTTTGTTGCCCAGGCTGGTCTCAAACTCTCGGCCTCAAGCAATTCTCCTGTCTTAGCCTCTCAAGGCACTGGGATTACAGGCATGCACACCACAACTGGCCAGTGCTGTCTTTTGAAGCTCCTGACTGGGGCCAATTAGCTCTCATGTCAGGGATGTCAATGTTCCGAGACAGACCGGGCACAATGGCTCACGCGTGTAATCCCAGCATTTTGGGAGGCAGAGGTGGGCGGATCACCTGAGGTCAGGAATTTGAGACCAGCCTGGCCAACATGGTGAAACCCTGTCTCTACTAAAAATACAAAAAATTAGCTGGGCTGATAGCAGGTGCCTGTAATCCCAGCTACTGGAGAGACTGAGACTGAAGAATTGCTTGAATTCAGGAGGCGGAGGTTGCAGTGAGCTGAGATCGCGCCACTGTACTCCAGCCTTGGTGACAGAGCGAGACTGTCTCAAAAAAAAAAAAAAAAAAAAAAAAACTGTTCAGAGACAGGCGCAGTCTCTCTGGGCAGTTGGGCATTCCAGATGGGGGCAGGGGTGCCTTGGAGTTTCCAGGAGGCCCTCAAAGTGGCAAAGGAGCTGAAAGTGGCTCCCAAGGGGTTCAATGTATTCTGGAGTGGCCGGGAACCTCCTCCCTCTTCTTTTCTGACTCAAGCCTCAGCCTGGGACAGGGTGGGACAGAGAAGGGTCACATTTTCTACCATGAACACCCAGGGTATTAGGAATGTGGGGGAGGAGGGAAGTTGTTTAAGAGGTCTAAGAGCATCTTCCTCACCCACGCAAGCAAAATTCCTTTTCTTTCTTTCTTTCTTTCTTTCTTTCTTTCTTTCTTTCTTTCTTTCTTTCTTTCTTTCTTTCTTTCTTTCTTTCTTCTTTCTTTCTTTCTTTCTTCTTTCTTCTTTCTTTCTTTCTTCTTTCTTTCTTTCTTCTTTCTTTCTTTCTTCTTCTTTCTTTCTTTCTTTCTTTCTTTTCTTTCTTTCTTCTTTCTTTCTTCTTCTTTCTTTTCTTTTTTCTTTCTTTCTTTTTC